>NC_064754.1:19599306-19917518 GCF_011397635.1 Epinephelus fuscoguttatus
TTAAGAAGAAACAATCATGACCTAATATTTATCAAAGACACACAGCAAGTTTTCATCATGACTTTTCCCTCAAACTATAAAAAAGCTGTACCTTTCAAACGATGCATGCTGCTAATGTGCTGATCACATTTCTTTAGTAACTTAATTTAGTGAACTCTCAGCAGCACATTCACTCAACTCATTCATCATTTAAAGCGGAGGCTCTTAAAGTTTTGTTGACTGAGTGCCAATTTACACAGCCCGCATATGATTAAGGGCCACACAGAAACAGTGCACACACAAAACAAAAATCTTTTCCATCTCTCTTACATATTGAACTGCCTAGCTCTTTCCCAAATATTGTTAAATTTGACTAACAGCACCAGCATTAATGAGAACGCAAGTCCTTCGATACTCATGAGGTGCCACAAGCTGCCATGCAACCAGTAGCTTCCTACAAGTTGTCATTCCCAACCTGACAGATGCTTATTAGGGAGTACAGTTTGACACAGCAGCTGAGAGGTGTATTAAATGTAAGTAACTGAAAGTGAAAGTATTGAAATGGGCAGATTATTAAAATCTAATGCATGTGTCACCTCAAATTTAGCAGCTGCACAAATACTTTCTGCAGCACACCATTGGCCGGCTGGCTGCACTTTGAGAAACTTTTTATTTAAAGTGAAAACACTCAGGTTCATGGAGGCAGAGCACATTTAAGTCCCGCCCCCACCGGAGGGGAAAACAATTAATCGCTCGCCTTTGACTTTGTATTGTGTGAAACTGCCTTCTGGTCATTTACATCTGCAAGCAAACAACACAAAAATGCCCTAAAGCTGCTTTGTGGTGGGATGTGCTACCAGCAGAAAGAATCCATGACTAAAATTTTAATAGCTGCTGAACTTAAAAACTGGGCTTTTAAGCAGTGAGACGTGAGGCATGAACAAGAAGATCCTGGTACTCAGTATGTATGCAGCAAGCATTCTGCTAAGTTGGGCCAGATAAACTGCAGAGCAGTGGTTCTTAAATGGTGGGATGGTGCCAGTCCAAGTGTGCCACGGGATTTTGCGATAACCACACATTATTATGGCAATATTTCACTGGGCCCACACAAAAAGTTATGAATGAATTTTTAATTGACTGCATCAGTATGTTGTGTGCACCCATTTCCTCATAAAGAGGCAAACTCTGGCTCAAAAATGTAACTTAATTGAATTTCAAAAAACGTTCACAGGGAACCTATTTGTGCTGTTCGCATGTGGGAATCATAAGTGTGTGACACATCAAAAGCCCTGACTGGCAGCCAGTGTGAGGGATGATAACATTTAAAGGGAGAAAGCCATGAGAGGAAAAATGGATCGCTTTATTGTGCGGAGCAAATTACAACAAAGCACCAGCGAAGACGACCTACCACTGAAAGAAAGGAGTTAAAAAATGTCAGTAGACAGTATCATGAAAGCTACCTGTCTTATTTTTTTGTCTTATGTTGTGATAAGAGTGATCAAACATGCTATAGAAGCTGTCTGGTATAAATACAGGTGTGCCTTGAGATTTTGGCTTGCCCTTTGGTGTGTCTAGTGCATAGTTTGAAAAGCACTGCTGTAGGTAACTAAGCTATGTAATGCCTGGTTTTGATCTTTCGTGGCTTAAATGATATTATCTGGTGATTTAATCAAACAGATGTAAATATCAAAGTATGTCACTTCTGGCCATTAAGTGGGATCATTTCCTCCGAGATAAGCATTGTAAGAAGAAGGGACAGTGAGACAGACCAGCAACACTGAGTTTGTCAATATACCTTTTCCTTTCTGGTGTATATAAAGCCTAGTTTACATTACAGGATTTTCACAGAAGTCGCAGAGGATCTTGAGAGCCACCTTGGGTTGGAGGTGAGTCGACAGATAGTCTGCCACGAGTCCTCATGTGTGAATAAGCCTATGAGCAAGTCGCTCCCTCGTCTGTGACTGGGACTGGATATTTGGCAAGTCTCACACGACTGACAAAGAGCATCAGCCAATGAGAGGCGGGATACGTCCCATGTCAGCACGCAGGAGGACGAAAGAAATGTGAGGAGGACAAGCTGCAGGGTTGCTAGGTCCGCTTATTAGCCGCAACTTTGGGCTTGTTTCTAAAGTGGAGTTGCTTATTTGGACTTGGTCTCTAAACGTCACCTTTCTCTGTATATATCCTATAGTCTAATAAGTTATTGATAGTCGCTTCTTTTGGGCTGGTTGCTTCTTTTGGGCTGGTTGCTTGTTTCTCTCCCAAGATCTGATTCAACACTGGGAAGAATATCCATGCCTTTACCATATGTCGTCTCCAAGTTTGGTGATGTCACCGCGTTATCTGGGGCTCTGTCAGCGAGGGCTCGGTGGAGAAATCTTGTGGTGTACACACACAGGTCATAACGCAGTTGGCGAGACTCCCGTTGATAGCAACACATGTCGCCAAGTATGAACACTCAAAAGATTACGGTAGTCTCCGTGACGCAAAATCAGGGTGAAAATCGTGTGATGTGAACTAGGCTTAAGGTGCTCAAATAATCCTGTGACTTGTTGAAATCTAATGTTTTTCACTAGCTACAGGTATTTTGTTAGTGTTTTAGCCCTTGGTTAAACATTGTGGCGCTGACAGTTTTCCCCCCCAGGAGCGTGGTTTTCAGAGTGTGACACGTTGTGCTCTGTCTCTATGAGTTCTAAAGTGGTCTAAAAATGAAAATGAGAATTTTAAGTTGAATTAACGTAACATAAGTGAATCATATAAATGTAGATCATTCATAAATATAAAAGATTAGTTGGTTCAACTTCATTTCTGTCTGATGTTTTACAGTGCATCAGGTTGACTACTTGACCTCTGGCAGTGTTGAGGACAGGTAAGCAGCTCTGTGCGACTTGCTTCACTCCTTCAGTTTGCTCCTCAAGATAAATGCGGTGCTCGAGAGAGGCAGGATATTAGAATGCCTAGAAACATTGGCCACCTGGCACGTCGATAGTAAACCTCAAATCAATGTTTGATGGAGGCTGCATTTAAATGAGAAAATCTAATCTATGGTTTGAGAATAATTAAATTGGTTTCCATAGCATGTGCCAGCTCAAAACAGAACCCAAGGTTATCTGCACCTAAATAGGCTGAAAGGGCAAGTCTGCCACTCAAAGCCGAGTAAAATGGAAAGCTCTGTAAAACGCGGAGAGCTTATTGGACAAATGGGGCTTCGGTGGACACTTGAAAGTACAGTTTCATCTTGAAAGGTCTTGGAATCACATTTGTCAGATAAGTCTGTCTGAATGGTTGGCAGCAAAGTCTATTGTAGTTGGATATGGGACGCTGATCCTTTTTCCTCTCCCCTTTGTTGCAGATTAAGACAAAGTACAGCCGTCTGGCCGGGCAGACAGGAGCCACCTATAGCCTCAAAATGCAGGATGAGTCATTTGGAACATTCCGGAAAGGATTTCAACACCTCCACCTCCACCTCCTCCTCCTCCGCCTCCTCCTCCTCCTCCTCCTCCCACCACCTCAGCCCCTTGCTTTTAATTACACACTATCCTATTCCTGTCTTAGGGCGTGAATTCCACAAGTATTTTCAAGCTGCTTGGATGCACGTCAGCTGACTAACAAAGTGGGACGCTTTAACGCTTTTCAACATGTCTAATCTGTCAGTGATGAAAATGCACAAAAACTCCACACACACGCACACATACACACACTTTCAATAGCATCGGTTCCACTCAGCCGAGCCAAAGTTATCTCAGGTCAGTAATTGAGATGTTATCTTCACAGGGGAGGATGCACCCCCCCCCGGGCATCATTCAACATGGCCTCACCACTCATTTCCATTTGAGCTGAATCAGCTCTCTCTCTCTCTCTGCACCTCCTCCCTTGTGATTAAAGCATCTCTGCTGTCGGCTGGTGGCAAACCAGCTTCCACCCCGTGAAAAAGTGGCAACTCTAATATGCTGGAGTTGTGTGCTGAAGATCTGGCCACAATAAACAATGATTACTCTGCCATTGCTCAGGGCAGGGGTTCTCCTTCACTTCGGATTCATGTGGAAAATTTGCACGTCAGCAGGCCTGTGTGTCGCTGGAGGTGAGGGGGCATATATTTGACTCTCGCTCTTCAACTTCTGTGCCCCAACAACAAATTAAAAAAAAGTTACATGCAGCTGCAAACTTACTCCTGTGTTGTGTTGTGTCTACAAGTTCCAGGCGAGAGCTTACCTTGATTGCAGGTCTTGCCGGTGAAACCAGGGTGGCACTTGCATTTATTGGGTCCCACGCAGTCTCCGTGCTTACAGCCAGGCTGGCACACAGCTGTTCAGGGGGGATTCAAAGAGGAAGAGACAGATCAGTGCAGCGCCCTGGCAGACTACTTGTTCCAGATCAGGATGACAAAGCACTTAATCCTACTGCTCCTTGACTTGGCTCTAAATTATCTGTTTACTCCACATTTACAGCAATAAGACAGCATGAAGCCTCATTTATGTGTGTGTGAAATGTGTTTGTTTCTTTCTCCACGTGTGACAGTGTTATTATCATTGACGAATGGTAATAGAGCAGCCATTTCCAGCTAACCACATCATTTTGGAGCTGGAAAAGTTTTATTGTCCTCACAGATACTAAATCTTTTCACACTGTGAGAGATAAATGAGAAGTTTGACCTTTTAACACTGCGCAAAGTTTTGATTTTCTCCTGCTTATAAAATACAGAGCAGTTATTTACGCTGGCAAACAGCCAACGAGGATTACCTAGGCGAATAATATTTCCCCCTTAGACTGAAGCTGAAACAATTAGAGCACCAAAATAGTAGATTATAATTAGTGCCTCAGTAAAGAGCTGCCCTGCAGATTGTACACAGTGTGTGGATGGTGATATTTTGAGCGTGTACAGAGACGTGGTAGTTGCGGGAGCTGCACAGCTCCACTGACTCTGTGTTCTGTCTCAGCGAGCTGTAGGCTTACCCTCCTTATCTGACTGTGCTTACTGCAGCTTGCTGCTAAGCATGTCTGATACACAGGGCCTCAGCCAAGTGTTACTAATTTTCATTAAAAGCTTCATTAATTCTGTCATAATACGGTGCAATCAGAGGACTTAATTATCACTGTGGTGGAAGAGGCAGTACATACATGTGTGTGTGTGTGTGTGTGTGTGTCTAAGTGTGTGTATGTCTAAGTGTGTGTGTTTGTGTGTGTAAAACCTCTGGAGTGGAGTGCTTATCACACCAGCCGGTTTGTTGTGGATCTGGAAAGGTGTAATGTGTAGTTTTATTTGTGACAATACAGCTTAAAGATTTATTATATAGTTGTGTCAGCGACGCCGCACATATTACACCCAAACATCCTTCTTGGTACATAACATCCACCAAAGAGATGTAGCTTTTGGTTTCTGAGCTATTTGTTTTTCATGTTTGTCTTATAACTATTAAGGCCCAGACACAAACTGACATCAAAGAACTAGTGGTGAAGAAGGCTGACTGTTGCGGTGCCTGTCGCCTGTGTCCCAGCCAAAAAGTTGCTCATAAACACAACGTAAAGACTACAACCAATCGTCGACTAGCACGTACATTCTGCATCTGTGTGAGAAGAAATAGCTCTCCATGCCAGCAGGCGGTGATAGTGTTTGTCATTCAGAGAGGGAAACCGGAAGTCGGACAGGATGGATTTGAGTCACTAATTAGTTACCACAGTGTTTTAGCAGCTGGAGGCGCCATTTTGAAACTGTTTTTAATGAGATTGAAGTTTTCTGCAATCTAGGCGCCTGGTGTTTTTGCTGCCAGCTCTAAACTTCTTGAGTTTAAAAAAATTAGTTCAACTCAGAGTGGAAAAGCACTCAACGTCATCTCTTTTTTCATCATCTTTTTCCCATTGTCCAATCGGAAGATTTGAGAGGCGGGCCTTCTATGGTGTCACGACAACAAGTTTACAGTTGGTTAAAAATGGAGGAGAAACGGCCATTATCGAGGGGAAGCTCCTGGACCAACTGGTGGTAAACCCCTTGATCCATCCTCTTTTTTGGAGTCTCATATACCCACACAGATCTCCATTTCCCTGTGCCTACCTCACGGTGTTTGTTTTTTTGTCAGTGGCGGCTTTCAATTTTTTGTCTGAAAAATTTCTGTGTGATTGGGGCCTAACAACACCAGCAGGTTTTGAGAGAACAAAAGATATTTACAACTACAAACTGTGTCTGCTAAAGAGCACAACTGGGTAGAAAAAATAATTCTGTCATAATGCTTTCCTCACTTCTGTTTCTCTTCTTGTGAGCTGAGCTCATCTGCCAATCAGATTCATTTCACACACGGATAGGCTCCACTGTCTCTGACATGGACTCAATATGCTGAACTGGCTGAAAAAGAGGGCCAGTAAGAGCTAACAGTACGGGACTTCTACCCTTTCTTGAGTGACAGATGCTCACCGATGGCCTATCACTGACCAATGGCCAACCAACTACTTCACAGATTTCCAGAAAGTCCATTTTGACCAATGAATATGTGCTTCTTGAGGTCTATCAGAGGCTAAAACACTGCTCACTTGTTATAATGCCACGAGACAGTTGCTGGAAATCAATCTTTTGTCTTTAACTTAGGTTAACCTTTGTTGCTATATGACCCTTCGTTTATTTGCCAGAGCCTCCAGCATCAGGACACCCACTCTGCCAATGCAGTCTTCTCATTGAAATAAAAAGGGGGGTCAATGTCAGTTTGAACAGGACCTTAGCTTGTGGTGTGTGTGTATAGCATAACCATAAAGCATTTTATCATTCTGCTTGTGCATCTAAATTGTGAGGCGGAGCCAGATTTTCTGTTTCTCGTTTCATCTTTTAGTAGAAGGAACATTTATTTGGGTCGAAAGAGATTTTTCCTGCGTTTTTATTTTTTTGCAGAACACTTGGAATCATTCCTACATTTCAATATGCTGCATGGTCTATTTTGCACAAACTGCCATGAACTCTTGACCACAATGTGCACTTGCAACTACATTTATATTATATACAGTATGCAAGTATCAAATGCAAATGTATCAAAAGCATTGGGTATGTTTGCATTGAGCTGTGCAGCTTTGTGGAGATATTCACTCTAAAAGTATTTCCTTCCTTTAATGATCTTTATAAATGGTAGAAATAAGGCGACCAACCTACCGAAGAAACAGGGGTTGAATAATATACTGTATGTGAAATGCGCACTTTCAGAGTTAAGTTACAATCTGAGAAGTATCCATTCATGCACATTCAGCTTGCAAGGCAGCAAGGACATCTTAAACTCCTCAGGTTTCAGTCTGTAACATTGTTCAAACTGAAGTCAAAAGGCACGGAGAAATGTGATGAATCCTTTAACTGGAGTCGATAACATCTCCAGACTCATTCCACTTTATTTGGCTATGTAATCAAATAGAAAGAAGCTATTGTCAGCCCACTTGGGGAGGCCTGCGATATGAGCCGTGTGTTAACACACCAAGCAGTCAAAGTTCACAATTACAAATTAAAAATGGCCCAATTTGTTGGAGGAAAAAGGAAAAGAGTTGTACTTTTTTTGGACTTCCTTAGACCTTGGTCTGGTCAGCGGAAGCAATGAAAGAAGCTTGTGATGTTGTTAGTTAGAGAGAAGCCAAGTGGAGGGCTTTTTGTTATTCGCCTGCATGGGGGAGGATTTGATTAGCAGGATCAGAGGCGGCCATCAACAGGCTTTGCCTCTGAGGGTATTTTTAAGCCTCTGGCCTGGCAGAGAGATCAGGGAAACGGCCAGCGTTCATTAACCACAGCAGAGGACGCGGAGGGCTAAAAATGGTCGTACCAGCTGGAAGGCCAAACATAGCATGTATGACCCTCGTTCCATGAACACCATCAAAACATGCCGAGTGATGACACACTTTCACTCTGGTTTACATCAGCCATTCCTCAGGACAGCACGCTGCTGCCACTGATGCAGATTCTTTTGATTTATTGGCTGCTGATGGATGCCTGATGGTAAACACAAAGGGAGGTATTATTTTTTTAATTGACAGTGATATTGCGTATGAATATTTATACCAGCTTGACGCATTGCTTCATCAAAGCGAGATGGGAAAATCATTACTAAATCAATTACAAGTTGCATCATCTTGCAATCAACCAAGTAATTACCTACGGCTGCTTGTAATGGTTATTTCATTATAGGGTTGATTTGCTGATTGTTTTGTTTTGTTATCAATCAATAAGAGTTCTCACAGACCAAGGTGACATCTCAAAATCGCTTCGTTGTCAGACCAAGTTCTAAACTCACAAGTATTCCGTTAACAATGATGTAAAATACAGATAAGCAGAAGTTCCAGTGTGTAGGCTTTAGGGGGATATACTGGTAGAAATGGAATATAATAAATATGTTTTCTTTAGTGTGTAATCACTTGAAAATAAGAATCGTGTTTTCATTATCGTAGAATGAACTGTTTATATTTACATAGGGAGCAGGTCCTCATCCACAGAGTTCACCGTCTTCTTACAGTAGCCCAGAATGGACAAACCAAACACTAGCCCTAGATGGGGCCACTCACATTTTCACGTTTGGCCACCATAGTTAGCAGCCTCTCTGAGACTAGCAGTGGGTGCGGTTACATGATGGCTTCTCATTCAGAATTAAATAAATCTGATCATTCGGAATTAAAGTCTTTCCAGGTAGTTTACGTGGGAAATATTCATTCCGAATGAGGGTTTACACGGGAGATCGTTTTAATCGCCTTTATTTGGGTCCGCACAAGGTTTGGGGCAGAGAAGGTTTCTGACTGTATAGGGGGCAGGGCAGATGTTACATGTTTACTGGAAGAAAACACTGTAGTCCTCGCTCCGGATAACAAGACGCTTGACGACGCCGTTCTTAGTGCCTTTTTCGGACTTGTTTTGCTTATATTCTTGAAGCAGCAGTACGACAACAACCTTGTTCTGCTCATGCTTCATCTGTCGTGGAGGAGAAGGGAGGTAGAAGGTCGAAGAAGGGAGAAAGAAGACCGTGCTTTGGCAAATGGAAACAAGTGATTGCAACGAGTCCGACTGCTCTATCTCAGCCCTTTGCTATGCGTGCTATATACGTCAGTGCGCCAGACGGGCAAGGAAACGAGCATGCGCAGAAAGACTGGAATGAACTTAAAGAGGAATGAGTGTATACAAGTGCGAGAAATTCTTTCATTCTGAATTAGAAACGGAATATTCCAGCCCCTTACATCGGAATGAATTTTCAATTGCACTGGCCATTTTCATTCCGAATGAGGTGTTTAGAAGATCACTTTTAATACGAATGAACTTTCATTCCGAATGAAAAGGGAATTAAACTGTCCATGTAAACGCACTCAATGTTGGAGAAAACGTTTTAACATGAAACTGCTTTAACCTGGTTTGAACCAGTTTAAATCACCTGATTCATTTGTTTTGGAGATGAAGAGACTTCTGTGGATAATCCAGCTTCGGTTGAAAACTTTCTGAACATCTGGATCTTAAGTTATCAGAGAAAAAGGGCGAGCACACATTAGCATGTGCTGGGCTAGCGGTCTGTCTCGAGCAAACCGAACAGCATCGGAGAAACACTGATTTGGAACATGAAACTGCTTTATTCATTATTTTTACTGGTTTTAATCACCTGAGGCCTGAACTGCGAAGAAGGATTTGGAGTTAGTGAAGGGTTAACTCTGGGTTTTCAGTATGACAGAGCTGGTTCTCTTTTTACTAGAATAAATCATGCTATACAGCTAACCTGGTCCAGAGCAGGTTAACTTCAGAGTATCAGATCACAACCTGACCTCTAGCCAATCCAATCACTGAAGAAAAAAGTATCCATGGACAAAAGGCTGGAGTCTCAGTTAAAAAAGAGTAGCCTAAACACATGATTTTAAGAGGATTTTACTTTATGTAAAGTTTATTTTAGTCGGCAGTGATAGTGTTGCTATGTTACACTCTGATTCCATCACTGCAGCTCAAAATAACATGAGACACCTGTGTAGTGAGAGCTGGGAATACTCACACACTGTTAATTGGCTCCTGTTATTATAAATGTCACATTCCGGTCAGATAGACCTCATCAGTTATTAACTAGGCTACTTTTCCACCTATTAGTATAGTAGCAGAAACAGTCTGGTGTTACTTTAAAGTGTTCATCACACAACTTAATAGCATAAAATACTCTATATTAATGTCACTTATAGTCTACATGCAATTTAAGACACAGCCGACAGTGACTTTTACAACAGTACTTTCAATTTTTCTGCATTTCCGTTGAAAGATTACAGAGTATCGTTTACATCTCACGCCACTGACATTTTACTGTCTCGTTGTCGCAGCTGCTTTCAGTACCATTTTGTCTCATATGTTATTAAACAGCCTACTTCATTCATGGTTCTCATGATGTCGCTCGCAATTAACACCCCAGCCTCTTTCACATGACCTGGTGATGACCAGCTTTGTGGTATCCGTTATCCAGATGGGCAGTGTTAGGGTTAGTCAAGCCAGATAACAAAAAGATACCCTGGGTAAGTTGACCTGGTTTCGTAGTACAGTTTATTTGTTTTGGAGAGGAGGAGACCTCTGTGGATAATTTGGCTCCTGGTAAAAAAGATTCCTGAATAATAAACACTGAAGGAATTCTAACCTGGAGAAGTGTCACCTGGTTGTAATCTGCAGTCTTCTTTAAAGATGATGCAACCAGAAGAAAATATCAAATACACATATAATCCTATCAGAACTGCTGATTGCCTAATCAATTAATCAGTTCATCATTTAGTACTAGTGTCGAGATGCGTACTGTACAGAGGACAGATCATGTGGGGTCTGAATTTGCTCCAGCTCGTTTGTATGCAGTGGAAATGTCATTGATCGACCGGGTAATGTCATGGTGAATATTTCATTTACCTAAGTGATGAAGTATGATGGCATTGGCATTCTCCACCTGACTGATTTCTGTGTAGTTATGTATGCAGAGCGTCTCCAACCACAGTAAAAGCCTCGGTTTTTACTCTGCGCCATACGCATGGATATATTACTGATATATTAATTAAAAAAAACATTATAGATTTCAGCTTTAAGGGCTTCATTAGTATTCTAAGAGGTCGACCAGAGGGGCGGTTGAATCTTAATGAAACACTAAAGAACCTGAGCATAATTCATGTTAAGACACGGCTCCAGGTGAAATCAGGTCTGCAGAGTGTAAGCTGTTTGCACATATCTGAGGCTGGAGGGGAGAAGATGGCCGCTGCCAACGGGTGTGAGGTGTTAGTGGTGTTGGGTGGGGGTGGGTCTGGCTCTATAAATAAGTGAGTGAGCCCAGGATTCAGAGGATGTGCCCCCAGCAATACATGTCTAGCAAGATTATTTGGAGAAACATGTGGAGCTAACCTTGGGGCTGGCATCTTATCCCGGCTACTCTGTGAGTTAAGGCGAAGA
This sequence comes from Epinephelus fuscoguttatus, assembly GCF_011397635.1. NCBI lineage: Eukaryota > Metazoa > Chordata > Actinopteri > Perciformes > Serranidae > Epinephelus > Epinephelus fuscoguttatus. The sequence continues at coordinate 19,610,675 of NC_064754.1, forward strand.
GAGCTGCAAAACAAATAGCCAAACAAACAAAGGTTGCGGGCATTGTTTAGTGTATGAGAGCAAAGAAAATAAAAAATAAACATGATGTTAGAGGGCAGAGTCTGGTCATTTTGACAAGCAAACGGTCCTGGAAAAAAAAAATAAGAAACACACACAAACACACTCACACACAGTCTGGAGTTCTGGAGTCACACATATTCCCAGTTGCCTCTGGGTTGTTGCCACATTTTGAATGCATTTACATTTGAGTTTTTAAAATTAAAATGATGTCCGAATAAAACCGGGGATGTTCTCTTATTTCTGAAAATGTGAACTACATATTCTTTATCACTCTCATCTAAATTGAAGTGAGTGAACCGGTTTTCTCTGTGAAACAGTGAGATTATAATTCTCTCTTAAAATTATGCCACAGCGCTGAGAGATGAAAACACCGCCGGTATCATTCAATGAGATCACAGTCCTGGTTTCTTCAATATTATGAAAATAAATGCCACAGCTACCTGGCTGTGAACAGACATTATATTTTTAAATCAGCTCCGTTTCAAAGTGCCTTTAAAGCTGGAACTGTGTCAAGTAATTCGAAACATGTGCCTTTTATTTCCGCATATATTCCCTCTAATTTTTACGAGCAAACCCTCCCATTTTGTTTTCACCTTATTACCTCAGGCAGATGAAAAGGCACACTTTTAGACGAGCCTTTACAGCCCACTGATCATGAAAGAAAGCGGTGCAGACAAGGAAACCGCACAGACAATCATGATAAAGTGAATAACTTAAACTGAGATATCACTTTTCCGCTTTCATCGCTCACTTGTTAGCTCGAATTACCAATTCAAAAGTCCTGCCTTAATCCTGTCCACACCATTTGTCGAAACAAAGACCGCACTCAATCAAACTAAATCCCAGTCTCAGTGGATTTGTAAAATCCACCAGGATCGCTGAGGAAATTATAATGTGTGATCTACTTAATATGGAGGTGATATTCAACCCAGTTCTGTTACAGTGCGGAGAAAATAAATCTTTCTGCCAGAGCTGTTTTCAAGTCTTTTGGAAGACTCAAATTAATTGAAAACAAGTCAAGCCCTTTGAGACATCAAAGCTGTGCAGCCATACAAGGTCTGCTAGTTACAGTCTTATTGATGTTTAACTGTTCCAGCACTTCACTTGTTCAAAACCTGATTTGAATGTAAGTCAAGTCTCACAACAGTCAAGTTTTGAATCCTCATCTCTATGAGCACAGTATCAGTCTGAACATGATCTAAGCCTACCTCCAGACTAAAGTGTTCATATTAGACGATTCTGCAAAACCCAAGATTACATTCAATGACATAAAAATGATCATTTGTATATCAATTACTGCCTATGTGTTACCTTAAATTTGTGGAGAAAACATTGCTTTTCTCGCATGCCTTTGCAGTGAACGAAGAATCCAAAAATTGAGAAAATTCTTCATGAATCACCATAGTGATCCAAGTGTCCTGAAGCCCCGACATAAAAAGTTGTTTGGAAAAACGTCATTTGAACTGTTTTTAGCCTCATTGTAGCCTGCAGCTCTAACTGCCTATGCCTATGCCTACTATGTGTTTTTGGACGTTTGAATCTGGGGCACCATAAGCCTCCGTTAGGTGGAGTTGTGTTGCTACCTCTTCTCCCCTTGGATCTCCGCAAGTGTTGTGAGGACTCTAAAACTTAACCTGAGCCTCCCTCGGAATATTGGTGAGTAGATAATGGCTGAATTTTCATTTTTGGGTGCACTATCCCTTTGATTCAAATTTGTAGTTTAGGTCGATTTGTTTTAATGAAAATTGAGTTTCTCTTTAACATCCGCCACCGACGCTCCCCGCTGGGCTCCCGTAGTTCAGAGTGGGCTCACCCCTCCCCCCCGGCATGCTTGATACACCTACAACATGGCAGCAAGCGGAAAAGAACTCATTCCCAAGAAAGGGAATGTGTCTTCAGTTATTTGGAATTGGTTCGGTTTTGTGGCGTCAGACACAGAACAAACAGCACCCCGCTGCAAAGTGTGTTTGAAGGCAGTACTACTAATTTACTGCAGCACCTCAAACAGAGGCATGCTGCTAAGTGGGAGAGGTGTCGCTCCCTACGAAATGAACAAGACTGCAGCAGCCCCAGCACCGCCGCCAAAAAACAACTACCGTCTTGAAAACATTTACAAACTGTATCCGTATAAATAAGAAAGCAATCACGGATGCAGTCGCGATGTATATCGCAAGAGATATGGTGCCATATATAACGCAGAAAATCCGGGGTTTATTCACATGCTGAAAGTTTTGGACCCCAGGTACGTGCTACCTGTTAAAACTTGTCATCTGCAAATCGGTTTTAAGTAGGGGGGGAAAAATTTATTTAAATCAGGAATTGGATTTGTTGTGAAAAAATCTGAGATTTTTTTTTAGGCCATATCGCCCTGCCCTAATCAAAACATCAGTTTACAGACTTTTACACAGCTTGTTTTGTATAACCCAGGTCTCAGTTATCCAGTCATATGCTCAGTACTTCCCAAACACATACATTATAGCTAAAACCATTTAAAACACAGTCTCTCACATGGACAAGTAGCGGGCCTGGGCAAGCGCTTGCATTTTAACTAAGCTTAATGGAATGCACAAGCAGGTAACAAACGCACATTCTTGCCCAGGCGCGCTACTTGTATGCAGAAGTTTTAAATGTGTGTGCATGTGTTGAGGAAACACTGCCCATACAGCTGGTTAAACAAGACCTGGATTATACTGCATGAGTTGAGTGAGTGTAAATGGATGTTTAGATGTAGTTTTGCTGTTGTTAATTAATCAAGAATGGTTGCTGTTTTTGGATTCTTCACTCAGCATGGAGGCATGGAAGAAAATGCTTTAACGAATTCAATGTAACATGGGGTGAATAACTGATACAAAAATGACTTTGTGGCTTAAGTATTCCTTTAAAATATGCAGTCAAATGCAGTCTTGGGTTTTGCAGAATAAAGCTCAGCACAAGTTCAATCAGGAAGACTTTCTTTGTGCTATATCCATTCACAATTCACCCTCTATCCCACTTCCACCAATCAGCTGACTATGGGTGTAGCAATTCAAACTTCGATCCACTTCAGCCATTCGTGTTGCTGCTGCCAAACTTTACATCTGTTCTTCTCTCTGCTCCTGTCAACTGTCATTTTAGGTGGAATCGTCACGCCATAATCCGACCCATTCACCTCTAGTCACCTTATCCAGAGCCCAGGACAAGCTCATTAAAAACCCATTCCTCTTCACATCCAGATCCTCATCTCCCTCTTCATCTCATCTCATCTCATCACCACCACCAGCGTCTAGACTCCACAGGGAGGGGATCCCTAATCGACTATGTCTTTACCACCCTCCTGAAAATGGTCGCCAAAGACTTGCTCATTTCACGTGCTCATGTTAATTAATATTCTTTTCTCTCAGAACAAGTCTCTCCTGATTGAAATGGTCTAACATCAGCATTACTGCCTGGAGAAAGTATTCCTTAATTCATTTGAATACTGGGCTGTATAATCGTTGTTTCTTTAGTCAGTTCCCTCCTGATTTCCACAGTAAAAGCCCAGACAATTTTGCTTTTCAGAACATCTAATATGGATGAAATTAGCTCCAAATCAAAGTCAGTCTCTTTTACAGCCTCTCAGGTCTTGTATCACCTGATATCAAATGTAGTAAATGATCGACGCTCCTGTCACGACTGCCTGAGTGGACCATTTGGATGCAAATACTAGCGGGATCAACTTGATTAGGCAGTTTTCCATCTTCATCAAGAGCGGAAGAGATGAAGGGTATTTTTTTAGTGTGATTACAGTTAACTGTATTACACTGGAAATGCAAATGTTCAAATGCTCCCAGTGGCAGTAAAACGTTCATGATGGCAGCTGGATGGAATAAGTAGCTTCAAGTGTGGCTCTGCCTGCCGGATGGCCTGTCAGAACATTATAAGTGGAGCTTCAGTCTACTATAAATCTAAAGCTCCTCTCTCTCTTTCTCCATCTGCCTGGTTTTCTCACTTGTCTCCCTCTCCTGACATCTCTCCCCCTACTCCAGCAGCAATCATCTCTAACTCCTTACCGCTAAACCATTTCCCTTACACCTCAGGATTTTTTTTTTTTTTACTTTCTCCAACTTTAAGTCCTCTCTCTCCTCTCTCACACTCTCTCTGTTCTGGGAGCTTTAAAAAAAAAAAAAAAAGGGGAATCAAGGTTGATCCATTAAGTTTCTCATTCTTTGAGAGAAGTCTCACAAACCGATTGCTGAGCTAGGTGGCTGAAAAAGCCGCAATCCAACAGCTCCAATCTAATCTCTTCCATCGTCACGAAAAAACTTACCAAGACCTGAAATCTGTACTGACTGCATCCTCTCACACACATGCAGACAAAGGTGCACACACCCATGATTACACTTCCTTTCTTTCCCAAACCTTCAGCCTCGCTCCTCTAAGGTTTAAATCAGCACCTTATTGACTTGATGGAATACTGATTGTGGACTAAAGTAAATGGATTTGAGTTGTGCACCCAGGCAGGAACATTTGGAAGCATTAAGGCAAGCACTCACCGAGTGATTGAACTCACCGAACAGATTTGGCTTTGTTAAAAAAAAAAAAAAAAGTGATGAAGTGAAAGTACTTTAATAGCTTGATGTGGTGGTTAGGCTCAAAATTAGCTCATATTTCTGGGCTCAACGTGGAACAGGTGGGACCCCAGAGCAACAAAGGAAACATGTTCACACGCTGCTGTTTGGCTGCTCAAGCAATTGACGCAACATGACTTTTTTTTTTTAATGTGACTGTGCTTGATTTATCACCAAAATAAATGTCATCTATGATGTATCATCGCCCATCATTTCTAGAGGCAAACACATGAATGTTTTGTCTCGTGGAACGGTAACTACGCTGCAGCATGTGCTGTGGCAATTTTCGTTATTGTTTGGGTTTTAAGCGAGCACAATGCGAGCACATGAATCATGTCTCTCCCCCTAATCTAAGCTTCTGTCATAATAAAGTCATCTTCTTTTTTCTCATCTTCATCCAAAACCCACATCTATTCCACCTGGATTTTTTTAAGCATGGGGAGCTGTAAAGGCAGAGAGCCCAGTACAGATGCACTGGGAGGTACTGGGCATTGAGACTGCTGACTCCTGCCAGAATTACTGCTGAGTCTGGCCCCGTGTTCAAATAAACACTATCAAATGATACAATTGAGCTGTTTGAGTAAAACAGTGCTGCTTTTGCCTAAATCATTCCAGCACAGATTGTGTAGTTCAAGTGTCAGCGCCTTGGGAAAAGGTAGGAGGTTTTTGAACAAACTATTGTAAAGAAAATAAAAAAAATAAATAAGAAACCCCGTTAATTTCCAACCATGAAATCAAGCCCCCTCCAGCTACAAGTCTAGGTCTGTCCCATAAATCATTAGCATAACTTGTTTTTCTGACTCCAAGCGTTTATGTAAGAATAAAATTATCATATTTTGTTTCTAATAGAGATGAAGCGAGAGGTGGATAAAAAGCAGATTCGTCTTGCAAAGACCTAAGGTTAATCTGGCTGAGCTAAAAGGAATACAAAACACTGAGGCCGTGAACTCAAGTAATACTGTTTGTGTTCTCTAGAACAAAATAAGAAATCTTGCAGCGCACTTCAACATCAAGTGAAAAGATGGCACTCTGCCACTTTTACATGAAATCGGAGTAAAATATAGCAGCGTATAAAGAAATCATTTCGCCGCACCAGCACAGACCTTGGGCCCCAACAAGCAGTGTGTGACATGTTTCCCACAAAAATCACATACACAACACAATAAATAAACAAAAGGTCAGCTCTAGCTTGATGAGCTTCACTGCATAAGAACATACTTAAAATACGGTCATTTCAGCAATGAAAAACACAAAATGAGTGGATTAAAAAACATTATGTAAACAAGCTTTAAATGTGCTGCCAAAACCATCATGCAGAGTCATGAACCTCCTTTGGCCTTCTTCACAGCAGGAACTCAACAACCTATAGCATGACACTTTCAATAACCTCAAGTTTTAAGAATTTGTAAAGCCTTGGCTCTGCTTTGTGTTTCACCGTGTCTATTAAATCTTGGCATATTAGATATGCTTTGCTGAAAAAAGGCAACATTGGATATACTGATGAAAAAGGGAAGAGACGTGCACTTGTTGGACAGACAGCGATAGAGAAATGCTGACATTGATTTTCTTTCACTTTTATGTAAATTTTAGATGGGAAATTTTAAGTTAACAAAGACAAAGACTTTCAAAAGAGGATGGAAAACATCAGAAGCTGATTTTGAGTAAATTAAAGGATCTACTTCTGAGCGCTACAGGTCTGTGGGGGAAAAATGGGCGTCTCTAGTGACAACGACAAAATGCGTCAATCACAATGCAAACATCGCCAGGTTACTCCGACAAGTGGTCGTAGGAGTGAAATGCTGCTGAGTTTGTTGTTGACTCACTGTTGTTATTGTTTGTTGACGAATTGGCTTGACTAATTATAACTAACTTGCACCCCCTGACAGTATCTGGAACTTGGATTTAGTATCTCCCCCTGAGTACAGCTAAATTTTTGTTTTGGGAATGCGGAGAGCTGTGGAAATGAAACCAGAACCTGTGACAGTGGGGACACGTTAAAGCAGTACTTTTACAGGAAATATACTTAAAGCTGGGGTAGGCGGTTTAGTTTTGGCATCCTTGGGCAAAAATCCCAAAATAAACTTTGATTCAGAGGTCTGGGAGAATATTTCTTCTTCTGAAACTCTGCTTGGCTCTGTTTTCAGGCTTTAGAAAATCTAGCCCATGACCGGAGCTTTTAGCAAATCACGTGTCATTTTCAGAGAGAGCAGCTGTCAATCATGTCACTGCTGGTGAACTGCGGTCAAACTGTTAAACTAGGCAGCGCTGATCAAATATCAGTCAAGAGTTTGATACTGCATTACCTTTGTCTTGCCTAAGTGTTCTCAGAAATGTGTTTCAGTGTACTGTTTAGCTGTAAAATGAGAGTTTGTGACCTGGCCACCATGTTAAATACAGTCAAGCCGAAACATAGGACCGCCCACCTGCCAGAGCAAACTTTCTCATTTCACAGCTAAACAGTACACTCACATATGAGCATTCAGCAATGCATTAGCAGAATGTTGAATTAGATCTGGTTAGCATTGCCTAGTTTACCAGTTTGACAGCAGTTCATGACCACTGAGTGGCATGACTGACAGCTGCGTTAGAGGCTCCTTCGCTCTGATTAGTTGTTTTTGTGATTATGTAAATGCCATTAGGAGCACTATGAGGAGGCAGAGGGGGCTGATTTTTTCACATTATCTGCCTCATGTACTTCTGTCAGGATATAGTGACAGTAATTAAAAAATAACTTTTATGTCACATTTGCTAAATACATTTACCCACCAGAGATGCACCTATTTATCAGCTGAACATCAGTATCGGCCAATATTCTCCTTGTTGACTGCCATCAGCTGGCAGCATGTTTTTCTGTTGTGTCACATCAGGCTAAAAAGCAGGGCTTGAAACAGCCAAAAACTTTAATTAATGAGCAGGTACAAGAGGAGTGCAATGACTGTTTGGCAAATAGGTTCTGTGATCTCAATGCTGTGTGAGGAGACAGTGAGTAGCAGCCGGCTGGGACTAACAGCTCACAGAGATTGCACTGAGGTACATTATGATGCGTTTAAGATCTCTTCAGTAAAAATAAGTATTGGGCAATGGTAAAGTATAATGTACTAGTGTTGCACAGTATACTGGTACCAATGGTAGACCGTGGTACTAAAACAGCACGGTACATATGATACCATAATGTTGGAGTACCATAGTACCACAGTGCCTCACGGTACCACTACTGTGGGATAAGTTCAAAGTCCAATCGCAAGAGGGTGAGTGTCCATGCGCCGTCCAATAACGGCGTGCGCTGGCCACCTGGCACTCAATATGCTGCTGCGTGGTTTGTTTTCCAGTGACATTTCAGGTGTTAGCTGAGCTACTGAGTATCTTTAAGCAGTGGAAGTTACTATTCATTTCTTTTTACTTGTAGGTTAGATTTGTTTATATATGCTACAGTGATTTCCTTTCCACAGAGCTCTACGGTGTGAGCATTTTACTCGCATTTAATCTAAAAACATTTTTGTGCGAGCAAAAGAAATCATTCAGGAGCACACTGTGCGAGTACAGATTTCAACCAGCAGCAGAAACGAAAGGCGAATCCTGCCGGTTGTGGGTTGAACGGGGGTCACAGACAGGAATACGGCGGCGCACTATGGCCACGCAAGATAACGGTTTACCGGTGACGGAGAAGCCCGGCTCCAGGTCCAATAATTTCCTCTTTCGTTGGTGTCATGGCTGCCCATAAGTACCTGAACAGCCGAGCCGTGGCGGCACACAGGTATGTGACGTGTCAGAGGAGAAACGAGCCGTTCACATTTCTCTCTTTGTGGCAGGTAACGGTCCACAAACCTCACCGCACATAAGGGACTGTTAGAGAGGAATTACAATACATAATATAAAGAGTAAAAGCTTTTGAAGTAGTTACTTTTTTCATGTGAAAGGTTATATTAAAAGTCGTTTCCTAAATCTGAATGATTAAATGTTTGCTCATATATGGGTAGGATAATGAAAGACTTAATTACTTTAAAATATTTTTTTATATTTTTTTAATAGTATAGATTTCTTTGTTTCCCTAGCACAAAACGGGGAATAAATGACAACAAAAACAAAGTAAACAACAATGTAAAAACATCGGCATCAGCCCAGAATTTCAAAATCGGTGCCTCCCTATTACTAACTATAACTTTTATCACTTTTTTGCCAAGAATTACAGTAGGTGAGAAGATTGATACCCCTCAACGTGTAAATATGAACCTACCACTAGCAGCCAATTAGCTTAGGCTAGCAATAAAGACTAGGAAAGGCTGACTCAGTGCCAAGGTAAAAAAACAACAAAAACAAACACCTACCAACACCTCTGTCTTCTCGTTTCCAGTCTTTATGCTAAGCTAATCAACTGCTAGCTGTTGCTTCATATTCAACAGCCAGATGGGAAGGTAACCAATAAATATACTTCTGAAAATGTTTCACAATTCCTTAAAGTTGCGTGATGTTCCTGCTGTGAAAAAGGACTATTTATGTCTTAACCCCTTCTTGATTAAACCTCCAAGGCAGCAGCTACACCAGCACAGGCACCAAGCCATGCAGAGGATTTGACATTTGTAAGGCAACTGGCCAGATCTGAAACCTATGTTAGTATATTCACACCTCCCTGGGTAGCATTACCGGAGAGCAGAGGGTCTTTGCACAATGTAAATATGTAGGAAATGTGACGTGTTAATATTTCATAGAGCTCATGTGATACAGGCATGTGGTCATGACAGCACACATCCTCTGAATCCTCCAAGCGGCGTTGCTGAGTATAAAGATGAGTTGAGGTCTGTTCACCTGACAACACCATGGGTTGTGTTCACACGGCTCGTTCTGGCAGCGTTAGCCTGCTTGTTTTTGCACAGTAGTAATCTATAATCAATCTCCCATCTACCCTTGAATGTGTCCACCTGCAGCTAGAGTCTCTCTCTCATTATGGCCACCCGCAGTGTGAATACAAATGCCAGCCCTTCCTCCGGTCCAACCAGCCATTACCACCAATCTTTACTCAAAGATTGTCCCAGGTGCGATGCTCCATTAGCTGTTTGTGTTTCTGTTGTGACAATGTGCATGTGTGTGTGTGTGTTTCCCGAGCCTGTGGTGACTGTGGTAGTGCTGCACCATCTCCTATGTCTAATAGCATCTTTGACCCCAGCTTGAAACCTTGCAACCTTGTTAGCCCTGTTTGCCCCCAGCAGCAGCAGCAGGCACAGTGGCACTCACGCTGGCAGTGACCCCAGGAACGGCGTGTCCATCCCCAGCAGCAGTCCACTCTGGCCCCGTATCGACACAGGCCGTTGGATGAGGCCATCTGCCGCGGCCACCTGTGAGGGGATGACATAATTAGTTCACAGCCAATTAAAATGTCTGAATGAAAAGCAGGGGTCTTTTCAATGTTGTTTGGAGGGAAGCTTCAAAGCGTTCACATGATTCATTTCATTTTCCTGCTGTAGAGAGAAAAGGCTGGTGTCAAGTTTTTCTTTTGCATGAATAAAAGACACTTCCATTCTTTTGACCTGTTTAAGGATTTCTCTGGGGAGTTTTCATTGTCTGAAATGAGAGTCTAAGGATAGAAGGTGTCGTGTGTTGTACAGATTGTAAAGCCCTTTGAGGCAAATTTGTGATTTGGGGTAAAATATAAATAAACTTTACGAAACAAACCTGAACTGACCAATTTGGGTCGATGTTTTTAAGTATATAAAAGTTCTGCATTAGCAATGAAGGGCCCAAACTGTCACATGTGCTTTGCTTAAAGGAACCGTGTGTAGGATTTAGTGGCATCCAGCGGTGAGGATTGCAAATTGCAAGCGTGAAACAAAGTTGAACTCCTAGTTGGGATTTCTTTAGTGTTCAATGTTCAGGAGGTTTTTACTGGGAGCCAAATTATCTGCAGAGGTCTCTTCCTCTCCAAAACAAATGGACCAGGGCTCTCATTTGTAAAATAGTGCGCAGGAACCATACTAAAACTGCACGTACAGACAAAAGCCAAAAATTGCGTGTGCCAACATTTTTTTTTAACAATTTCTACAATTAGGCTTCCACCTCACCCTCTGCGTCACCAATTTCCCATCTCCATATGTTCATAATCATGGGCCATCAAGTCTGCTTTTATAGATCTCAACTTTTGCATGGGAAGTGGCGTACGCCTCTTTTAGGCCTCATTTTGTGCGTACGCAATGTTTATAACTGTGACCCCAGGTGATAGATACAGGTTAAAAAAATTGAATAAAGCAGTTTCACATTACAAATCAGTGTTTCTCCAACACTGCTTTCCCTATACCTCCTAATGTATGCATACCTTTTTCCTTTGATAACTTAATGTATGCTCATCTTCTTCTCTGATAACTTAAGATCCAGAAGGTTCATGAGGTTTTCACCAGGAGGCAACTTAGCCACAGAGGTCTCCTCCTCCTCAGACCCAGTAATTTTAATGGGTAAAAACACTGAATAAAGCAGTTTCACATTGAGAAAAAAAACAGCATTTTTCCAATAGTCTTGCCATGGAGGGGCTGAAAACTACGATGGCTGATGGCAAAGGCGAACCTAGAACCAGAGTTTGGTTTGTCTGTTCTGGGCTGCTGTAGAAACATGGCAGTGCAATGTGGGGAACTCCATGGATGAGGACTCACTCCCGATATGTAGATTTAAATGTCTCATTCTAGGAAAACACAACCATTCTTCTCATCAGGTGATTATACACTTAAGAAAACATACTTCTTACATTAAATTTAATTTCTGCCTATATATATCTCCCTAAATTCTACAACCTAAAACTTAAAATAAACTTAAAATTGTGTTCCAGGATGACGTCTTTCGGCCCTACATTTCTTTTTTTTAATCTGACAATAAGTCCAAAACGCAAAGATATTCAGTTTCCTGTTATATAAAAGAAAGAACAGCAGTAAAAAGTCACATTTCAGAAGCTGGGGCCAAGAAACATTTGACATTTTTCCTTGAAAATCGAATCAAATATTACTACATTTTCTCAAAGGCTGAGTTTTCACTGCCTCCCTATAGCAGATTATCTTTGCGTCACGGAAATAAAACTGATAGCACATCAGATCGTGTTGGTTTGCACAATGTCAAGCTGGAGACCCGTGCTGAAAGCCTGCCAGACCTGATTTAAATTTTGCCTTCAGTGTGCATCAGTGCTCTCACCATTCACATCCGAGAAGACGACATTACTGTTGTACTGATTATAAGGGAAACAGATTAGAAGCTACGTGCGCTGCCTGGTGCCCTTGAATATACTGTATGTTTCCTATCGCCATCTATTACATGAACACATGTCGACAGTATGTGTCACTGTGCCGTGTGCTGAGAGACTCCACAAGACAATTTTCATGACAGTGGAAGATAACATCATCCCTGCTACAGCGAGAACATGCAGGTATTAGTGTTTATAGAGATATAGGTTATTTCCAAAGCACTGCAATTCCTCTAAGAGAAATTACAGCCGGATGTTTTTGTTACACCATGTTCTATTCTGCTCAGAGCGAGAAATAGCTTCTTGGCAGACTGTGCATGTGGATTACCTTTTTATCTGTACCAAGGCTCACCACATATTTATGGAGAGAATAGGGTGAAGGAGTGAGTCCATTTAAGGATACTGATGAAAATCCAAGCTGCATACTTTGAGAGGCTGGCTCTTAGATGTTAAAATCTAGTGAATAATAAATAAATAAGAAGCAAGGATATAACAAGCTGGGTGAGTTTTTATACTCTACAATAAGAAAACTATATATCTCCTGAAAAAAATCAAGACTGCTCTGTCATTATCAACATTACGATGATCTGAGCTGACTATGCAGGTAAGTAGTTGTACAAAGGAAACACTGTAATCTGGTTGCAAAACAAAGGAGGAATTTTATTTGATATACTTCCTTCTAACAAAAGACACTTTCTTCCGTGCCTCGGTGAGAGAGTGAGGTTGTTGCTCGGTATTCAAGGCACATCCTTTGCCACTATCCCTGCCTGTTAGTGTCTCTATGCCAAGATGAGGAAATGCTAATGCTTGCCCCCGCTGCCAATCACCTCGCTGGAAAAAAACCCAATGGATGCTAAGTGAGAGTGGCAGATCCAGGGAAAATGTTTGTCTGCTGCCTGGAAAGCAGGGAAGCAGTCAGGCAGGGAAAAGCTCCAAGCACACAGTAAGAGAAGGGAAGAGAGGAGAGGAGAGGAAACAAAGGAAAGAAAAAGGAAAAGAAACAAAAGGAAATGTAAGCAAATAAAAGAGACTGAAATAAAACAAAAGAAGAGGAGAGCAGGGGAAATGAAAAAGGAAATTAAAGACAATGAAAGGAAGCAAATAAAAGAAAACAAAAAAAGGAAATTAAAGACAAGGAAAAGGAAGGAGCAGAAAAGAGAGGGAAGGAAAAAGAAAAGGAAACAAAAGAGAAGCGAAAGAAAGGGACAGGTCTGGACAGCAGCCAGGTTTATATGCCACTATCTCTGCAAATGACATGCACCCACCCACACACCCCCACACACAGAAATATGGCACCTGCTGTCCCTCCATACTGTAAACTTGTTAATAAAACAAGGCGATTCGCTGCCTGTGGCAAAAATTCCCCTCTGAATTTGCAGGATGGTGACACTTTTAAAAACCACCCGACAACTTCCCTTGACATTTCAGTGATATTTAAAACTGGTGATTCCACCCCGATGTTCTTGTACACCTTCTTCTTCTTGAATTTATTCATCAGTGTGCATATGGTAATTATCATCTTAGAATATGGGGGCATGATGTGGGAAGAGTTTATGCTGCTACGGGTGCACCTGCTCCTGCATAACCCAGTGATCTCATATCCCACTGCAGTTATATGACATTACAAAGTCATCATTGCACCTGATGACTCCCAGTGGAAACCTGCTTTTGTCAGGTACATCATTACATTTAACAGTTTACAGAGGAGTGTGTGGGTTAAAAAGATATTTTGAATTCCAGAGCTCCATCGAAATGTCGAAAAAAAAAAATTCCATGTTTTGTTTTTTTGTACACACTAGGGGGCCGTAAACCTGCACAAATAAGACAAAGAGAAACTGTGTAATTCTCAGATTACCTGCAAAAGGTAAAATGCATCCCCAACTGTACTGTCAGGAAAATAGCTCCTCAGAGCTCCTGTTATTTTTGCAGGTAATTAAACTGGGTAATATTCATACATTTGGTGCAGAAATGGCCACTTTCTATGGAAAACTGTTCTATTCACAAAGATCAGTGCTAACAGCCACATGCAGTTACAGTGACATTATTAGCGTCTTCAGACAGTTGCTGGTAACTGAAGTTCACTGATTAGCAGATTCATATGCAGACTTTCCAGTGATCACTGAATGCTTCTGCACCTTGTTGCTCAGGACCGCAGACTGTATAATTAACAGGAATAACATTACAGCTACCTCAAAAGCTCAAAACATTTCGATTGCCCCTTGGTGGCTGGCTGCAGTACTGTCATAAACCCCGCCCCCTCCATGTTAACAAATGGGAAATGGGCCAAACTAAAAAAATCAAGGCACATGTCAAATTTTTTCCCAAAGATGATCTCTGCCATTTTAGGTAGTTCCTATCACACTGAGATATATTCAAGTTTGGTTTAAATTAGTCATTTGATGCTGCTAAAAAGGGGGGGTTGACATTGGACTGACAGCATTGTGTGTGTTGTGAGCAGTGTGCTCACAATCAACAGTGCTGTTTGCAATTGGTCGGACAGGTGTAAGGATGGGATCTCAATACCACGGAGATCAATACTGCGCAGACTCTGCCATATCCTGGATATTTTGGCTTCATTTTTGTACGGTTCGAGGAAGTGTAGACATATCGTCCATCTTTATGTACAGTCAGTGTGTGGAACCTGCAGCTCACAGTCTGAAAACGACAGGTTTCTTTTTGTCTCAGCCGTTATTCTGCTTATGGTGCTCTTAGCGCAACACTAGCCCTTTTAAGATAGGAATTGTGCAAATTTGCAGGAAAGCCCAATCAGTCTTTTTTCACCATTGGCAGTATAAAAACAAAATCGGGGAGTGCAGCGAATTGCCGCCTACCTACTTTTGTTTATACAGAATGCGCCTTTTTTGGGGCAATGGGGGGCGTGAGCAAGTAACAAAACATGTAGCACAGCCTGTGACGTAAACAGTACTCGGACAGAAGCCGCGGCTGGTCAGTCTTTCGGCGATTCTCTCGTAAGTAGGCCTGTTCTTCACCGTTCCTGTCATGTGACGGTTTGTGTGCGAGGACAAGGAGGGCGCACAATTCCTTGGCTCCCCAGTTACTCATCTTTATAGTGTCTGTCAGGTTTGTGTTTCCCTCTTGCTACTAGCTGCTCGCTAATTCCTGCTATCAGCTGTTACCAGTTTATCCACCGCCAGTGGCTCACACGTGCAGCATCATCAACAGCTCCTCCCGGTGCGTAAGGCCGCCTCAGTCTGTTTAAACTAAAAGGGTTCCGCCGATATGTCTACCCTACAAGGTGGAAAATTGGGCACCTCGGATCAACTCGCCAATCCGGCTCTGTGTGTCTAAACGCTCACAGCTTGTCGGCAAAACGGCCCAACATTCGCCGAAAATCTGGCAGTGTAGGAGGGGCTACTGATAGTTTGCCACATGGATAATTTCAGTCACACGCAAAAAAGGGCACATTGCACTACGCTGCAAAACTGGACGTGTTTGAGCTGTAGACTCATTGGTGCAATATCATTTGAGAATCAGACCTTGAAACAGGTTAGATATCAGTTGCAAATTTCACGGTGCTATCAGTGGCTGTGATCCAGTCTCTGTGAATTCTCCCATCTTTGTGCTGTAATGGCCTCGACTGAAATCTCTTTTTGAATACCAGAAACTCTGCCATAGCACCAATCTAGTTTCTTGATCTCTCAGTCAAATTGATTCTTTGATTTGAATTTGAATTGATTCAACAAATCAGCAAATTGTGTGACTCTGGCTTGTTATTCTGCCAGCTCTTCCAGCCACTTTGGAAGTCTTTATGTTTCCACGAGCTGCTTTGAAAATCACATCTGACGGCGTTGATTGCCAGATGTTGTTTAGAAAACTGATACAGTCTAACAGCTAATTAGCTTCAACTTCATATCACCGGCCAACTTAGTCATCTTGTGTGACTTTGGTACTTGAAAGATATGTGATGGAAATGTCCTCAATTGGTATTCCCGTTATTTTGTCCGTCACTTAAGAGCCAAAAACTAACTGGCTCCTACTGTTCAAAATGTGAATATTCACTGGATCTCTTGGTCCTCTGTGTGTTTCAATTCTATTTGATAGGATAAAACCCGTTGCGATGTGCCATTTCATTTTCAAGGAGGTCCCGATTTATTTATTTATTTTTTCTCATAATGGTAAATTTAATATATTGGGATTTTTGACTGTTGGTCTGACAAAACAAGCAATTTGTAAATGTCAGTCTGTCTCTTTTTCTATTTTCTGACTTTTTGAAGACCAAAACCACAACTTGAGAAAATAACAGGCAGATTAAACAATACTGAAAATAACCATCAGCTGCAGCCCTATCGTTTGTAAATCAATGTCCAAAAGAGACTGAGGTTGACGAAATGCAACAGACAGATGAGGTAGCCATAACAATCAGACTTAACTGAGAAAAAGTGAGTGGGTTATTTTGACAACTGAATTTTTACTTCTTCCAGTAGCAGGAAGTGATAATGTGGTGGAGCTGGTATTTTGTTTGCCCCGAGGAGTTTAACAAAAATAAAGTTTTGTAATACGTTTTTTTTGACATGTCAGGATCATAAGGGCATGGCATTTGACTCTGAGCTCAGACTTTAAACAAGGAAGCAGAGTTTGAAATCCTACAGGGCTCCCAGTGGATGGTGGGCGAGAGGCGTCTGGCAGGTCTGCTAGGAGCTGTGGGAGCGTTAAGGAGACAGTAAGCGCATGAGATGCAACAGGTCCTGGATTATTGAATCAAATATTTTCCTCTCATGCTTTCTCCTACACACACACACACAAACACACACACACACACATATATATATATAAATACACATGCGCATAGTGAATCAGGAATCCAGTTTCATGTTCTCACTGCGTCTCACAGTCCTCTCTTCAAGCTGAATTTAGCCGGAGGCAGTTGTGCACCGTAACGCGCTCTGAACTTGAAACTGGGGGTTTAATACAATTCGCCAGCATACCAATTCATCACACCAACACCGCAGCCAGTGTGAATGCATATTTTTGATTTCTTACAACATCTGTGGCTTAAAAATTATGACAAACCTCAATCAACAATGGGAGTGCGGTGACGCTGCACAAAAAAAGAAGAGCTTTTTTTTCCCTAATACATCTTGTCCCCAGTGATATTCTACAGAACAGAAAGCTGGCATATCAAATGGACTTGAGCATAATACCTGTATTTATTACCCTGGGGCTCTGAATAATGATCCTAAATTACACTAAGCCTTGAAGGAACTCAAGCAGATAATTATTACCCTTCACGCATGCCGTGTGACACCTCTTCTCAAGCACTCACTATCAGACAAGGTTCATCCAGGAGAACCTGAGAGGATGATATTCACTATGGGGATGCCATCCTTCTTCCATTGTTTTACTAATGGATACAGAGCTGGCCGATCTCCCCTGCCTGACAGTGAGAAGTAGTCAGTCCATCGCTCAGAGGAGCAGTGTGGAGTGTAGCGTGATAATTGGGACCGTGAAGGTATATAATTTAATCTATCTATCCATCATCCGTCCATGAATCCATACTAAAGCATGCAAACCGTAACGGATTTCTCTCACAAACACCCATAGATGTTGATTGCTGCATTTGTAGCGCCTCGGTGTGAAAGACTTGCTCGGACCTGCTGGGCTCAGCTGAAGGCATGAGCTTGTGGAGTCATAAGGTGTCTGGCGTCTTAATGAAGCACCTCGGCTGCACGGGCTGCCAGATCCGCAAGCAGACTGCCAAGTCTATCACATTAGCACACAGCACTGTGTGGGATTTAAACTGAGTAATCAGCTGGCCTATTAAGAAAATGCTTTTCTACACAACGCAGACATAGTGGAAGGTATTCACTGAGTGGCCAGAAAAATAAAAACACCTAGTATGATGTAAGGCGATGCAAAACAATGTCCCTGCAATAAACACTACAAAAAATGTCCGTGTTGATACTTGTGATGTCGGAATATGTGTGTCGGCTCAATTCTGTGGCAATTTCAAGGCTGCACACTTCAACAGAGCACCATACTGAAAGACGTCCACCTCACTCACATCTATAGAGAGGGAAAATGTTGAAAACACCTTACAACACAATGCAATACCTTTACTTTTCTTTTTCACACTATGTTACATTGCTTTGCAGGTCTTTTCGTCTTCAGTGACTTACGATAAGTGCATGCAACCTCCGTGGGAACACGAGGTAGATGCTGTTAACAATTCTAAGTGCACTCTTTCTAAACAAACTGCTAAGAGCCTGTTGAGTGTTGCAGTACAAGTGCTTATTGGATGTTTTCTTGTAAATGGAATGAAACATTTCTAAGTACGTCTAGATGTATCCTGAGAATCAGCAGGAGACGGGCGGTGTCTCTTCTGTCCTGACTTCAGCGGTGTTTTCATTTCACAGCCTCACAAATTACAACATAATCAACTCTGGTTCAGCGTTAGCAATAATTGCTGCTATACAAATCTAGTATTTATCACAGGACTGCTGAATTGCATTGCAATGCACAAGTATCTGGTAACAGAGTGTATTGTGAAGCAGACTCTGGCAACGAGCCACCTGACCTTCCTGCAACTGTTGCTTTCCCCCCTCTGGAGCAACATAATGTCTGTGTCAGTATACTTAAACGACAACATACTTTACATTACATGACTGAGTGGCAGTAGGAGGCATCATTGTACAAGTAGCACTACAATACATTGTAAAGTTTCCACTTACTCCCGAGCTGTCCTGTTTGCTCAGTAAAAATGACAACAAAATAGCAGTGAGAGAAGTTATGTTCAGTCGTAACCTGAAGTGCTGTTTGTATACTGACTTTTCCATTGGGGCCTGGATATGTGTCTTGTTTACTGAAGTACAGCACTTGAATGCATGTTTCTCGCTGGGCTGTCAGTCAGAGGAGTCTGACTTCACTGATTGTTCTCTCTAAGAAAACACAAGGCAAGGTTACACTTTAAATCTCCTCTGTGACTCCTCGTAAAGATGTCCCTTCTTCATTATTACCTTGACATAAGCTTGATGATGAACGCTGAGGAAACTATAAAATGCATTATTTTTTACTTCACACTGTTGGGCTGCCCATAAAATGTGACTTGAACAGTGTTTTCGCACTCATTCTCAACCCCTGAAAGCCCAAATGTGGGTCTGGTATTACAACGCCAACATAACCTGGCAACAGTCCACGGCTTTGGATTATTACTGAGGAGGTCTGGTATGTGCTGCTTGGCTGCGTTGCACTTAACAATTTAGTGACATCACCAGGGAAGAATATCCTCTACTGTATGTGCTGCCTTACATTCAGGCCTCTATGTTACATGACAGGAAGTCGGCCATCGTTGAATCCTTGGGTGGAATAAAGAGTGGCAACAACACACAGTGTTTTTTAGCAACAGATTTGCAGGTAAGCACATTATGTGCAGCTATGGGAGAACAAAATGATCTTGCCAATGATGCCCGTGAAGGACCCTTCAGGACTAGATGGATAAGCCTGTTAGGAATGCTCTCTAAAAGGCAATAAGTGAGAGGGACCAGGTAATAAATGGCTTTTTTGCTTGTGCTCTGTCTCGGGGGATATTCTCTCAATGAATTAATATTGAGGCAGAGACTCGGGCCCAGGAAAGTTTATACCCATAAAAATTGGCAAATTATGGCCATGGTGACAAGGCACTCCATCAGCAGGGATGTTAATAATGTACAATATGCTGCTGCTGCGAGGTTAAAGTAAATGATCATTACACAAAGGCAAGCGTGAAATAAAAGTTAAAGCCCTACACATCTCATCAGACCACGGCCTGTCACACACACATTAGCCATGCAGATTAAGAAAATACAAAGTCCTGAACAACAAAAACATTGTATGCACTTGCAAATGCTTTATTTAAACGTTCTATACTATTCTGCTCTCTCCTCTGTTCTCTCTCACACACTGTTACTTCTTGCTGAAACCTTTGATATCCAAATCGCTTCCTTTTGAAATACTTTTGAACACAGCAGCAGAAAACTGAATTGAAAGAGCCAAGGAGGGGGAAAAAGGCTATATACCTCCAGATGTCAAAGTCTATCAACAAGCAGGTGGAATGGCAGTCAGTCTGAAAGGGGCTCTTTGAAATGCGTGCACGGTATTTCAATAACAATTACCTCCAATAATCTTCAAAAAGTTTTTTTCCATTCATTTGAAAAAGTGAAACATGAGAGAGGATCCTGCTTTGGGGCTGAGCCTGTCTGACAGAGATACATGAGGAAAAATAAAGTACAATACTTGGCTGCATTCTCTGTTGGAGATGTAGGGAATTTGGCAGTAAGGGCTCTGTTTGTGTAACTCTCACTGTTTGGATGGTCTTCAGTCCAATTTTATTCTGAGCTCGAGAAATCCACCTCAATATGGCACACAATAAGAGATGAAATATAGTGTCGATTTAACACACCTCTTTAAACTGTGAAAGCAAAAAAGGGAACAGAGCATTTTGCCAATTACCATGTCTGGTGTCATTACTTTGCACAAACAATCTGGAAAGATGCTTTTCATCTACTTGCTTCAAAGGATTTTTTTACACCTAAATTACAACTTGGTTTGATGCATGGTTGTAAAAGAGAGACAGATAGAGACAGAAAAAAAAGCATCAATCATGCTCATTAACTCAGATGCACCTATAGGCAGATCGATATCTCGGACACATGCATTCTTTGGGGTCTGGCACGTCTCCACTCCTCTGTCTTCACATACTTCATCTGATTCGTGTTTGAACATGAAGCACCGGGCAATGTGCTGTCACATCACTTTATAATCTGCCTGATATCTGCACAAGACAAGAACCGCTTGGTGTGTTTCTTTTGCACGTGAACCCTGCCTACTACAGCAGGATGTGTGTGCTCCGAGGCGCAGGCTTGGATGCACTTGGATTATTACTGTTTTCATCAGAATAAAAGTTAGGATGATTCGCCAGCACCACACATCAGTACTCACAGGGCGCACATAATTTCACGGGAGCAACATGTTTTCACTCACATCTAAAATGAGCCTCGCAGTTTGGACATCTTAAAAATAATGCCCGCGATTCCAACAAGCGCTACCAAAGGCGCAGTTTTTGCAGAAACAGCCTGTAAATGGACTGAACTGTGATGCACGCTTTTAGTGAAAACCAGTTATTGCACAAAAACATCGGCTCTAGCAGACAATGTGAACCATGTGCCCTTACCTGCCATCAAAGTCTGCACTTGCTCCAAAGCAGCAGCTGCACAACAACATCAACTTTATCCATAAATCCATGATTTGCGGAGAGTTACGCGCTCCTCCACGCCGCTTGTTATTCTCCGTAATCCAAAATCACCGGGTGGGAAACCGCGGAGGAAACAATTAACACGAAGAAACAGCAGAGTTTCTGTGACGCACACTGAAGGCGCACAGGTAGGAAATGTCTGCTGACGTCCTTCAGACTGTTCATGTGCGATATTCAGGAGGTGCGGGAGTGGAAACCAGTCCGCTGCCTGAAAGTAGAGTGACCCCGATGTGTGTGTATGTGTGTGTGTGCGTGTGTGGATGTGTATATGTGTGTGTGCGGAGCGGGACGCACTCTGCCGGGAAGAGAGCGCACAGCTCCCTCTCTCCTCCTCTTCTCACAAGTTCAGTCAGCGGGCTCTCCGACCAACAACAGCACCCGCTGCAGTCAGACCTCGTCTCTCCCGTCTTTTAAATAACCAGCGGTCAGAACACCGCGGATGTCCACCCGGCCGCACGCGTGGGACTTTACATGTAACATAATGACCCGCACAGCCCAGAGGAAGAGGCTCCAGATGCAGCTCCGTGCCGCGCATGCTTTGGAAATGCCTTAATTAATTGCGTAGCCTGCTGAGACACGCAGGTGCATCGCCCACCCAGGTAGATGTTGCTCACGCAGTAAAGACAATACGGTTGGAAATTACTGGGGCTGAATTTGGAGAGGACGAAAAGATAAGCAGCACAAAATACTAAATGAGTGGTTTGACACTGTTTCCAGAGTGCTTGGTGAATAGAAAGGCTTTTACTGCACCTGTAATTATGGTAAATAAAAACACAAGTAATATGGGGCTTGATTGAAATATTTTTTTTCTGGCATGAACAATCCCAGCTTCAGATTGTGAGTCTGCTTTGTGTCAGATATGTTGTCTATTTAAGAAGGTGCAAACTGCTGTCTCTCCTGAATGCAATTTCTTCATCACCCTTTGTACAACATCTTGAACACTGGATGTACACCATACATGAAATTGCTTGGTCTTTATAATGCTCATTCTCCGACAAGAGGTTAGGTCTGATTCTATCAGAGTAATTATCTCCTGCCTGACTCAAAGGCAGCACTTCATATTCAAAGACTGGTGAATTGCACTTCCTGTCTGGGGGGCAGAATAATAAAGGTCTGCCTCATTTTCAGACTTCAGAATCAGAGAAGTCAGTCAATAAAATAATTCTCAATAGCAAGAGTGTGGGGTAGGGGTGAGGAGGGGGGGAAAGGGAAATGACAGGGTAACTAAACGCCATCATTTTCCGTAATGGAGCAGGAGATGGATGAGATGAAGGTTTGATATGATTACTGCTGGTTGTTCACAGTCAGCGTCGTCTTTTGATACATGGCACTGTTGCCTTGTTACGCCCTGTCAGCGATCTGATAATAAATCCATGCAGCAGCACAGAGGTTTAACATCTCTAGAAGCAAGTGATCGGAGAAATGCCAGTTGCGTATAATTACACTATTAATCACGTTTTTATGACTGGACTGTAAGAATGTGATTCCATGATGATTTATTACATTTAAGGAATAGTTATGGGTTGTGCAGATCTGCCAAGATATGCCACATTATCAGTAATATTGGTATGTTGTGGAGAACTAAGATTGATCTTATGAAACTTTGAAGGACAGTACACCCAAAACACAAAAGCACATATTGACTTACTAATCTCAAGTGGTATCTAGCTATGAAAAGACTGTGTAAAGAAACTCTATCTTTTTTTTCCCCCTTTTTTTTTTTAATTTGAGAACAAAAGTTCAATCATTATAAAATTAGCTGAACTTGTCCTCTCAAAATTAGTCCACTTTACATTTCAAGGCAGCCCAGTCACCAACTCTTCAAAGTTAACAGTTTCTTTCTTCAGTTTTTCCTTGTGAAGTTTGGAGATGCTCGCCTCTAAGACAAAGTTATTTTAGTTTGGAGCAGCTCCATTTAACCTCAAATAATCATTTCAATTATTATTGCAAACAAATTCTCTTAGATTGTATATGTTGAAGTGTTTGTTGGCAAATTTCAGATTTTTTGCATGATTAGCTCACCTGCTTTGTACCGAGACTCCTTATTAAAATTTAATTTAAATTAAGTGATTGGAAGGAGCATCAATTAACCACTGAATATACAGTATTTTACTAATTATTACCGTCATATTTTATGGTTCATTCCAGGAAATGTCTGAAGACATTATAAAGAAACTGACCATTCACTAAGCCCCGGCCCTTTGCGATGGTCCGACAAGCTGTCGGAGCAAGCATGGAGCCCACACTGTAACTAACTGCACTCCCTGAAGAGAAATTATCACAATTGGAGACAGAGGTGTCTATAGTCTGTGTTTGAAGGATATATCCAGGATGTCAAACTGACTCAGCAGCAACAACAGGTTAAAAAGACAAAGATAGTTAGAAGCTAAAGCCGAACTATAGGCTACAGATCACAGTGTAAAAGTGTTCATCTGCGCACAATGCGATGACACACATATCAGCAAAGTTTCCCTGCTTCCCTTCACTGGTTCCTGTACAGCAGGGTCGGCCTTTGTTTCCACTGTTATAATCATGTGAAAGCAAAAGCAGCATGTGTATACATTCAGTAGGCTATATCTTCAGCAGCTAGCTAGCTAACCCTACACTTTTCAGGGTCTGATTTTGGTTTTGGAACAGGGAAGAAATGTATATATTTTTCCAACCTCTCCAGGTAACGAGTGTCATTAATACACAACGTGCCCCAGGCACAACATTTAGCTCCAAATCCACAAAACCAGCCTGAAAATGAAGGAAATCTGAAGGAAAATCTGGAGCACAGCTGTGTTGTTGGACCCTGGTCTGAGCCGACCTGATGCTACGTTATGATTGGTCAGTCTGTGTGTCTTTATGTCTTGATTACCCTGGATTAACCACAACAGATGCTGTCAACTGTCAGGGATGAATTAAAAAATATATATTATTATTTTTTTGTGATTTGGGTGAATACATGGAGGAAATGAGTCATTACATTACATTCTGAGCAGACAATGCTACAGCAGACTCAAGTAGGAAATAATTACCAAAAAAAAAAAAAAAAAAGAATATAAGTATGGGGATTCTAAACTGGGGTATACAAGGTGACAGCAGATGTGATGAGAAGCATTGGGGAATAGTTTACAACATTATTAGGGTGCAAACAATAGCAGCAGCTGCAGCAGCTCCAGGCAACCAAAGAAGAAACGTGTGAATAATAATTTGTTGTTATTCCAGACTTCTATAATTATGCTCAACGTTGTTTATTAGAAAAAATACACAAGTGAAATGAATCATTGTTGGTAATGCAAGTTAAAATGGTAAATACACAGTAAAAACATGATATTTGAGATAATTGAAAGGGCAGCGGAGGCCCCTTGTATCTATTCCATCTGGGCTTGTACTCTACATCACTGCCTGTTATAGTAACCAAACACATAAACAAGGTCACTGTTTGTCAAAAGGGAAACATCATGCCAACAGGGAGAGAGACCCCAAATATGGAGCAGCGAACTGTTGCAGACAAACAACCACATACGTTGCCAGTGTAATGAAGTGGAAAACCAAGACCAGCTGAATTTTAATTACAAGTAATAACTGAAGTTAATAAAACAAAGAGAGAGCCATTATTTGCTGGTGGAGGTTTGCTGCAGCAACAAATTGTTCCGTTTCAGAGCTGCTTTTGAAAATAGGCATGAATGGTGAGGAGAGTCCACTGAGTTTTACATCAGTGTTAATGATTATTTTAATGCCAAATACCAGCATTTACATAAAGATTACTCTCACATTAAAGGTCCAGGGTGTAGGGTTTAGAGGGATATTGGGAGACATTTAATATGTATGTTTTCTGTATATAATAACCTGAAAATAATCCTTGTATTTCTGTTACCTACAGTAGCCCAGAATGGACAAACCAACACTGGCTCTAGATAGGGCCATTGGCATTATCGTGTCAGCCATCGTAGTTAGCAGCCCCTCCACAACGAGCCACACAAAATTAGAAAAACAATCATTTATAATGCGAAACTGCTTTATTCAGAGTCTTACCAATTTAGATCATCTGGTGTGTTTGATTTGGAGAGCAAGAGACCTCTGTGGATAATTCAGCTCCTGGTGAAACCCTCCAGGACAATGAACACTGAAGGAGTCCTAGCTGGGAAAAGTTTCAGCTGGTTGCAATGTGTAATTATCATCACTAGATGCCACTAAATCCCATACACCGTTCCTTTAAAGGTCAAGTGTGTAGGATTTAAGGGAAAATACTGGCAGACTTTAATATAATAAGTATTTTTTTAGTGTATAATCACCTGAAAATAAGAATCATTGTGTTTTTATTACCTTAGAATGAGTCGTTTATACCGACATAGGTAGCTGGTTTTTGTCTTCAGAGATATCCTTGTTTGTACAGTAGCCCAGAACGGACAATCCAAACACTGGCTCAAGATAGGGCCATTTACATTTTTGTTAGCCACCTTAATTATCAGCTCCTCTGCAACGAGAGCGCTAGAAAAACATCGATTTTTTAAATGTGAAATTGCTTTATTCAGCGTTTTTACCATTTTAAATCACCGGGTCTGTTTGTTTCGGAGAGGCAGAGACTTCTACGGATAATTCTGCTACAGGAAAAAACCTCCTGAAAGTCTGGATCTTCAGTTATCAGAGAAAATACAAGAGCACACAGTGGCAGGTGCTTGGCTAGTGGCCCGTATGTGACTAGCCAAACAGCATCGGAGAAACACTGATTCGTCACATAAACTTGCTTTTTTAAGGATGTTTACCAATTATATACCCTTGGTCCGATAGTTTTGGAGAGGGACAGCACACTGGTAAAAACCTTCCAAACAATGGACACTGAGGAGATCCTAACCGAGAGTTCACGCTTGGCACATGGGAGAAGTTTCAGCTGGCTGCAATCTGCAGTCCTCACCGCTAGGGGCGGCAGTAGCTCAGTCCATAGGGACTTGGGTTGGGAACCGGAGGGTTGTCTTCACTTATCTTGCCAGCAAGTTTTTCATCCTCCACAGTCGACTTCATGTTGAAAGCCTACGACTCCAGGCCGTTCTTAGCAGACACCTTGTCACGCTGGACATCGTCTTCAGCCTTGTACTTCTCAGCTTCCTGGACCATGTGTTCAATGTCCTCCTGGCTGAGACGACCCTTGTCATTGGTGATGGTGATCTTGTTCTCCTTGCCAGTGCTCTTGTCTACAGCAGAGACATTCATGATACCATTGGCATCAATATCAAATGTCACCTCGAGTCCCCATCCGGACCAAATATGGAGCGTGGACTGGTGGCTGGAGAGGTGCCAGTTCACCTCCTGGGCACTGCCGAGGTGCCCCTGAGCAAGGCACCAAACCTCCCAACCGCTCGGGGCGCCTAACTCTGACATCTCTCCACTTTGTGCATGTATAGGTCCTGTTTGTGCATGTGTGTGTCTTTCGGACCTGTGTGTAATTGACAAGCAAGAGTGAAAACACTTAATTTCCCCTCGGGGATTAATAAAGTATATAAATTAGATGCCACTACATCCTGCACACTGCTCCTTTACATATGCAATTACATTTGATTTAATTAATCACAGGTTCCTTTTGTTGAAAAAAAAAAAAAAACTTTTAATAAATCATTTGTTTCAGGTTCAGCTCACATCTTGTTAACTTTTGTAATGAGGCCAATCAGTTATATACACATTTAAAAAAAAAGCATTCAGCTCAGTGTATCATTACCATTAGTAAAGAAATGCTGTGCACTTATACAGAATTGAGCTCAGGCATCTTGCCTATTTTGTCTATACAAATAATCTTGTTTAGCCACCTTCCAGCTTCAAGTGTTTGGGTTCAATCGACCCACTTCACACCTTTGTATTCCATCTCCTATACGAGCTTTAAGTAGCGCCACCTACTCTCTCTCTCTCTCGTGTCCTTTGTGCCTATAGGAATTTCTGTAATGTGCACTTGTGCAGAGCCACAAACATGAACAGGGAGTCAGACATCTCCTTTTGAAATAATTCCAGTCCTTGGAAGGAGCTGTGTCTGGCCATTCACCTCGGGATAGATTGACTCTGCTGACTGAATTCAGATGAGCTCCACGCTGGAAAAGCCTCCGCCTCTCTCTCTCGCCTATCCTTTCGGAATGAACGGGAAAACTGGCTCTCTGGCTACCTCCCCTGATTTCTCAAGCAGCGGTGATGCTCTGTCAAAAGTGACAACACAGGATTTTTCAGGGAGACAGATGACCGGTTTCACCTGGAAGAATGAAAGCTTAGGGGGCTACAGTGTGTCTAAAGTCTACAGGATTGGAAATACGGAGCGCATTGTGTGACTCTCGGCTACTAGGCTCTGAATAGTGCGCATCTAATCAAGCACACTGACCTTTTCCCCAGCATCATAAAATATTCATTGCTGCTGAACGTATTACGACATGCATACCATATTCACATTCATTCTTTATGAGGAATAATCAGTTTCTCTGTAGAACCATGACAAATGCTATATTTCACCTGATATGATATGAGTTTCAATCCAATTCCCCTCTTTCTATATCCCCATCTCTCTCTCCGCCAGTCCCTCACAAACACACACACATGCACAGGAGAGGTAGATGATGGTAATTCCACATCTGATCTTTAAGTGCAGATGACTTTTTAGCGCCAAATTTCCCTTTCTTCTCCTAATATCTGGCAACAGAGGGAGCTGACTGCAGAGTTCTATCACAGAAGGCCATATACAGACTATTTGCAAAAACAGCATGTGGAAGTATGCTGTTCTTAATTCGCAATGTGGGTGTGTAATTCCTGCTGCTTCTGTTTACGCTGACAGCTTGATCACACAGTTTAGGCAAAGACACAAACGCAACGTAGCAGTTGGTGAGAGACTTCGAGCTTTTACTACAACTAGGCGTCCAATAATTGAACGCATTTAACAAGGGAGAGGAGCAGCTCTCGCGGAGCCCTCTTCCACATGTTGATTTCATTAAAAATCACGGCACTATTGCTTTTACCTTTGGTCTGAAGATTTGAGAAGATGACTTTTGCTAGTCCAGAAATAATGAGAGTAAGAATGTCTTATTTTTCAAGGCCATATAAAAAAGAAGAAGAAAACATAGAAGGAGGGTAAAAAATAGTTGTATTCTCAGCACCATGACGACACAGCCAGGAGCCACACAGGCCTGGTGCTTTATCAAACCCTGACTACAGTGAAGATGCTCTGCTGTACACCAGCACTTGAAGTCCTAATTATGTGCCAGCGCTTCCACTTGGTTAGCTCAGACTTCCAGTCCACTTGTGTGCAGAAGCTTTCCCACCAGCATGTTGTTCTTTGGTGAACAGCTTTCAGGCTCCATAGTCATCACCCGCACCGAATACCCATGAGTCTCTGCTGCCCATGAGCGGTCCAAGTCTACCAGGCCCATACACTGTTTACCTGCAGTGATAGAAAGAGAAAGAATATTGCATTTTAATCTCCAAAAACAAAACAAAAATGCTGGTTTTACTTAAGAAAGAGACATTTGTGTGGGCAGAATAACAGGAATCCTTTTACTTTATAATGTGAGGCAATCCATTTTGAGGGTAAATCACAGCCTTAAAAGTTTCCATAACTTACAAGAACATTATAAGTAAAGCCTGACCGGTGTTGGGTATTTAAAGGTACACTTTGCAGAAATTGTCTGTTGCTAACAAAGCCAACCCTAGCTTTGTCCTCTTGGTGTTTCGCTTTGCTAAAGTCCTGTTTCTTTTACTCTGTGTTCACAGTTTTCGTAGACAGCTTGGTTGCTACCTGTTTATAAAGTCCTGACCTCATCTGTGCGCTGTGCCCGTGAAGGTTGTAATGAAAATAAGGAAATACAGGCAGAGGGCAGAGGCTCTGCAGATAAATACACTGCCACACACCTCTTGTGGGTCATAGGTGTTGATTAAAAGACATTACTTTTGTGTGAGACTATACATTGTCTTCTACAAAAATCCTGCATAGTATACATTTAATGATGCAATGATGATATTTTAGACTAATAAAAAACAGATTTTGATATTCGGACATTAAATATTTCTTTTTAGCATTATTAACTGATATGGAGCCTATCCCAGCTGACATTGGGCGAGAGGCAAGGTACATTCTGGACAGATTGCAGGCTATCACAGGGCTGACAGATAGAGACAGACAACGTTTACGCTCACATTTACACCTAAGGCCAAAAAGTCACCAATTAGCCGTCTTTGGACTGTGGGAGGAAGCCAGAGTACCCAGAGAAAACCCACACTGACATGGGGAGAACATGCTCTTGCTGCGAGGCGACAGTGCTAACCATTGCACCATCGTGCCACCCAATAAATATGCCATTAGAACAAAAAATCATTTCAGTGAATTTCATGCTGCTCCCTTTTACACATAGGGGGCATTGAACACAATAAACTTTTGGTCAGGGGGGTTGACAGAAGGGAAGCTTTTTGGATCCATCCACTGTTGGGTTAAAATAGGTGTGTATATATTTAAATGTGTTTTTTTTTCCTGGGTATCTTATCTCATGTCACTGTGTTTTTTTAATGAACATGTTATTTTTCATTATTGTCTATTTGTTTCACCTGTCATGCCATTATATGAGTCATGTGATGGCCTCTTTTTCAGAGTGCCTGGATTGCCCTCCTGTTGATTATTAAATTAATGTTTTAAAAAAATGTATATATATCGGACAGAGATACATGCTTCGCAAGGATTTCTCTAATTAAGTTATTATTGTATTTGGCAGGATTGTTTATAATTGAAGCTGAGCAGTAAACTGTGGTAAAATTGAAGAATTGTATAAAATAAACTAAAAATAAAAATATCTCAAAAATGTTGTATTGTCACATAAATAAAAATGCAACCTATGAAACCCTAATGTGTTCCTGGCATATCTTTCAACAGTCAGGCAGCAAATTAAAAAGTAAAAATCTGAATAATTGAGTGGACATGCTGCCACACACATGTACTGCATGATTTATTTTGGCCATGTGTCAAAGTGCAGAGCAGGCATGGCTAACTTTGATTTTGGAACAAAACGACAGAGGAAAAGATCAAAGTGACTCTGTCTTTTGAGGAGACATGATGTGTCGTCTCTCCCAGGATGACAATATCCCCATCCACAGGGCATGGGAGGGTTCACCGAACATTTTGATGACAATGAAACTGATGTAAATCATACGATATGTCCTTCTCAGTCACTAGATAGGGGAGATTTTGGACCAAGTCAGACAGCGCTCTGCACCACCATCATCAAAACACCAAATGAGGGAATATGTTTTGGAAGAATGATGTTACAAAACCCAACTGTGTATTGCTAGGTGGTGCAGTGGTAAGTACTGTCACCTCACATCAAGAGGGTTCCTGGTTCAAACCCAGGGTGGGGGAGCCCTTCTGTGTGGAGTTTGCATGTTCTGTCCTTGTTAGCTTGGGTTTTCTCCAGGTACTCCAGCTTCCTCCCACAGTCCAAAGACATGCAGGTTAATTGGAGACTCTAAATTGGCCATAGGTGTGAATGTGAGCATGAATGGTTGTCTATCTCAATAGGCCCGTTTCCACCGCAGGAACTTAGGGGTAATTTTACAGGGCCAGGGCCGTTGGTGCGTGTCTCCACCGCAGGAACCACCCCCGAAGGACAGAGTTCCGGAACTTTTACAGGGGCTAAACAAGTCCCTGCCTCGGAGTAGGTACTCAGAACGGCCCCGGAAAACTCCTGGGTGGGGCTTGGAGTTTACTTGGTGCTGATTGGATATACTCAAGGCGGGATCTGACGTCAACAGAAAGTGACAAAATAGCTGGCAATTTTAAAACTCAGCAGACGCGCAACGATTATGTCACATCCAGAGCCCGGTAACTTTGCAGGAACCTTCCTCCTACTCCGGCCTCTCAGTGGAGACACGGCGGTTGAGAGAGGACATTCCCGTAAAGTTCCTGCCCCCCAAATAGTACCAGGAACTTCTTCAGTGGAAACGGGCCTTATGTGTCAGCCCTGTGACTGGTGACCTGTCCAGGGTGTACCTGCCACTCGCCCAATGTCAGCTGGGATAGGCTCCAGTACCCCTGTGACCTCTACCAGGATAAGCAGTTATGGAAAGTCAATGAATAAATGTGTATGTCAAATCCAATATCAGCAGATCAATACATCAGTCAGGCTACAATCAAACAGCATTCCTTATAGTGCTGCTGTCTTGGTTTGCATATTGTAGGCACTCTTGTTAGTGTCTTTTGTCCATTTCCTGTTATGTTCCCAGCATTCACTTGAGGCTACACCCTACAGAAGCCAATTATACATCAACAACTTTATGCTGATTATCACGCTTTTCTCATAGGATTTCCCTTGAAAACAGACTTCAAATGTATTATGCAGTTTAGCAGGTGGCAGACACACTAAATGTGAGCTTTGGTCTCCCATGCTGCCTCGATGGTCACAGTCACACTGGCAGGCTCTGGAGAGACAGGATCAAACATGGTTAGTGGGAGAGGTTGAGCCCTGTTAACTGATACAGAGCAGAAACGCAGTGACAGGTGGTGTCAGGTACATATGAAAGGGCTTCAGACTGACGAGGCATTGGGGAGCCTCCTCAGATTCAGAGGGGAGCTTTGATAAGCTGGAGAACTATCAGGGTGAAGAGAGTTCTCAACATAATGAAACACTGTACAGTGAAGCTTCAGCACAGGCCTGAAGGTTTCAGTCTGACAAAACACTTCCATCTGAATCCGACAGCGCAGATCTGGCAGCTGTTCACTGCAGCTGTTTTGTCACACTGAAGAAATCCCCGCATTAACATTTTTCACACTCCTCAGAAGTCTAGACCTTTTGGAAAAGTGGAGCAGTGGAGTTAGGTCACAGTGTAGAAGATTTCCGAATAAAAACACTGTCATGTCCTAGGACAGCTGTTAAGGTGTGACAAAAATTAAATCACATATGCCATGCTGGTGTCCGTCACAGTGGACTACATGAGTCAAACTGGACACTACAAGTGAGATTATGAGCTGGCATGGTCGGGGGTTACTCTGGCAGAATATAGACTTTTTTGTGATGTGAATTTTAACAATGAAATTTAGCATAAAAATATACATAAAATGACATAGTA
Source organism: Epinephelus fuscoguttatus (assembly GCF_011397635.1). Classification (NCBI taxonomy): domain Eukaryota; kingdom Metazoa; phylum Chordata; class Actinopteri; order Perciformes; family Serranidae; genus Epinephelus; species Epinephelus fuscoguttatus. The sequence continues at coordinate 19,642,842 of NC_064754.1, forward strand.
GCCAAAGAATATATATATCCAAATAGTACCCGTGTCTACTGTCAGACATAGGGCTGGGTATTTTCTTTAAAATTACAATATCAGTAAGAGTACTGGTACCCCTAAAGGTCCGGTGTGGAGGATTTAAGGGGGTATACTGTCCGATATAGTGTATAATAACCATAACCATGTTTTCATTTGGTTAATAAATCAGATATAAGAGTTCCCAGAGACCAAGGTGACATCTTAAAAAAGCTTATTTGTAAGACCATGTTCAAAACCCAAAAGCAGTCAAGTTAACAATTATGTAAAACACAGAAAAGCAGAAAATTCAAACGTTTAAAGGTCCTGAACTGAATAATAAATCAATGAAAGCACCATTATTTCTTGGTCGAGGTTTTCTGCGAGTAACAAATTGTTCAGTTTGGAGCTGCTTTGAAAAACCAGCACGAAGGGTGAGGAGAGTCCACTGAGTTTCAAAGAACAGATTCTGCATCAGTGTTAATCCATGATTATTTTAATGCTGATTATCAGCATTTACATGAAGATTACTCACTGATTAAAGGTCCAGTGTGTAGGATTTAGGGGGATATACCGGCAGAAAAGGGATATAATATAATAAGTATATTTTCTTTGGTGTATAATTGCCTGAAAATATGAATTTTTGTGTTTTCATTACCTTAGAACGAGCTGTTTATGTCTGTATATGGAGCAGGTCCTCCCACTGAGTCCACCATGTACAGCAGCCAAGAATGGACAAATGAAACACTGGCTCTAGACAGGGCCATTCATGTTTTCATGTCAACCAAAATAGTTCTCCTACATGCTCGACACAGTGGAAGTTTCAGTTCTGCAACCTCTCCTCTAGATGCCACCAGGTCCTACACACTGTAGCTTTAGAGTGATACAGAAACCAACAAAGTAATTTATTTGATTTTTTTTTTTCAATTTCATTAGATACTCATCAGGCAAATGGAAGAATTTTATTGCATAAAATACCACCAGACACAAAGGCATGTAGTAAAGCCGTAGTTTGCTTTACTTTGGTGGCATCTCGGCATACTGAACTAATAGCTCCATCAAATATACTGCTCTGGTCTTCATACCACCACAGGCTGTATGGGTTGTAGCTGCTGCGTTAGTGGGCCAATCACATGTGGCATTAAATCAAAGAACGCATACGGTGATTGCAGGCAAGACCATACACATAGTCTGTTTTTCTGGATCGGAGTATACATAGGATTGAAACTAAGTTTTGTTTGACGGGAGAAGTTAAGATAATATTTAGTCTTGGGTTATTTTGGTCAATACCTTGAAGCATTGGTTCCTAACTAGTGGGTCACTGGTCCACTCTGAATGGACTCAGGCTCAAGTGACTCATGAAAGTGTCAAGTTTGTAAAAGAAAACACACTTTAATTTAGTACAGTGAAGAACACTGAATTTCCATCACAGCACTTTAATTTTAAGTGTCGTTTCCTGCTGTAGAGTGAGTGACAAGCAAACTAGCTCACTGACATGGCCAAAAGCAAGTATGACACTGAATATATTTAAGTGCGTGGACCTTGAACTAATGACTAAAGCGAAATCTGGACCCTGTGGCTGGACCAGTTGGGAACCACTGCCTTAAAGGTAACTAGGACCAATACCCAGCCCTAGACATATGAAAGCTAAATCAATTCACATTTAATTGTCACAATTGTCATTTTTTTGTGTCTAGCTCCTGAATGCAACTAACAGATAGAAAAAAAAAATCAAAACAATACAATACAATACCATTGAATTAAATACCACAGAAAACCATAGAACTAAATGAATGTTCAGGTAAAAGGAGAAGATCACAAACAGTACCTATGAGTCGCCTCTCAGGAGGGAGCTGGACAGCAGTTTGGTCTGCGAAGCGACAGAGGATCATGTGTTCCTGAAACAAGGGTGAACAATGAGTACAGGATCTGTTTACTGCAGGTGTAATTAATGCAACCACTAAATCTCTGGATGACATCTGTCAAGTCTCAAAACCTCATGTTAAAGCCCTACAACTGCAATCACAACTAAATCACTAATCAGATCAAGCAGAGATTTAAAGAGTTGCACAAGATTGGTTTTTATAATGAGCCATTTAGTGAAACTATTATGCATGCACATGCACACAAGCATGCATGGGTTTGTTCTATCTGTTCATCCACTTTTTTTCTACATCTGCTTATGCACACTTAGAGCTGTGAAGAGGCAGCATGAGAGGTAAGAAAACCCCATCAGCAGATCCTTAGTCTACTACGTGGCAAAATATTCTGTACAGGAACTCAGACCAAACAGTATTTGATATCTTTTAGCCACACTAGCGGCATAGCTCAAGGGATGGCCAGGATGGTCGGTTCACCACTTTGATTCACACTGAAGTATCTACTACTGGATGCACTGCCACAATTTTTGTGAAGACATTCACATTCCATAAAGAATGAGTCCCACTGAATCTGGTGATCCCTTGACTTTTCCTCTAGTGCCATCAGCAGGTTGACGTTTTTGGTTTTATGCAAAATATATCTTGACAAAAATATAAAAAATATATCTGGATGAAATACCAGGAACCTTGTTTCAAACTGGAGACCAAATTTAATACCTTGGTGAACGCCTAGTTCAGTCAGGAACACTTTTGTCAAAGAAAACTTTATTTCCATTCGCAGTATTATATTTGGCACAGTATTATATTTGGCGGTATGACTCTGTTCTGGGGCCTAGGCAGAAAGCCTCTTCCACGCGCCTACGTGAAAAGCATAAGGCAGAGAGAGCACACCTCTCCACCCTTCCACACGCCTGCGTGGAAAGCCATAAGGCAGAGAGAACACACCTGTCTGCCCTTCCACACGCCTGCATGGAAAGCCATAAGGCAGAGAGAGAGTGCACCTGTCTGCCCTTCCACACCCCTGCGTGGAAGGCCATAAGGCAAAGAGAACACACCTGTCTGCCCTTCCACGTTCCAGTTTTTTTTTTCTTTTGGTTGAAGAAACGGTTTATTATAAATGAAACTTGAAGCCTGTTTTTTAAGGGAAGTATGAGTAAAAAAATCTCCATTTTGAAAAAAAATAAATAAATAAAACAAAGGTGAGATTCTTCATATGGCTGCATTTTTTTCAATACCATAGCTGAGCAAAAGTTCACAGTATGATAACCATCAATGTTCATACAACAATAAACCTTGAAACCACTGCAACCCTACAACTGAGCCAAAGAACCTCTGTGTTTGTCACTGACAAATCACGGAGGCTTCCAGCTGGGTTTGAGCCCTTGAATGTGGTGTATTAAGTCATAACATGTTTTTTCCCCCAACTATAACCGTTTTTTAAGCCTAAAACTAACCACACCCTCACAACAGCATTATTGAGAGATGTAAAGTTTTAATGTATCCACTAAACATAACATACAAATGTAAGGCATCTGCAGTATGCAGAACTGTACAATGCAAACATTTTTTCTGGCGTTTAAGTTGACTCCAACGATGAATCTGGCAAATATTACCTACTATAACATCAGCATGTTAGCAATGTCACTGTGATAGCATGCTGATAATAGCATACAGCATGGCTGTAGACTCTCAGCCTTGCTTCACTAAATTGTCTCTTTACAGTGTCACTGGACTGAGTAACAGGGATTGACCAGTTCTCTGTATTGTGTACATCATTTGTGGACCAGTTAACAGTATGTCAGACCAGTTATAAAGGGGAAACAAAAATTACAAAGGACTTAATTTGCATGGTAAGTTTTGCGTCAACCACAGTGTAAGATTGTAAGATTCTTTCAATAAAATCAGCCCTGTACAAAAAGGGCCAGATTAAGTCTGATTATTTATTTCCAACTAAAGGACAGGTTTTTCTGCCCCGTTTTCACCTCGCCATGGTTCATGAAACAAGTGAATGGGGAGAGCGGTTAGTCAGCTCTAACTTGCCTCTACTTTAATTGATTCGATTCCTCACTCCACGAGGTCGACGCTGAATGCAAGGCCATGGAGCAGGTGCTTAAAGTTAACGCTGAGCACCAATATCTCACACCATTAGCCCTTTATTCCAGCGATACACCATTCGTCAACGTGCTGTCATTCTGTTTAACTACTCGAGTTCAGGAAGGACAACTATGGTTCTGCTATAAAACAATGTAATGCTGCTTTTATGTCTGCAAGCGTCGGCTGGGGGTTTGGGAGCAGAGACACAGAAAACAGTGGGGTTCTATGCCCTGAGTCCAAATGAATGGCAAATACCAAACGTGGTTGTTGAAAGCAAAGCCATAGGGGGAGGCAGGCAAGATCCAGAGCTCAGGTTTAAAGTGGCAGATAATGTGTCTGCTGGTTTAAATAGAATATAGATTTCTACTGCTGTGTGGCTACATGTGTAGCTTCACATTTCCAGACAGATAGTTACGCAGCTGTGATTTCTTTTTGCTTACTTGGCTTCTGAACAAACAGTAGAAAAATCACCACTATCACAGAGCAGTGCAATCGCCCACTGTCTCATAAATAATATATAATCTTCTGTGCCTCTCAAGGCACGTCTGTAAAAATCTGTTTCCTCTGGTGCACAAAAGAAAAGAAGTTCGAGGTGGTCCGTTGTTGTGACAAGTCAACTCTTGAGGTTTCCATGGCTAAGACCTGCAGCAACTTTTGCACAGATTCTCCCCAGGGGCACTGACAGGTCCCATACATCATCATGGGCTGGGCCCTCCCAGAGTACAGTGCTGTGTCTGTGCTGAGCGATAAGGGACTGAGAGACGGGAGGGTGTGAGCCTCCCTATTGTAACTGCCTGGGGAATCTTTCGTTTCTAAGACAGTGACGAGAGCGCAGACATCTGATTAAATTTTTTTTTTTTTTTTTTTTTTTACTGTGCCATAAAATAAATAAATAAGTAACAAAACAGGAAAACAATATAGACACAAGCGCTTACTCATGCCCAGTAAAATAAAGTCATGACAATCAGCTTTCAGTGTTTTAAATTTTTCGTACATGTAACCTGATAACAAAAGTAGACGGTTGCACGCACTCTTTTTAAAGTCTTAAAGTCCTACTTAGTAGGCTACTACTTAGTCAAGGCCCAATCCCATTTTTACCCCTTAAATCTTCCACTTGGTATTGAGTGCCCTCGTGTGCGAGATAACCCTTGATGAGGGAAGTGAGAAATACTAGGGTAGAGATCTTCCCCTAAGAAATGAGACACCACTTCATGCAAATTGGCGTGGCTGACATGAAGGCATATGTCGCGTAGTAGTGACGGAAGATACCGGCAGTCAGCTTGTGTTGTGACATGTGCTATGTGCTACGCCATCTTCTAGCTCTGATTGATTTTGTTTGGTTAAGTCGATTCGTTTACGTATTTTGAGGCTGTGTCCAACCGAGTTGCTGATGAGTTTACGCTAGTCCAACCATCTGTTGTTTGTATAGCTTACATTCCGATCGTACACTAACAAGTTGTTTTCCAAAACTTGCCGAATTGCTGACTTCGCAAGGTGTTCTAGGAAATTTCATCTTCCATTTCGTTGCAAGTGTGGGTCGGGGCTCCCTTGGAATCTAGGGCGGGTTTTAAGTGTTGGAAACTTCCACTACCTCAATTCTGTTTGTGCAAGTGGGTATTTCTAGGGGAGGTGTGGGTATTGGGACAGGCCCTTAGTCTCAAAGTCTTAAAGCCTCAAACTTGTGATGTCATCAAGTATAAAATCCGGGGCTGCTCCACAGATAATGAATCAGAGACTGATTTTGTGGACCCACAGAATGTTTGTTTGCTTTTTTTTTATACTCAAATTAGCTTTAATATATAGTAGCGTTCTCAGTCCTGACACAGAAAATGTACCCATACACTCAGAATATTCCCCTGGGTGCTTTTAGTGTCATCGAGAACATCTTTCACCATTCACTGTCTATAGAGGAGCTCCAAACATTACACCTTGTGACATCACAAATTTGAGTTTTAGCACTCAAAATTTTGGATTTATGAGAGAGTTGTTCATGCTTACTAATATTTTTGGACTGTCTTAGACGAAAGGACTAACAAAAATGAATTTTGAAAATGGGCGTAGTTTCCCTTTAATAGAGCATCATCACTTAACAAATCACTAGTTTGAATCTCGCCAGTCACTCGTGGATTTACAATTGCTGGTGCAACCATGTCTCTGCTTCTCGTTTTTTTTCCTCATTAGTCTGAACATCTATCTGTTTCTCTCCTGGCTTCTGTGTTTGCCAGGTGGCGACAAGTGTGTCATTTCATCTCTCAATGGGTCACTGCACTCTTATCCATTTATATGATACTGTAACTTCCAAACCTAACGCCTCTGATTTCATTACACCTCTGTTGGTGCAGTGGCATCTTAATTAAGAAGCAATTAGCAAAGAGAAAAACTTGTCTCATTTTGTTGCAACAGCATATGTTAGACTCTAATGAACACGGTGTTTTAGAATAAGTCACGACCCACAAAGGCGTCTTTTCCATGTGCATATACAGTAGGTGGCCTGAATCTGAAACACAGTCCTTGTAAAACCAGAGTTGCTGTAACTCAATACTCCGTGCTTGATATTTTACAGCGTGCAAATGAGTAGTAAATGTAATAGAGGGATTTAATCACATCTAAGAGCATACCTTATAAGTCAGCGTCTCTTGGAACCTTTTGCTGTAAAAACAGAGCACAAAAAAACAGAAGATGATCAGATGTTAAAGTGCAGAGATTCAATTGTGGGAGTAAAATGTGTTTATTGCACTGTGTCATTTGTTAACTTGCCCAGCTCGAGGATGGAGATTTTATTTTTTAGAGGAAATCACTATACAAACAAACTAGGAATATACAGCTATATTTAAGGCTCAAACAACATTAATAGTCGCTAAAAGAAACCACTTTCTCTCTGGGAAGGAATGACTTCTAAAAACACGGCTTTTGCTATGACATGGGACAGTTTGTTTGAGATGGTTAAACATAGTGTGATCATCACTGAAGCTAATTAAAAGTCAACATGAGGACGGTCAGGGGTTGGGGGCCACTCAGATCACATGGAGAGGCTTAGGTTGAACTCGGACTGTTAGGGCCTTAATGAGAAGGGCAGTTTAGTTTCACAGCTCATAAAAACCTGTGAACTGCCTGGAATGTCTACACCTGCAGAATATCCACATGAGTACCTGGAACATGACCTGAGGGGAAAACACTAAAAGAAGCAAGATGAAGATTGACACAGTCAGGTGCGTAGGCCCCTCACATAAACTGCACGACTGCCCTCCAGAAACACAGCTTCTTGTTGTCCATTTTGGCTGCAAAGTCTTTTTTTTTTTTGGTCATTCTTTAATATTTTATGAGGTGTCAGGAGGGGTGAAGTGTCAAGTTAGCAAAAGCGAGGAGAGGAAAAACTAAGTATGTGAAAACTCTTCAATATTTATACTGTACACTGAGGGCCCTCCCCAAGGCTCATGTGTCCCTTAAAATTCAGATATATGAACACATGAAATGTAGTAACACTGCAGAGTTTAACTACTACTCTACATCGGTGTACTCTTATGTTAAAGTCCTGGCAACCATAGCAACATGACCGCTTCATGCTATATTACTAGTTGTGGTGTAATGAACCCAAACATTATAACTGACAGCAACACTGCAAGGGAAAAGCAGTTGTACTCATGGCATACGTCAATTCTGAGTGGTAACTATGTCAATTCTTTGTATGTTGCTCCCGCTCTGCAGGCTTATGGCACTAATACACATAATGCCATTCATTTTCCGCTCTAATACACTCAGTCTCGCTGACATATAGCTTTTTTCTTGACAAATACCACTGCTAGTAATGACTACTTTATTATACCAATGCACTGTGCATGCCTTACATGTACTGTAGCTTATCATTTCTATTTCACTGGCAGATACTGCTGTCCAGAGGCATACAACCTTTGACTAGTGCTATGTTGTCTGCCTGATATCAGAGAGAACTGTCAACTCATGTTGCTCCGTTTCCAGTCCAGCACTGCATCCATGCTGACTGATTCTTTTGAAGGAGGGGGATACGATTTTCTCAGACCAATCACTAGGGACCCACGTATCCGTCTGAAGTCCACATTGATCATAACCATGCCAATGTACTGGATTTGCCAAGGTTTTAAGAGTGGAGCAAAACAAAGTAAAAACTATGGTGTTGGTAGGGCTGCCCCCCAGTAGTCGACCAAATGTTAGTCGACCAGAAAGGTCATTAGTTGGCAAGATTTCAGTGGTCGCTTAGTCAAAGAAAAAAAACAAAACAAATGTGAAACTCTATTAGGAGGTGAGCTTTGTCAAAATAAATCAAAACCTATATTCTAACCTAGCCGACAGATATCTTTCCCTTCTTCCTAAAGATTCAGTCAGATAAATATGGAAAAGTTGATCATGTTAGTGCAGGGCTACCCAGAGCTTTGCTTAGCAGCCTCGAATACAACCTGCCGCCATGGTCTTGAAAGCTGGCACAAAAAAGGCAAAAGAGTTGCACCCTGCGCCCGACCTCACATTTTCCAGGTGGTTAAAGATGCGACATGTGTACGGCCCCTAATCTCCAGGGCTGGTACCTGTGGTTATTCCACAGGCTAGTTAAAAACATGTCGGGCAGGAAATCCAAAGTGTGGGATCATTTTGAGAAGGTGAAGGACAAACCCAAGGTGATATGTAAACTCATCTTCATTGGTCGACTACAAACCTGACGTATCATCTGAAACATGGAAGTAGCTACATGCCCATTAGCCACTTAGCACAATCATTACTGCTTTGCTGACAGCATCATTAACAGGCGGCTCGCTCAGTGTGTGACGTGCACTTGTAGATAAAATATAGGCCTATATTAATGAAGGTTCATTAGTATGGTTTTGTATTTCTCTGTAATGTAGCACAGTGTTAACAATGTTACTGATACTATTCTTTCTCACACCTTGAACCCAAACCACTGTGTTGCCCCGCCCAAAATATATCATTTAATAATTTAATTAATATCGTAAACATGCAGGCGAATAGTCGACTAATGGCCCTAAATGACGACTACTGGTCAACAAGGACAATTCAAAGTTGGAGGCAGCCCTAGGTTGGGCATATTTACAAGACATCAGCCTTGATGGTAGCGTTTATCTTTACTATAGTGCTTGCCACTGTTGTAACTACTCGTCGCATTGCTTGACAACTGCTTGACAAGGGCATCAGTTTGGCAAATCGCTAGTCCCACTGCAGTGCTCGTTGGTGTGGGGGTTTTTTTCAACTACAAAAAAACACTAGTGCATGTCACATTGCCAGGCCAATCGGTCAGCTTGGTGGAGTGGGCTGATTCAAAGGTCTGGACCCAGGCCAGAAAGTAGACTCTAACAAAATGCTAAATTTGAATGGTTGGATGGACAGAGGAGGGAAAAATATGCAAAGACCTGTGACTCTGCACTGAAACCTGACGTGATGTCCCCATTTATAATTTAAAGTGACCATAAAGAGAACAGTGGGCAGCGATTATCCCAGACAAGAACAGACTTGGCCCGGCCTGGTCCGATCAGTCTTGATGCCAAAATCATAACTATAATCTGCCCAACAATCACAATTGCTAGTAATCACCGTCTCTCAGTTGCTACAACAGCGATTCTACACAACAGTGTTGTGTTTTAAAGCCTTCAGTGTGCCAAGTGATTCTAACAGGATACTACCTTGTAATGATTCTAAAGCCGTAACGGTGCCATTAGTCAACAGAGCGCTGCTATAGCAACAGGATCAACACCATTTAAATATAGGCTGTCACTTCTACTTCTCCGCTGTTGTTTGTTTCTCCCGTCTCTGTTTAAAGAGCATCACCACAACTGAACATTAAGTTAATTCTCTGCAGCACTATGTAAGATAAAGTAATATCAACACAGGAGTAGCATTTCATGTCTGGACCTCCGACTGAATTTCCCTGTCTCTATGAAATATCAAAGACAGCATCTACACACAGAGCTGTATTCTCTGTTGCTGATAGAACATGGGCTAAGATTGAAAAGGTGAGGGGCGGACCTTGCTGTGAAGGCGATGTGACACTGCTGCCTTGTACCGTCGGTGGTGATGATAAGGCACGGGAGGTGAACAAAAAGCAGTGACAAGAGACAGAGATTGTGTGTATGTGTGAGATAGCGAGTGTGAGAGCGAGTGTGAAAATGATAAAGAGCGAGAGCCCCAAAAGAGAAGCTGGGGGGAGAAAAAAAAAAATCACTAAGTGAGAATGGGAGAGGAGAGAGGAGAAGCACCAGTGCTAGCAGATGTCTAACAAGAAAACAAGGGTTGGAAAACCTGAGGGGTGACACTGGACTGAGGCGCTGGGTGCAGGTACCAACCTCTTGGGAAAGGTGAACTTGATTGCATTCTGAATGAAGCCGTAGCAGCAAGGACTGATGACAAAGGCGGCTCCTGCCTGAATACAGTGCTCCATCACCATGTCTGTTGCGACTCCACATGCATGGAGAGCAACCTGCAGTAGACAGACAAAGAAAACAAACACAAAAAACAGTAAATTCTAAGCTTTCTTGAAAACCTTCTTTGTCCAACAGCAAGAGGAAAAGTGAGAGCACTTCAGAGCATACACTCAATCCCATTGATTACTTCATAATGGCTGCTGCTATTAAATACATCTATGCTCTCAGAGGTGCAGACCCAGGGAGCTAGAGCAAACAAAATGTATTATTGCTTTAGGAGCAGAGGCACGAATGCTTCAGGATCCCCATTGAGTGGGTAAACTGTGCGTGGTGATGAACACCTAGCTATGCATTAGTAATGGTGTGGTTATATATTGGATGGCGGAAAGGGACTAAAAGACCCAATATTATAGCCCGTCTGCATTACCGCCTGCAAAAAATACATTATAGCTCCTCAAAGGCAAGTACAGCGGTAAAACAGACGATTTCCTCTGACGCATACATTAGCTATATCCCCTGTTAATGGCTGACATTAAATGCATCACCAACAGCCTGATGAGACAATAACTAGTCGCCGTCACTGAAATTAACCCTGTCAAACTTAAGCCACCATCTCAAACTTCTTTTCTTGCCTTCCAAGAAGTTGTCACTTGGCGTCTGGGAGTCTGAATCGGCTGCACGTTGCCTTGACAGCAGTGCCACAGAGCAGAAGTTCAGACTCGGTCAGGGGAAGGCTGAGCCAAGATTGGCAGCGGCTACAAAAGATTAGAGAAGATACAGGCACTTAAAGATGGCCAAACCCACTCATAAAGTCACCGAAATGTCTGGGCGGGGGTTCGTTTCTCAGAGGCACTTGAGCTCTCCCTGGAAGTGGAACAGCTGCAGCAAAACCCGTCAGCTCACAAGTACACAAGAAACAAAAGGTGTATATTGACAACCTAGAAACTTTTTCATGCACAATTTCACTGCCTGTGCAATGAAATAAGTCTTCTCATCTGTGTCCAGAGCTCACTAAGTTTGGTCTCTGGGTTCAAACAAACGCAAGAAATATGTGCTCTAGATAAAGGATCAGCACTCGGTGAATAACCTCCTAAGCCCTATGATAAGCTATTATGGCAAGGCTTAACTATACACACCAATGAGCAGAGATAACTAACACGTCTTTGGGGTCATCAGGTGGGAACTTCCTTTCACCAGTGTTTCATCTAGTTGGTCCCACGACACCTCCAGGAGGCTACACAGTGATCTCTGGCATGCCAGAGACACTCCTAATGCCAGCTCTGACTGCTCCCCGCACCGACCCAACAACCTCCTTGACCTTACTTACACATGGCTTTCTCAGCCCAAACAGCACTTCAACAAACCCAGGCTCCGTTTATGCGAGCTCCAGGTAGTGACCGTGCCGAAACTACCTTTCCTAGCACATTCACCATACCTTATCTCACATGCTACATATCATAACTCCAATATAAGCTAAAGTTAATGGAGATAGATGGATATTTATCATCAAAAAATCATTTATTCCACTTTAGAAAGATGTTCACTGATTTACACACAAAGTTCCACAAGAGACTCTGCACATGAAAGAATACGCAGAAACTGAAAAGTGGGGAATTAACATCAATTACCAACATGGCCTTGCATCTATTTGACACCTAATTTTCGGTACTGAATTTATTCAAGGCATTAGGGAAAAGCCCAGCTTATATTCTGTCTTGTCTCAGACTGCTGATTAGGAGGAGGAGCCCCTATCAGAGATTGCATGATGTTACATCCCCCACATCTAAGGCAAAAAATAATTAACAAAGTAACACCATCACTCTTACCCAGCTACTTAATGTTGTACATTAGTCATGCTGCAGTAAATCCTAATTACATTTTATAACCTTTAGCCTTAATTTAACACAAACACAAGCCGTTCAACCAAAGGAAATGCACACAACTAAAATAAAACACATTCTGACATGTTTTGATAATTAATTATGCATTTCCAATTCCTGATTTGGAAAGCATCATTGCTTTATAAATAGCTACGATTTTCTTTTGTCCTTGTTTGTCTGAACAATATTGATGAAGCAACACCCCGACCCAATATGTTACGTGAGATACTAATTAAAAAGGGATAATGGAGAGGGAAAATATATGCAAGGCTGATTTAAAACCATCCAACAGACATACAGTATTTCATACATGCCCTGCTAAGCACATTCCTGCACAAACATTTCACTGGAAGAAGAAATCATAAATCAATGTGCAACAACTAGAAGAACCAAGGGCCATTTATAAAACTGTATTCTTTGTTAATCTTTCTTTTGGGGGAAAGGAGAAGCTTTTTCTTTCTGTACCATCCTCTCAATAATCACATCACAGAAATAATGAGGCTTCATTATTCACCCTTATTCCAGTAATTAGAGTACATCCCTCTCCTGTCCTGTTTGGCCCAATTTGGCAAGAGTGGTATACTGCTGCGGAAGGGTGTGACGCAACACTTTTTTAAAAGCTTTGGTGTCTGTTCAGTTCATTAAGATATCACACTTAATAATACTGTAGAAATTCAAGTGAAAGAGGAAAAGGTCTGGTTCCTCATCAGTAGGAATTTCATATCAGCAGAGCCTCAACAGTAGTTGGGGGATGAAGCCTCAATGAAGGAAAATAACAAGTGTATAATAATGGAGAGCACACCAGACAATGGAAATTGGAGAGTTTTTAACAACTAATATTACAGCTTTTTGTTATTGGAAGAGTTGTGGTAAGCCCTATGTGCATAAACATGTTAAAAGCCATCCAGGGACGACAAAGAGAGCTTGCTATGGACTATACATTGACAGTATGTCAGTGGTTCTCAAATAGTGTGTGTGATTTTGTGATAACCACACATTCTTACTGCAATATTCAACTGGACTTGTACAAAAAGTTATGAATGAATTTTTAATTGACTGCATCAGTATGTTGTGTGCACCCATCTCCTAATAAAGAGGCAAACTCTAGCTAAAAAAATGTAATTTAATTTAATTTAAAGAACCTATTTGTCGCCGTTTGTACGTGGGAATCATAAGTGTGTGACACATCAAAAGCCCTGATTGGCAGCCAGTGTGAGGGATGGGAACATTTAAAAGTCACATCTAAGTGTAATGAGTTTGCAGTATTCTTTTGCGACAAGGTTCAGACCATTAAAAATGCCATCAATTCCACAACACCAATAACAACCCTGCAGCCACCTAGACACTTAGAACTGACTCATTTTGCACCTGTAACTGACAAAACTGTCCAAGAGATCATCACCAGTCTGAGTTCGTCTACATGCTGCCTCAATGTGTTACCCACTAGATTTCTAAAATCTGTGCTGAGCAGTTTGTTACCACCACTCGCTCACATAGTTAATATGTCACTACAATCTGGAACATTCCCAAAGGCCTTGAAAACTGCGGTCATAAAGCCTCTCCTAAAGAAGAGCAGTCTCTGCCACAGTACTGTACAACTACCGGCCCATTTCAAATCTGCCGTTTTTAGGCAAAGTCCTTGAGAAAGTTGTTTACCAACAGCTTACTGACTTTCTCCTAAAGAACAACTCCTTTGATGTTTTCCAGTCAGGTTTTAGACCCCATCACAGCACTGAGACCGCTCTTATTAAGGTGACAAATGACATCCGCCTGAACACTGACGCAGGCAAAGTCTCAGTTTTAGTCCTGCTAGATCTGAGTGCTGCTTTTGACACTGTCGATCATGAGATCCTTTCACAGAGACTAGAGGACTGGGTGGGCATCTCTGGCACTGCCCTAAATTGGTTGAAGTCCTATCTAGAAGACAGGAAGTACTTTGTTGAAATTGGTAACTGTGTCTCAGACCACATGGCCTTGACCTGTGGGGTGCCCCAAGGGTCAATCCTGGGACCCCTTCTGTTCAATCTCTACATGCTGCCTTTAGGCCAGTTAATACAAAGTAATAATGTGTCCTACCACAATTATGCAGACGACACTCAGATCTATGTCTCACTGACAGCAGGTGAATATGGACCAGTGGATTCACTCTGTCACTGCATCCAACAGGTCAGTGTGTGGATGCAAAACAACTTTCTCCAGCTAAATTCAGACAAGACTGAAGTCATCGTATTTGGTCCACAGAAACAAAGAGAAAGTGTCAGCAGTCACCTCCAGTCTCTCTCTCTAAAACCTACAAATCAGGTTAGAAATCTCGGGGTAATCATGGACTCAGACTTGAATTTTAACAGCCACATCAAATCAATAACATCAGCAGCTTTTTACCATCTAAAAAACATTGCCAAAATCAAAGGTATAGTGTCTAAGCCTGACTTGGAGAGACTTATCCATGCATTTGTCTCTAGTAGGTTAGACTACTGTAACGGCCTGCTCACTGGCCTCTCCAAATGGGCCATAAGACAGCTGCAGTACATCCAGAATGCTGCTGCTCGGGTCCTGACCAAAACCAGGAAGTACGAGCACATTAGTCCTGTGCTCAGGTCTCTACACTGGCTTCCTGTGGCTCAGAGAATAGACTTTAAAGCAGCTCTGCTTGTGTACAAGTCTCTCCACGGCCTAGCACCAAAGTACATCTCTGACATGTTAGTGCCATATGAACCATCTCGGACTTTGAGGACCTCAGGGACTGGCCTCCTGCTGGTGCCCAGAGTCAGGACTAAACATGGGGAATCAGGATTCCAGTTTTATGCAGCTAAAATCTGGAACAGTCTTTCTGAAGATGTGAGACAGGCCTCTACTCTGACAATGTTCAAATCTAGGCTCAAAACAGCTCTATTTCACTGTGCATATGACTGAAAGGATCTTATCTTATCTGCACTCTTCTCTTTTAAAGTTCATTTTATAATGATTATTTATGTTTTTATTTTGTATTGTGATTTTAATGCATTTTCTTGTTCTGTAAAGCACTTTGAATTACTTTGTGTACGAATTGTGCTCTACAAATAAACTTGCCTTGCCTTGCCTTAAAAGGAGAAAGCCATGAGAGGAAAAATTGATCACTTAATTATAGGGAGCAAATTACAACAAAGCACCAGTGAAGACAACCTACCACTGAAAGAAAAGAGAAAAAAAAACAGTAGACAGTATCACAAAAGCTACTGGTTTTATTTTTTCTTGTTGTTATTGTCTTATATTGTGATAAGCAGAGATATAAATACAGGTGTGCCTTGAGAATTTGGCTTGAAATAGTTTGAAAAACGGGGCATCGATGGCTTGGTGGATAGAGCAGGTGCCCCATGTACAAGGCTGTTGCCACAGTGGGGAGTTCGACTCTGGCTTGTTTCCCTTTGCTGCATGTCACTCTCTCTCTCCCTCTCCCCCTTTCACGCTGAACTGTCCTATCAATTAAAGGGATAGTGCACCCAAAAATGAAAATTCAGCCATTATCTACTCACCCATATGCAGTGGGAGGCTCAGGTCAAGTTTTAGAGTCCTAACATCACTTGCGGAGATCCCAGTGGAGAGGGTGTAGCAGCACAACTCCACCTAATGGAGGCTTACGGTGCCCCAGACTCAAACATCCAAAAACACATAATTGAAACCACAAAATATCTCCGTAAAAACAGAGTTCAAATGACGTTTTTCCAAACAACTTTTTATGTCAGAGCTTCAGGACACTTGGATCACTATGGACGAGCAGTATGGAGATATTTTGTGGTTTTAATTATGTGTTTTTGGACGTTTGAATCTGGGGCGCTGTAAGCCTCCATTAGGTGGAGTTGTGTTGCTACCCACTCTCCCCTGGGATCTCTGCAGGTGTCATGAGGACTCTAAAACTTCACCTGAGCCTCCCTTGGCATATGGGGATAATGGCTGAATTTTCATTTTTGGGTGCAAAAATGCCCCAAAAAAATATCTTGGAAAAAAAAAAGTGTGAAAACCACTGCTGTATGTCGTGACTGTACGTCATCATTTATTTGCTAAGTCTGTTTCCATTGCACTTGGTCCCATTTACCTTTAATCAATACAGCAACTTTTCCATCTCCCCCAAGCATAAAAACTTAATTTCGATAGTTCAAGATTAATTTTTTTCCACTCAGGTTTTTTTATTCATGCACAAATTGAAAGTGCACATAAAAAGAGGTGACTGGACACACACCTAATGTTTAGAGTCTCTGGTATGCGTGCCTTGTGTTGTTTTCCTCTAAGAGGTGGATGCAATGTTGCATTTGACTGGCGATGGCAGACTCAATCTTTAAGTCTTAAAATAAGAACCAAGAAAACTTCGAACCCTTAAATAGCACCAGCTGATAAAGCCTTATTGAAATTGATCACATGCATAGGGCTTAAAGTAATAACGGCCAGTACATTTTCCTTCACACAAGCATAAAAGACATCTACTGGAAGAATCAATTGCAAACAATCAGACCCTTGAGCAAAACCAATAATGGACCTGGATGCAGTAAAATCCAAATCAACTTCAAGCTCCACAACTTCTCCTGCCTTTAAGGTGTGTTGGCTCAATGGTATCTGACAGGGAGAAGGAATAAAAATAAATACACTGTGTGCAGAGGTTAGTTCTGATGCTGGTCTAACACCTGGGATGTGCAACTGCAGACAGGAGGAGCCGAGACTGACTAAGAATAGGGACACCTCAACTTAATTAGCCTGATTAAATGAGCGTGCCTAAAAATGGGACCATGCATTATACATAACAGAATTAAAATCAGTGTGATGGCTGGCTCCTTCAGGTGGAAATATCTGTATCATGCAGGAGAACTCTCAGCCAAAGCAACAGCTGAGGCTGCGTAGATGTTGAGATAGGAATCTCAAGCAGTGCAGAGACGGACCAACTTGAGCACCTGTTTCATACATAAATCTTAACATCCATTCAAAAGCCGTATCTGTGTGTGTGTGTGTGTGTGTGTGTGTGTGTGCGTGTAAACTCTCTGACTAGGCTACGAAAAACACCCACATATTGTCGAGAAGAATAATCTGTGCTGTTTGTTTCTTGCCAAGTGGAACAGGTCTCAGTGGAGTGACGATGCTGGAACAATAGCTCCTAATTACAGCAGGTATATATATATATATATATATATATATATATTTATTTTTATTTTTTTTTTCTATTTGTCCCAGAGAGAGTTTAAGCAAGGCTACTAGAACAGCTGGCTTTTCTCAAACTGGGCTGTGACACAGAGCGGGAAGATGGATCTCCCTGACATGTTTGGGGGAAGACACTGACCTGAGACACATAAATAACAACAACGATCAAGAGCGATGACGATGAAGATTCCACGGCAGAGCAAAATGTCGCCTGTGTGAAAACAGAAACTCAGTCTTCATAAGGTGAGAGGACCATTTTAAAAAAAAAAAAAAAAAAATCCCAAAGACCTGTTTTTATGTGACACAGCCAGATTCAAGCAGCCAATAAACTACCACAGTTAAGGACCTATTTGCTCTAAATTGATAGTAATTATCATTTCAAGAAGTCAAGAGCTCTGCAGATGAAGGTGGGTGTTTTAAAAAGGGCTAGCAAGGGTTTGGAGCTGGAGAGTGCTGCCCGATGCTGAATTTTAGATTGTTTCAGCCCCATTAAGTGTAGAGATTGAAGACAGTAAAATATTTATTCTGTTGTCACAGGTAGCTGTGCAGAACTAAACACATTTACTAAGCCGGATCTTTAAACTTAACAAACACAAATGGGCAGTGCTGCAGTCTTGGCAAATATGTTGGTGTAAAAAATGTGTGTGATGAATTGAGTAAAAGGGTGACACGGCCAAGTTAACTACATAAAACATGAAATGGCTGGCAACCATTTTTTACCTTCCAAAGAATGCACTTTCCTTTCCAAAGATGACTCCTAAGCCTTTAATAAGAGCGTAAGTTTTAACATCTTGGCCAAATGTTTGTTGAAAGCGAACCCAAAGGACAGCAGGTTTTTCAAAGCAGACAACAACAAACAGAGATGGGCCTCACTGAATGGATCCTCTCACCCTGACATTACCTTTGTCCTTCATTTTCTGGGTAAAACTGCCTTTTGGCTTTCCAATAAGCAGAGAGGGGGACAGTGACATACACTGCTTGACTGAAGTGCAGAGCACTAAAAGGGTTCTGATTAAAAGCTCCACTTCAGGAAATGAAAAGCCATCTTAGCTGCACTGACAAAAATAATTGCACGCTGGCATTTTCAGTTTCTTGAAAAAGATGAGGGAATGACACGTCTCTCCATGTGATGTGTGGCTGAGCTTCCCCCCAAAAATAAATAACTAATATAAGGCAAAAAAAACAATGTTCAGACACCTCGCCGTAAAGTTGCGATCGTGGCAGACTAGGAAGAAGCACGTTGTTTATGCAGTGTTAATCAAAGGCGTTTATTTCTCTGTTTCAATACATCATTAGAAATAAGAAACACCATGTTACTGGCTCAATTATCACTATGAACATTTAATAGAAAAGGTAATATCTCACATAATGAATGCTGAATGATGGCAACTGTTTGGCAACAGCAATGCTTTCAAACATCATGCCAACTTCATACATAAAAAGTATTAAAGGGCCACTGTATAAAATGGGTTGAAAACTGTTGAAAACAGTGACATCAGTGGTCAAATTCTAGATTGCAGGGCTCACTCGCTCACCCCTCCCGTCGGGTAAATGACGGTGGCCTCGTAGGGACAAAAAGCCTTGCGCAGACACGAGTTTTTCAGTAGTAGGTCTATCTAGCGACGAGGTGAATGTTTATTTAGTAATCTAAGCCATGTTACGATACTGTAATGAATCCCTCAAGCGCAGGAGACCAGAGGAGCGTTTGGGAAAAAGGCCCGTTTATTTGAGCACTCCAAAAACTCTTCTAGCGTAACACACACACTCCATACACACATACTCGTTTACCATACCAAGTGGGGACCCCCTCCCCTCTCTGCTCCACCAATCTCCAGACCCAGAGCCATACCTGTTTGAGCCGGAGCATACAGATGAGGAACTTGGATGCTGAGCGGGCGAGAAGAGAGGCTGAATCCTCCGCTCCCATTTGGCTGCACAGAATGGGATTCGGTGCTACCATCGCTGGGGAGATATATCATCAGGAGGAAAAGCGCCGCAGAGAGTGCATCACAAGGAGTGAAGTTGCGTCTTCTTTTCCTCGCAGATGATGGTTCAGGTTTCTAACTAAAAAAACTTTTCATTACTCTCTATCGACGAACTACTAACATTCTCTGCTGTTTCCTCCTCCTTCTTCCTTCCTTCCGCTGTCTTCGTTGGTTTATTTATACACGCGAAATGCGGTCTCTGGCTGGCTGGCTGGATTGTCCGTTCGGTCTGCCTTACATACATGGCGGTGCAAGATGGCGACCTCTCTAAAGCAAGGCCCTTGTTATATATATATATATATAAGCATAATTATAAGGCAACGAAAACCAAATGAATTTTATTTTATAGCGATTATACACTTATATAAACATATAAATGGGTAGAATATTCAGATTCAGATTTGACAATAAACCATTCCAAATATTACACACTGGCCCTTTAAAGCAATATGGAGCTGGATGATTACTCTGCTGATACGTCTGTTACAGAATTTTAATAAACTAAAACACACTAGTCCATACCTTGGTAGCTTTGTCACCTTCTACCTATGCCAAGCCTCAATGCCTATGTGCAGTTTCACATAGATTGACCACGTCAGTGAGTAGAAAAACATGGACAGACAGAATGACTGACAGACAGTTTCCGTGATTATGTACAGCATACCATACCATGACTTAGTCATACCAAAAATTAGAAAAAAAACAACACAGGGGGAGCCACAGCGATCGGTTGCATTTTAGCCATTTTTAAGCATTTTTCTGTTGTTACAGCGCCACCCAGTTGCCAATTAGAGTCAAATTTCTCCAGTCACCTTGAGGCATCCTGTTCTACATATCTACCAAGTTTAGTAAAAATCAATATGGCGGTTAGGCCTAGATAAGAAATTAGCTCTCTAGCGCCCCCATTTTGTTTGATCGGATCAATAATGGAGGGATCCCCTCAGATTATGTGTGGTCATATGCCTACAAAGTTGCGTGGTAATGGGTGAAACCCTTGAGATGTTATACACCTTTATGTGATGAGCCACGCCCTCCGCAATATTCATTGCCTTATAGAAGCTCAGTTTTAGTAAGTTTTCCAACTTTTGCCAAGAGGGAACTTTAGATATTGGTCCCTAGATTATGTTCACCGAGTTTCACGCAGATCGGTCAAACTTCCTAGGAAGAGATCGATTTTAAGTGTTTTTCAAAAAATTCAAAATGGCGGAAAATTTATATAACCCAAAGTTATGGGTTCTTGAGGCAAATTTGTTCCTCATGAGGAGAGGCATCTCTGTGCAAATTTTCATGTCTCTACAACATAGATAGATATGCCCATTCAAAGTTTGCAATTTCAATTGGCTGCTATTGCGCCCCCCCTTTGGCCAATTGATGTAATATTGCTTCATTCCCATCCCATGACGCTCTACCACTGTGCCAAATTTCACATGGATTGACCAAGTCAGTGAGGAGAAAAACATGGAACAGACACACAGACAGAGTTTTCGTCATTATATAGTAAGATCAGTGTCATAAAATTGCTGATGTAAACACACCATCGTTGACGTCCACTATGACAGTGGGGCCACAGTAGTTTGATTCTTTATGTTTCAGTGGATGAAAAAGATTTTGCCTCGGAAACTTCAGAGTTCTCACACTAAATGTCACTGCTAATTACATTGTCCTTGTGTCAAAACAATTGTTTCACTTGTCTTTTAGAGAGCTACTGTGTAACTGTGAAAAGCAATTTCATTTCCTCAAAAAAAAAAAAATCAAATGTGGAAATTGAAAATTGGATTTTGATTACAGCTTAACAACGCAAATTACATAGAAACAAAGGAAATTAGATCAGTGCTACAGTGTCTGCTTTTTTATACTAACGAGTGCCTGCTCTAAAGGTGCCTATTGGCAACAGACAGATTGCTTAGCGTCCGCAAGGCACAGCGGGATGGGCGAGCCCCCGTCCACAGAGCTGCCACTATCGATAGTCCACTATTGAGTTTCACTAAAAATAGATTCAAACAAAAGGAGCAATGGGGGGAGGCAGGACAGGGGTGTGTCTAGACTATTGAGCTATTTTTTTACTGCCAGAATATTTAATATGAATTCTGAATCCATACAGTCACTACATTTTGTGTGGCAAACATCACTATCCCTGCCCCTTCACTATCATGCAGGCACCTGAAACACACACACACACACACACACACACACACACACACACACACACTCAGTATAACCAACTTGGCAACTTTACATTAGACTTTTCAGACCCCTTCACCGACTTACTGCTCAGGGTAAACTCAGTCAGCAGCTTCTCTGGCAGCAGCAGAGTCTCTCCCTCTGTCTCCTCTCTTGCCATGTGTATGCAGGCAGCAGTGACTTACTGTGGTTACCTTGCAGCTTTCTTGAGAGCTGTTCATTCAAACATCTTCACACTCAATATTGTGCTTCCTTAGGTCTACCACAATCACACATAGCTGATACCTGAAGTTTGCTAAGATTTATTTTTTAATTATTATTTTTAATTTAATTCTGTATTTGTCAATCCACATAAACCCTGGCATCTTACAGCTGAAATACAGCTTCCGCAATCCCTCTTTTAACACAACACACACATGCAATTAACAGGGATAGTGCAGGGTTGGCCATGTTATGGCACCCCTGACACACTCTGGGGGTTTGGTGCCTTGCTCCAGGGCACCTCTCCAGCTGCTAGTCCATATTCTACAGTTGGTCCGTACACCACATGGACTGCCTCTGCAACATGTTCAGCATCTCTGATCTCTCTTTCTTCATCTGCTCCTGAATGTACTGTAGCGAGCGCAGAGCGGTAATAGGGGTCCCCTCTTAATATACTGCACAGTGTGCGCATAATACATTACTAATAAATATGTCCCTTAGATCTCAAGATCTCGAATGTCACACTGCACTTCCTTTGGTCTTCAGCAATACACACACCCACACACACACATTCATATATATCTATGTATGTAGATACAGACAGACAGAGTCTCCTTACATAGACTGCAAAGGCATAAGCACATAGTTCAGTACAGATAATACTGGGATTGTTCATTAATTTTATTTCCAGCTGTGGAGACAAACATATTGCAAAGGCACAATCTCGGAGATAGTGTTATTTGCTATGCTCACCCCAATGTGAAATGGCCCGGTGAAGTAGTCCAAATTGGCCTGAATGAAGCCAATGTTTTTCAGCCCGAGCTCAGCGCTCCGACTCTGGGCCCTGACCAAGGACTCCTCTTTGTTCTCTATGAGGATGACCTTGAACAGAAGCAGAATAAAGTCACACAGCTGCATGTGATTGCTGTTTTTGAGATGACATGGAATGAGCAGTACTACGGTTTGTAAGTGCGAGGAAACAAAATCAATAAAAGCTCTTAAAATTAACAATAAACTCAGACTTTAATCAAAACAGAGGGCCTAAAAACATTATGTGACCAGTTTTCAAAAAAAAAAAAAAAAATCACACAGGACAGCAATTTAGGGGTGCATTTAATGGTTAATAATAATCACTTCATCATAATCTGTTGATACATTGGTGTTCTTTGTTTTCTTTAATGTCAAAAATAATGATAATTGCCTGTTAAGAATGACCAGAGTCTAAAGTCAAGTCTTCAAAATGTTCATTTAATCTAAGCACAAAAAAAAAAAAAATTTGATTAGACACACACATCTGCACAAATACACACATTACCTGGCAATCTGGAAGTGCGTGAGCCAGAGCAATCCCCACATGGCCCTGAGAGACAGCACAAAGAAAGAGAGAAAGAAAAAAAAAGAATGCATAATAGGAAAGCAGCACGCATCAAAGGGGGCATCAATGGAGTTATGATTAGTGCTGCCCTTTCCAACCAAGTACTGACCCTTTAACCATGCAGCGCTACCACACTGAGCATGCATTTTCATGAGTGTAATTACCAGTCTGTCTGTGTGCGCCGGCCAACAACAAAAGTCATTTGAAGAGGCAAGAAAAAACACGAGGGAATATGAGGACTAGATCTTTTCAGCTGGCTGCTAATGGAGCAGCCGTCTCACGCAGCCATCAGGTGCAATGATAAATATACATGCATGGCCTGGACTGATGGATGAACACACGCACCGTTCCGCTGCAGAAGTCCACGACGGTGTGTCCTGGCCTGGCTAGCTCTGTAACCATAGCAACCAAGTTATTCAGCTGTTGCCTCTTCCTGACTGCACGGATATTTGACATTTTCCCTGTAAGAGAGCACAAGTGGAGAGCAACAGGTTTTTCCAGGCAATTAATCTGAAAACTCAATTAAAAGGGGGAAAACAAAAACTCTGCCAGAGGAAAGAGCTATCAAACATAAATGGAATTCCGTCTTGATTATGAAAAATCTATTTTGTAGCTTGGTTGGTTCCAATCAATGAGCAACAATGAGACATCAGAATGCTTGTTGAAGATCGCACTACACATTTTTCATTACTCTAATGTCTTCTTTTCTTTTGCCGTCAGTGAAAAAACCGTCCCCTCCCCACTACTGCTCAAATTTTTGATTTACAACCAGTCATTTCAGGTAATGGATATAGCACACAGATGAAAAGGCCTCCACTCTCTCATCAGCATGTTTCCAGCCAATTGCCAACTAGGGAGAGCAAACAATCTTTCAACATAATCAAAAGCAAGCCTCAGAGCCAAAAAGTGTCCTTCTTGTTTGTGGCAAAACTTCCTGCTGCTGTGCGAGCAGTATGTACCCCATTAACTCAAAGCACATTTCAGGCTCCTGCATCTTCATCACCCGTCTGCTAGCACGCCACATCGCCAGTGAGCCGTTGACGCACCGTGCCGACGCCATCTCCGGCCCATCAATCTAGAGTGATGAGTGTTTCATTTACCCCACAGTCGCACCCTTATATCCACACAGCCAAGATATCAGAAAAAATATTATTCTTACAAGTTCCTGCTCACGCTGCTTTGTATATGACAACTGGGGAGGGGCGGGAGCGAGAGAGACTTTTCATTCCGCCGACAAGAATAGGAAATTTCACAGTGTCATTATTCAGGCTCTCATGCTGGCTGTTATTGAGCTGATCCCAGCTGTAGGGAGAGCACAATGAAGAAAGTGAGGGATGAATTTAAATACAGGAAAACAGCAGGAAGGTAATTGACAAGACTCTCTCCGTTTGGATGAGTAATTCACACGGGTGCAGACACTTCTATGTATCCATGACTCCAGTGGGGCTTCAGTATGGAGGCCTTTTGATGCATCTGAACACATTCAGATTTTAATTGCAAATTGCTTTACAGAGTGGGCAGAAACAGAAGGGGGAATCGAAGTCGTGCGGCTTAGTGCGGAAAATGGAATAACCAAACAAAGTAGAAGTAGTACAGATCATCCATTTAGGACACAAACCTCTGATGTGATATAGAACAATCTGCATTGACTGATTCTTTTTTTCAGGCTGCTTGGTGACAGTGGAAACAAGCTGTAAACACAACACTTTATATGATTATCTGATAAAGCTGATGCGACAAACAAATTGGCTATTTACACATTTAACACATGTGGAACAATATTAAAACATGGCCTATAATGATGCTTCTAAAACTTCCACAATGGTGCAGTGCCAGCCAAATGTTCGAACTGTTGGTGTGCCTTCTGCCCTGCCTCAATATGAAATCTTATATATTGATATATGTGCAAGCTGTCTGTCTCAGAAAATGGTATCATTGAGGCCTTGGCCGACCCTGAGCTGAGCTCAGTCAGGTTTTCATTGAGACTGGCTCTCCAGCTTGTTTGTGGGTGCAGTTTATTAAATTTTGTCTTTTAATATGAATATGCAGAATGTAGTGTGGGGTTTCTATTGTCTTTTCATATATATTGTATTTATTATATTGTATTTTTATACGCAGATGATTGGCTGCTCTGTGTCCTTAATAAAGTCATTATTATCATTACTATTTTTAGCATTCATTTGAGTCATTTTTCTTAGTTCACTCTACTTTAGCTCTGTTTTAGCCTCCACCAACTCCTGAGACAAATATCTGTTCTTTATTTGCTATTTACTCTGCACAATTTTCTTTAAAAAATGTACTGACTCATACATGAGTAATCCTTCTCAATCACCACTTATGACCCACTAGAAGTACATAGCTGTGTATTTTTCTGCAGAGACTCAGCCCTCTGCCTGTATTTTCTTCTTTTTCTTCTTATTTATTGTGTCCAGGACATATGTAGGCGTGTAGCCCCCAGCCTATAACAGCATGCAGGTGAAGTCGGGACTGTTTTGACCAGGCTTTCAGCGCTAGCAACAGAGGCTGTGCTAGCTCGGACCTCTGGGTTTGCTGCTAAATTTTTTGCGTTGAGGTGATATTTCAGGCTTTAAGTTCTCCAATGGTACGAAAATTCCTCACTGCAGAAATCGCAGAGAACGGTGCTCCTATCAACAGTTCCATCTGGGCGTATTCAAAATGTAAATGTTCCATTCACAGGGCCAAGCAACATCATTTTGTCTGCCTCCATCCTGTGACAAAGCCACTGTGGCCTTCAGTGACGCAACGAGTCAAACGGTGATTAATTGACCAAAATTAATGGGTTATTTTGACAGCCCTAGTTTACACACACTAACCAAAACTTCCTGCACCTTTACCTTTAACAGTAGAGCATTTTTGCTGAAGACATCTGCCTTCTGTGGCTGAAAACAACCTGTGAGAGCGGTGAGAGTCAACCAAATCAGTAACGTTGTGGGCCTGATAATTAAAGCAATGGGCTACAAGACTCTATCAAGATTCACAGATCTTAACGGAACCTACAGAGTCCATTGATAATTATATGTGGACTCATCACTACCTCTTCATGTGATTCATTATTAATATAAAAATATTGATTATAATAGTGTTGCACGGTATACCGGTACTACCGGTACGAGACAACACAAACTTGGTGAAACATTTGAGCAACCAAACCGTGACGTCCGTACCGAGGTACTTACCGAACCATGATTTTTTTGGTACCGTTACACCCCTACTATTTATTGTTCTAAAGGTTTGTATCCAAAAGGACTTTCCTTAGGAAAAAGTACCGAAAAGTATCGAAATTCATATTGGTATCGGTACCGAAACAAAGATTTTGGTATCGTGACAACACTAGATAATAGGTTGATGGTTTTGCCCAGAAACAAATCTAGGAAAAGCCTTTAACTTACAGGGTTTTGTCAAACTGTTTCTGTAAACTTTGATTTGTTGTTGGTTTTGCTGTAAGAGTGCAAATCCTGTTTTAAGCTTCAAAGGCAAGCAGTACTCCGAGGCCACACAATAGGTCTAAGGTGTTTACAGAAGGTTGCATAAGAATACCAGGCACTGCCTCAAAGTTGTTAATATTTGCTGAGCGCTGAGAAACAAGGGACTGAGGTCAGTTACACAAGTCAGAACAAAACAAAACTGAAGTGCAAAAGGTGTATACAGTGTTCTTTGTTTTAAAAAAATGTATTAATTGATTTTATAGCATGTGCGTGAGTGTGTGATTGACTCTGAGCATTTCTACTCAGACAAGACTTTGTTTTGATGAAAGGTCACCACACAGCTTAAGGTCAAACCCATCAGCTACGTAGGACTGAGTGGGTGGCAGCAGAAGAGCTAACTATATTTTCTGATGTAGTTTCAGGGAAAAGAGTAATACTGAGAGGTCTGAAAAGTTCACGCTCTGGGTTGTCGTAATTGCGGCGAATTCACTCAATTTGAGACGAACATCATAAAGTAATGCATCAAGCAGTGTAGAGGGCAAAAAGCCGCATAATGTATAAAGGAAAACTAGGTTCACCGCCTCGTGGTTGTATGTAAGTTGCAGTTTACATCCATGTCTTTCCAGACTGTAAGAATGTAAGAAAATGTATAAGGTGTATTTTCTGTGAAATGTCATCGATATATTGATAAGTTAGATTTCAGTGAATAATTTCCAGGGACAAACATGCAGTCTTTAGTTAGAGACTAGTTTTACAGTACAGTACAGTACGGTACAGAGGACTGATAGTGAGCGTCGTCACACGGTGCTGCGACAATCACCTGAAGCTCAATATCAGCAAAACCAGTAAGCTTGTGGCGGACAACAAGAGGAAGAGGACAGAACACAAGATTGTAGTCATGACAGTAGACAATGCCTCAAATATTAATGCTGCTGCAAAGAAGCTCAACCCAGCAGCACAGAATAGCTATATAATCAGCACAGTTTCAAGGCGGACCCCCAAGATAAGTGACACCAATTCAGTATCCGAGCAAATGTCTCTCCTTCTGTTCCTGAGTTCTGGCTTTGAATAAGGCCAGGAAAGTGTTTCTGCAGAACATCATGATGTCACAGTGGATGTTTGTGCCAGGGGTAATGAAATTCCTGAGACACTGCATTCAGGAGAAAGGTACAGACGTGAGGTCACAGTGACCTTTGACCACCAAGATATTATCAGTTATCCCTGAGTCCAAGTGGACGTTTCTACCAACTTGGGAGACAATTACTAAGGTGTTCCTGAATAATCACAGTCAAGACGATGGGATGGACAGACAACCCAAAAACATGATGCCAAATGCCATAACAGGAGTAGAAACGCATTGCAGAGAATACTGAACAGTTCCTTATAGGCTTTATGACACAAATAAAATGGAGCTCATTTTATCATGTCTAAAAATGTTCTTGAATTTCCAACAGTTAACCAATAAAACAAAGTGGATTTTCCAGCAATATAACTCACCTTTAATTTTATAGCAGGGAACGGAGACATAAACAGTCTCATTTATTCTGTTTATTTTCCTTTTATTCGAAGGAATGCTTTGGAATTGGTAAGAAAGGGTAGGGGGGATCAATATCTTAATTAAAGATACAAATGGTTATAGCTTTAACTTTTATAGGTTTAACTGATGATAGCAATCCCCCTAGAGATTTTCTACCTCTCCAATTTCAACCTGCAACCTCATTCCAGGTTTTATGTAGCTCTCTCTTTCTGCATTAACGCAGCTCAAAGTGTGAATGAACTGATTGGCTGTTAAATATTTAACATTTAACTAGCATGTTGATCTTCACTGGCTTTCATTTGTGCAATCGCTGAAAATATTGCTCAGTATCAGTATAAGTACCAGTGAAAGGTATGAGTATTTTTTGATAAATATTGAATCCGGGAAATTCTGGGCTATGTCACATTTTTTTCAAGCACTAAGAGATGAGTCATCTGGATGCTGGTACCTGAGAACTTGCCTTATTCAACTCTCAATTTCTTCTGCTGTATGAGATACATTTCGTTCCAGACTAGATATATCCCTTGACCCTGCCCCTTGCCGAACAGGCGGTGGACCCCGGTAATGAGCCCACAAGGTAATTCTCCTACATGGCTTCTTGGCTACAGGGGTCACTCAGACACATCTCTTAAACATGTACCTCCCCCCGAGTCTCCATCAGACTTCATCATCATTTGTCTCTCGGGAGGGTTTCTGCACTCAATTACAATCCACTTGCCAGACATAATGCTGATAATGGATAAACGTGTGAAACCCTAGATGTTGTACAATGATGAGGCTTCTGAATGTTAAGTATTTTTTGGTTATTTCTAAAATTTCCACACATATGGTTATGGCATGGTTCAGGTTAGACAACAAAAAGTCTTTGGTTATGGCAAATTAAGTAAAAGTTAGGTCACTAAAACTTACAATGAAGATGTTAGAAGAAATGCTAATATGCTGACATTTAATAGGGCTATTACTCACCATGCTCACCATCTTAGTTCAGCTTGTTAGCATGTTAAAGTAGAAACACTTAACACCAATGTTTCAAGTATTATAACTGTTGTTGGCACTGTCAGAAAGACAACAGGATCGCTTTCTGTTTTCCTCAGAGCCCAGCAACTACCACAGTTTGTACAAGTACTTTGGCTGTTCTAGCATCTGCCTTTTTTTCAGCTACTGGGGATAGTAACTGCAAAGAATTTACAGTGATACTCTTTGGTAACTGGGGATAGAGACTGATAGCTACTGGGGAAAACAAAAGTGCTGTCCTCTTCCCGTTTTAATTGAGCAATGATTCTTGCGCTTCCTCTGTGTCATAAAATCAAGTTTTCATTTTTGCTGGAGACTGTTCCCAGTGGCAGACAGAATTGCATACTGAAAGCAAGGCTTATAGGGAACCAATCTAGATGCAGATAGTGTCATTATTCAATGGGTAATACATTGTGCAGTTTACATGAACCTCATAATTTTGAGTCAAAGCAAAAAATCAAAAACTATTTTGTACTTTAACATTTGTTAATTAGCACTAAACACAAAGTACAGTTAATGTTGTAGTCAAGACCAGCTAAATCGAGATCAAGTGTGTGTTTGGGATACAGGTCATAGGAAATTGCAGATTAAATAGTCGACTGTACCCATTAAGAAGAGCAATGTATTCAGACAGAGTTTTTGTGAACTTGACAGTACGATTGCAGCCACAGTGATCAGTCGCATTTTAGAGTTTAGTTGCCAATTAGAGTTAAATTTCTCCAGTCACCTTGAGGCGTCCTGTTCTACATATCTACCAAGTTTAGTAAAAATCAATATGGCGGTTAGGCCTAGATAAGAAATTAGCTCTCTAGCGCCCCCATTTTGTTTGATGGGGTCAATAATGGAGGGGTCCCCTCAGATTATGTGTGGTCATATGCCTACAAAGTTGCGTGGTGATCAGTGAAACCCTTGAGACGTTATACACCTTTATGTGATGAGCCACACCCTCTGCAATATTCATTGCCTTATAGAAGCTCAGTTTTAGTAAGTTTTCCAGCTTTTGCCAAGAGGGAACTTTAGATATTGGTCCCTAGATTATGTTCACCGAGTTTCACGCAGATCGGTCAAACTTCCTAGGAAGACATCGATTTGAAGTGTTTTTCAAAAAATCACTCGAAACTAGCTCTGCGCGGGGTTCGCCACCCTGCGCCGGACTGGGAAACTAGAGCCCCAAGACTTATCTCGACTACTACAACACTGAGTACAGCTGAAGGTGATGGGAACGTCATTACTTTTGCAGGTATTTGGTCAAAACCAAATTATCAAATGCTGAAATTTTGACCTCATAAAGATACTAAATGAAAGGTCAGGAGATCATAGTTCTTACAAATCATCCCAAAAGGTGAAATGAATGTCTGTACCAATGTTTTATGGCAATTCATTTAACAGCTGTTGAGATATGTGACTCAAATCCACAAATGTGAACCTCATGGTGGCGCTACAGAAAAAAATCAGGGGATCATTAAGGTCTCGAGGACTTACCCTCTAGAAACTATAAATGTTTTTACAAATGTCTGTGCCAGTACATCTAGTGGTTTACTAGGAATTTACCTAAAAGCCAAAAATGTCACCCTGCTGGGGCACTGCAGCAACATCCATCAGTCGCTTGTAGGGGACTGTGTGTATGTGAGGCTTTTCTGCAGCTCTCTGCAAGTATCCCCCGGCCTCCTTAAGTATGAAATAAATTCAATGCAGCTGTAATGTCTCTCCATCACTGTTATCAACGTCCTATTATTTTCCAGAGCAGGGAGAGTATTTACCAATGCAGGACATGAGGCCAGGCATTCTGATTGAAGGATGGTCTCCCTTTCCAATAAGCAAAATCACTACGTGATGCCAAAGATGCCAGCTTAAGAATAAGCTATGAAGTGACATCTACTATTAGCCTCAATGACAACAAATACGACCACAGAATCTGAATGAGGCTCAGGAGACGAAAATGTAACGGAACAGTTCTGACAAGGAAACCTCAGAAGTTTGATCCCAGCCCAAACTCACAAGACAAAAACAATCACAGACCATGTAATCCACAGAGAGCTGAAAAGGAGAGAGGGCTATCTGCACGGTGATTTTCTCATGCATCCCAACGAGATCTACTGTCTTCAAGCCACTTAAAACAGACGCAGCAATCACAAGTGTGACAGAAACTGCCTGCAACTGTCATCTAGCCGAGCCCAAATGAACCACGAGCAGGAAGAGTTGTTGACAGGTGGACGTTAGCTCAACTCTCCTCCACTGTCATTACCCACATCACACCATACGTGTAAGACTGAGGATGAGCTCCAATGGTTTAGCAATTAGTCTGGCATTGTACTTTTTTTTAGTATTAAGCCAAGTATACATATAAAAGTGCTAATAAAAACATGCACAAATGACCATAGAAAGGAGTGACCGTCGAGACATCAAGTCAAGCTATACGCCTGAGATGAGTTACAGGAAATGGAAGATTATAAAAAGCTGGATCCAAAGACTCTTTCAAAACTGAAACTTGGCATCATGGATTATAATCCTCTGTTTGTATTAGACAAACAATTACAGTGGAACACACTGGCAAAGAAAATACAGTGTTTGGCCAACCTTACTGAATAGCACAATCTTAGTTTATAAGCAAAGCAAAACCAATAAATCCACCAACGTGTAAAGATTATTTTACTTGTGTCCAATCCAAACATCAATGCAAATTTCAACATTTTCCCAGAACAGTTTTTTTGTTTTGTTTTGTTTGAAGATACTCATTTCTGACCAAAATCCTGGGAACAAGGGAAAACAAGGGACAAAGGAAACTGCACTGAGAACAAGTGGGATTATCTCATCCAACTGTTCCCAGTTTTTAGGCGTCAGAAGCCTAAAGTTAAACTAATATTTTTTTGCACTGTACATAAGGACATGCACTTAGGCACAGACTGTTGGTTTTTGTCTGCATATCAATTTTCATGCAATATAATTACAATATTCTGTGGATTTTTCGTTTTGCCTGCAGCAGCAAGACATTTATTTCCATATTGGCCAGCCACAATTCAAGCGTTCCTTTGCAGTTTAAAATGTAATTATTTCCTTGTTCCAGCTTATGTTTCCTTGACCTCCTCTGCTGACATGTTATATTGGTTGGAATCTGACGGGGCGCGGGTGTTTTTTCCTGAAAGACTTTTGTGTTTAACCTCCTTCCACAGGCTGATGTGAGCTGAAAGCAAAATATTCTGATGTTGGCGGTGTTTATGAACGGGGGCACGGACACCATCCCACCCCGGATAACTGCTGGCACAAAGCCAGCGATGACAGAACCAGCAAGAGTCTTGGTATCCGAGAGACAAGGTTTCTGTTTTTCCAGCAGGTTGACTCTGCTTTGACATCTCCCAAAGCTCAGTGAGGAGAAAACATGCTGTGGCTGCGTCATCAGGGGAGACTGAGGATCCATTAGCCTGTGTGTCCTCTACTGCTAAAAGGTGCCTACCTCTGCTGCTGCTGGCAGCGAGCCCTGAGATCTCCCTTTTTTCCCCTGATGCTGCAGAACTGCCCTGAGCCTTATCAAGCAGGTCCATCACACAGATTAGAATGTAAACACATTGCAGTGGCACAGAACGCCTCTGTTTGGGCTCTGCAGGATCTGACAGCTAACATCTCTCAGAGGATATGCTGGTTTGAAGAGCAAACATATGGAGGGCTGCTCTAAGATTCAACTTCAGATCACCTTATGACTTCAATATTTTTGATTTGAATCATTTCGATTTCATGTTTGTTTTGAGAAATGATTGCTAACACTACTAACTGGCACACTTGCCTGAAAATTACATTTGAAAGAGTGGGGGCAGAATTATATTTGAGGACAACTTAGTGTATGTGTTCACAGTACAGTACATTAGTATAGTACATTGCAAGCAGTAACAGTACATGTCCTCTTTACACAGAGAAAGTAGCAGCTCTTGTGTTACAGTGTGAGCATGAGGGGTGTGCTACATCATCTCGTTTACAATAATACCCGTATACATTTTTAATATCATGTCAATAATTCATATCGTGATAAGTTGATATTTCGACTTGTTAACATATTGACGTCATACTGTTACCCTCGGCAACAGCAAGCATGGCTGAAAGCAAATTATTACATGTTTTATGAACAGCCCCGGACTTCTCGGTCTCTTAGCGAGTTACTGCTCAGAGGGAACTCAGCCAGCGGCTCCTCTGGCAGCAGCACAGCGTCTCTCCCTCTCCTCTCTCACCATGCGCAGACGGATGTCGGTGTTGTCAAGTGATTCAATCAATCATTTAGGATTTTGCTATAAGAGAAGGAAATCATCTGTTGATTTATGATTTAACTGCTGTTGTTTACAAACTAAAGAAATGAGAGATCATTTTTGTTACGATGTTACTGAATATTTGAAGGCAAACTGTTGACATGTAAAACTATATCACTTATTCTATTTTCTATTCTATTTTCTTAAATTAATAATGCTTTTTTTTTTTTTACTACTTAGTCATATTTCAACAATATCATTATCACAAAAATACCCTTAAATATCCTGATTATATTTTAGGGCCACCCCTAGTAAGCATATTACTTTTAAAAGGTTCGGTATGTAACTCTCAGAAAATTTTTGTTTTTAGTGTTAACTGGACTGCAGCAAGCATCCTCTGTAGCTGCAAGCGAGCTTCTGCACTGGCCACAACAGCAACAATTAAGAGACAAACTGTGATTAATTGACATCCTGTGGAGAGAATACTGACAAATCAATTACAGTCATATTTAGAATAACATGACTACAAGCTGTAATTTAACTACACGGCATGAATCTGGGGTTGGTTGCTTTGCAGCTTACAAGGTCATTTGCTAACCAGCCCCAAGAGTCTGAATGAATTAGCTGATGTTATCCACTCTAAGTAATTTCCTACATTTGCTTGCTTGCAATTTGTCTATGTTAGAAAGCAAGCAAATGTTAGCTAATATCAGTCAGCTAAAACCACAATATTACAAATTATTTCATCTGTTAGTGTTGTCTCTTTTTCAGCAGTTGGGGTGTCACTAAATTATGACATGGGGCACTGAATATGATGAATTTATTCATCATCAAACCATTGTTGATTCAGGGAAACCTGACTGAGCATTAAGCTCTTCTACAGCAATGCAAAGTTTGCATTCAGTGGGCTAGAAATTTATTTAAAAATGTATTTCTTTTTAGACAACAGATGAGACAAGAAGTAGCAATTAGCGCATCTCATTGTCCTTTCCCTTAAGTCCCGGCTGCTCAGAGATTACTTCTCCCTGACGAACTCGGACGGCAGTTCCAGAGACGGACCTTCAGTCAGCGGCTGTAACAGCTTGAATTAAGCCAGCACAAACTTTAACAATGAAGGTCCATCTTCGGGCTGCACCTTTGGAAACACATCATTTGTGGACTTTTGTGGGTGCTGGTCGTTTGGTGACATCAGCTAAAGTTAGCTACTGCTGCACACTGTAGCGCTGTTGCTGGGTCTTTGCGCTGTAGTCTTTCCATGAGCTAAAGAGAAATGCAACATGCTGTTGGGAGAAGTTTGTCTTGAGAGCTTTCTGCCAGAAAGGATTTTTTTGGTTAGGT
Organism: Epinephelus fuscoguttatus; assembly: GCF_011397635.1. NCBI lineage: Eukaryota > Metazoa > Chordata > Actinopteri > Perciformes > Serranidae > Epinephelus > Epinephelus fuscoguttatus. The sequence goes on from NC_064754.1 coordinate 19,677,569, forward strand.
TCATTACATCCTTTGGATTTTCCCAGAAAATGTGGCCAGAGTCCTTTATGTAGACGTAAGTCCACAGGCTGTTACAGGCAACCAAGAAAGTCGGGTAAGGTCTCAGTTTTTAAGTTACATTACAACCCATTCACCGAGTGGTAATAAAAAAACTATTAGTCCATGTAAAAAGTTCCATATGGTAACCTTTAAAGTGTGTTGTAATATAATGTTGGAGACAAGACAGTTGCCACATCTCCATCTAACAGTGCACACCAGTGTGACGCAGCCCCCAAAAGTGTCCAGCGACCTACAGCAGTTATCTGTTGGCTCATGTTTCGTGTTTTGCTGTCAAGCAGGAAATGAATTCCTGAAAGGGGGAAAGCGTCTCCAGACGTGCTCACCACAGAAATGTCGCAGACAGAGTCATCTGTCGACCACCAAGAAATATGGTGTCACAGGGTGTCATGTTAGAAGACAGCGAGCCTGAAATGACAACCTTAAAACAAGTTATGTTGCAGAGAAACTCTTTACACAGGGTCAAAAATGGGCCGCTTCCAAAATTGAGTGAGTTAATGATCAAAAAGCACAACAAAGGACTGAATGGTGCCATTTTTATTTTATTCATTTTAAATATGGTTTGTCGATTAACTTTAATGTAATTCAGAGTTTCTCATTTTCAAATTGTCTTTATCCAGAACAGGTGTTAAAAAATAGTCATTTTATAATCATCATCTCATTTCAGGATGATGTGTAATGCTGCTTTCCCTTTTCCATAAAATATTTATAAATAGAAAACTGTCTGGGCAGGTGTTCATGTAGAATAATAAATTATTATATTTCATAAGATGCCATCTAGTCCCTTGTTTTTTTACAATACACATATGGGTAGTTAATAACATAAATAAGACTTTATCCTTTGATGTGGAGATGTTTATGCCCTTCCAGGAGAAGGCAACTCTAATGATTTTTTAATGAGCAGGGTTTTTTTTGGTAAATCTTACAGCCAATTTAATGAAAACAAAAGCAAAAGCGCAGGTCAATAAATCAAAAAGAATCTTTGAAATGGGTCACGAGTGAGAAGGGAGATGTGTACATGCACTGCATCTTAAGTATGGCAGAATTCTTGAAAGAGTAAAACTTTGCATTCAGTTTCATTCACGTCAGAGTGAAAGGAATGATGCAGCGTGTGCACATGTTGGGTCGTGCACTATCAGGCCGTATCCAAGCACTCCGGATGTGTTTGCTCGTATACGAACAAGGGCATGCTATATGTTGAAGTGCTCGGCGAGGTGAAATAGAAACAGGAAGGTGTGGTGGATCATTATCTTCTCAGCCTGACTTCTGCAGCTCTTCTTCTTCTGCAGCTCTTTGGATCATATCACGTCTGAATGCCTGGATCCTGCTCAAGTAGTCATGAATGTACCAGTGTGTCAGGATCAGGTGGGCTGTCTCAGTCCTTCCGAGGAACAATAACAGTGTTTTCTCTTCTTGGCAGCTGCTCAGAGCGATGCGGTGTGTCATAAAAACAAGTGCAAGGGTGGTGTGGGAGCTCTTAGCATGACTGGAGAGGTTAAAAGTAAAGTAAACCCAAAAAAATTAACCAGTTACAGCAGCACAGTGCTTTTATAACTTCTGAACAAAATATCTTAGTCACACATTGACTAAGGTATGTGAGTGTGCTGTGCACCAATGAAAGGCTTTCTAATGCAGCCATAACTCCTTTGAAAGTGCCTGGTTTGAGAGAGCATGCTATATTTCCTTTATGTGATGGGAAGAGTGCAACTGCTGTTCCCTTAAGTGCTGTGAACGGCACACACGGGTTCTGCAGGAGTAAAGTGACCAACCCAAATAAAGAGTGACAGAGTGCTTCTTACCACCTAATACACAAACTGCCTGGAGCACAGTAACAAAGGTAATGGATGACCAAGCTTACCAAGGACAGCTACAGGCTTAACAACAAGACTCATATTATGGCACTGGCTTAAATGAAGAGCGAAAAATACCTCACCTCTAAAATGCCTGACTTCCCATTTCAAAATTTTTATACGTTTCCTTTAATTTTAAAACAAAAATGTGTCTATGATAGTTTCAGAAATATAGCCTGTATCTACTTCATTGAAGCTTTATGAAGGTTATGTTCGACAAACTCCTTAAACCTAATGGGTCACAGTTTAAATGGCTGCACCACTACAACAAATTAAAATATCATAGATGTTTTGCACTTTTGAAACATTTCTCACATAGCTAATTAAAACTCCAATTACACACAGCTAATTACACTTACTACAGCCAGTGCACGCAAGACTGACCCTATTAAGTGGAACATATTTGAAGCTAATAACAATAAGATGTGACTAACGGTCATATTTACATGTTCCACAGATCATGGTCTAAAGTGGATGGCGCAAGTGCATTTGGGCCGTGTCAAACTGTATTTAGTCCCTTGATTTATCATAGATGTGTTTCAGGCGTAACATAAATTCAACCAATAAGACTGTCATCTCCCCCTCCCTTTAAAAGCCAGGTGTGCCTGCACCTGGCGCTCTGCTGTTTACATGGCGGATTCAGCACATTGGAGAAGCCAGTGCTTTTCTGCTGAGAGTGATGCAGTAAAAGCAGTAATGTCACTGCAACAAGGATCTTTAAGCAGCAAAACAAAAAACTGATGTTATAAACATGGCAGACGAAACAGAGCTAAATTTTTAGCTTCTAGAATAATCAATGAAGATATTAGGGCTGCCCCCTAAAAGTCGACCAGAAAGGTCATTAGTCAGCAAGATTTAACTGGACGCTTAGTTGCTAGGGTTGGGAATCTCTCTGTGATAGACAATTCGATACGTATCTAGATACACGGGTTACGATACGATTCAAAAACAATATATTTTTAATACAGAACGATTCCATACGATTAGATACAGTGTAGGACCGATACAGTTCAATACGATTTGATTCGATACGATTCTATGGTTAACATTTGTTGATGTAGACATTTATCATACATTATAAAATAAAGAAGCCAGTTCTATAAAAGTGACATTCTTACGGTATTTTCAAATTTGTAAAAGACCACATCCCCAAGCATTGTTGCTGTATGGCACTGGCAAAAATAAAATAAAAAGTCAAACAACAACAAAATCAAATTTTTGACAGTCAAGTATTTATTTTTAGACATGGACCAAAAAAAGTCTTGCTGAATGAACATCATTTTCTTGGATGGGATCAATATAAAAATGAGAAGAAGTTTTAAACTTTAAGTGAAGTGAACTTTAAGTAAAATTTAAGGGTTTTAAACCTACTTGTTATGTTGTTTTTATGGTATTGTCTGTGTTTTTTTTTTTTTTTAATTTTTAAAGATTTTTTCTGGGCATTTTTAGCCTTTATTGGACAGGACAGACAAGCGTGAAAGGGGGAGAGAGAGAGAGAGAGAGAGAGAGGGAGTGACATGCAGCAAAGGGCCACAGGCTGGAGTCGAACCCAGGCCGCTGCGGCAACAGCCTTGTACATGGGGCGCCTGCTCTACCACTAAGCCACCAGCGCCCCATTGTCTGTGTTTTTGTATGTATCTTATATGGACTTGAGTCTGGAATAAAGTTTATCATAACGCTGTACAATATAAACATAAAGCAGAATAAAATAATAACATCCAGTGTAGGGGCAGAATCTGACATCTCCTGTTATTAGTTGATATTATGGACTGTGATGACTAGCAGCTTATCACTGACAGCATGTCAGACTATTTCTCTGTGTTTGCTACACTCTGTGTTTGTCATTTATAAAAAGATAAATCACTTTTCTATAATATGTCACTGATATTTCAATGGAATAAATTACTTATTGACTTATTCATACTTCAAAAACAGCATCAATAAGTGATTTACATAAGGGGGGTCAAAATAAAATAAATAAATAAATAAAATCAAAATCAACCAGTCACTCTCCTCCCCTGACAAGTAAAGAACAGTCCCTTAAGTGCGGTGAGGTTTGTGGGCCGTGAACGGCTCGTTTCTCCTCTGACACGTCACATACCTGTGTGCTGCTACGGCTCAGCTGTTCAGGTATTTCTGGGCAGTCATGACACCGACGAAGACTTCTTTGGACTGGGCTTCTCGGTCGCCGGTAAGCCATTATCTTGCGCTGCGGAGCACTATGGCCACCGTATTTGACAGGAATATGAATTTCTGTCTGTGTCTGTGACCCCCGTTCAACCCACAACCGACAGGATTCGCCTTTAGTTTCTGCTGCGGCTTGGCTGCTCCCTGGTTTATCCAACCAGCATTGGCTTCTGTTCCTCACGTCCACCGGTCAAGCTGGCGCTGATGTTTACATCCATTATCGTTGTCAGTAATGCCTGCTACGGAGCATGCCGCCGGCTCTCGCGTTGTTTTAGAGATGCAAACTGTTAAAGCCAGTCAACCGACTGCTAGTCTCGCGATACCCGAATCCATGACTCTACAATCGATTCATCTAAGGATTCATGGCTGATTTGTATCAATTGAGGAGACTGCTACCGACGCAGCCATATCTCTCGCTTGTCAAACCGGATATCCGGTCGTATCGGTTAATCATTCCCAACCCTATTAGTTGCAGAAAAAAACTAACAAACAAACAAAAGTGAAACTCTATTGGGAGCTGCGCCTTGTCAAAACAAATCAAAACCTATATAACTGGACCATGTGGGAATTTAATTTGGAAGGGCAGACACAGGAAGAGGCCACACTCAGCAGTCAGACAGGAGTAACGTTACAAACCAATCACAGCCAACAGATATCTTTCCCTTCTTGTGTAAATATTCAGTCTGATAAATATGGAAAAGTTGATCATGTTAGTGCAGGGCTACCCAGAGCTTTACATCTGCCCCACAGACGATAGGTCTGCACATTTATAAACAGCACCTGGAAGAAGATCAACTCTGCACTCAGGATTTCTGATTGAAAAGGCTATACAGCGCTTGTTAAGGCTGCTGAGCAACCTCAGACCCAACCTGCCGCCGCGCTCTTGAATGCTGACATGGCATGGATCCTGCAGTTATTCCACAGGCTACTTAATAACATGTCGGGCAGGAAATCCAAAGTGTGGGATCATTTTGAGAAGGTGAAGGACGAACCCAAGGTGATATGTAAACTCATCTGCATTGGTCGACTACAAACATGACGTATCATCTGAAACATGGAAGTAGCTACATGCCCATTAGCCACAATCATTACTGCTTTGCCGACAGTGTCATTAACAGGCGGCTTGCTCAGTGTGTGACGTGCACTTGTAGATAAAATATAGGCCTATATTAATGAAGGTTCATTAGTACGGTTTTGTATTTCTCTTTAATGTAGCACAGTTTTAACAGTGTTACTGATACTATTCTTTCTCACACCTTCAACTCAAACCAACCCTAACCCGTAAACATGCTGGTGACTTGTTGACTAATGGCCCTAAATGACAACTATTGGTTGACTAAGACTATTTTTAGTAACAGGCAGCCCTAGAAGTTACAATGCTCCTCTAGCGTAAATGCGCACACCGTCTGTTAACTGGGAGTCAGACAGCAGTTCTGAAACCCTGCTCTGCTCTCACATTTTAGAGAATGTGATTAATATTTTCCTCATTAATGACGTATTATTTCACCCACAGGCAACTTATCCATGGGTCCCTGTTTGTGTCCCAAGCAGAGTGCATGCGCGTCATTAACCCAACTCTTTAGGCGCATCTTACTACTGGAATAATGCACCTTTTTAATAGCAGGAAAATACTGCCATTGACCTCAGCCCGGGTTTTCATTGGCCAGTGGTGCAATCGCTCTCTGTTCCCCCAAACAGCAATCGGCCAACAATGTGCCTGACCACACCTCATTTGAAGACCTACAGATTTTTAGTCATTTCACTGTAGTTTGTTGGTGTGTACAGTTCCTACACACACAGATGAGAAAGTATAGCAGGTCAAAAAACAGACAAAGGCAGCACAAAATAGCCTTTGTTTTTAAATGTGAGGCAACAAATACAGTATTTAATCAAATGAGGTTATCTCTTCAGTGCTGCATTTACATTGCATGACTTAAGCATTTAACTTCTGTAGAGGGACCCTTAATGATTTACCACAGTTTCATTACAGGCAGCTTCAGCTGACAAGATTCTGGCATGTTTTCATGACTGGCCACAATATGTAGCTGGAAGGGCTTTAGCTCTACCTTGGCACTGACTACTGCAGACACCTTGCAAAGTCTTCGCCATAATTTGAAATTGCTTGTTGGCTCTTAGAGCATACGCACTGGTGCAGAAAAGCTCATATTTGACAACATGGTCTTCATTATGGAAAACTACAGAGCAAAGCATAAGGAAATGAACTTTGGCACACCTTAAGCAGAGTGTTGATGGTAATTAATAACAGGGGAGAAATCTAAATTCACAGTCCTTCTCCAGCAGTGTAAATATTCTAGGGAACAATCCTGAAGGCTGCAGCACCATGCAACATAGCTGCAAATGTGCTGGGAGGTATTCAGAGAGGCTTGAGGCTCCACAGTCAAACACAGAGCAGTAACTAAACATAATCTTGTGGAGTCGGCTTGAGGTAGAAAAAAAAAACAAAACATTCACAATACTGAAAGCTCCGATTGTTGACAAGTTGTCAAGAAAAAAAAAAGTTTGCTTTCACAGCAGCAGCCGCTGAAATTTTTCAATGTGTTTGCGTAAGACTGTGATGACAAGAGAAGCGAAAGGTAATGAAGACAAACACAAGAGGAAAAAACTTCTCACTGTGCATCCTTCAACAACTCTGGAATGTCTGTCAAAACATGAGCAGACGTAGCTCTAGGCGAGAGGTCTGCATAATTATGGAACTCCCATGGTCTTTCTCACAGGTCAGAGCACATACCTAATTTGTCTGCACTGTTTTGTTTCAAAATGGGCAAACAACCAAACTGAGACATCAGTTTTGTTCCTCCAAATACATCCAATTACTGCCTATTCTGTTACACATGAGCATCATATCAATGCATGATTAACACTTTTATATAAACTATCACAAAGCAGTCCTGCCTCTTAGAAATTATGTTTATATACTACTAATTTGAAACAGCAAATACATTGGTGAAACTAATGCAGAGTAATTATGCTTTCTATTGACACAATGAGGAAATGTTGCTAATTAGTGTACCTGGCAAGTAAAAATGTTGATACTGAACAAATTAGCAAAATGTTTAACAATGTTTTATCCGTTTTCTGCCAAAATAGGCAATCTTGAAATACACTACCCACTCGTAGCGCCTAGAGAATTTTTTTTTTAATAATCTTAATCATTTAATAGCCAAAATCATGATCATTCTCCAACCTTAAAGAGATACTTTGCAGGACAAAAACAATGTTTAAACTCATATAGAAGTAATCCCTCTCAAGCATCATTTATGATCGGCTAAATGTATGGCAGTGTTTTTATCATTATTTTTTTTAATTATTATTTTGTTTTATTTGATAGGGATGATGCAGTTTAACTCTTTGAAATCTGGAGGGACATCATTTTTCTTGTGCTGCTTTTAGACACCTTTTGCAAGCATTAAAACCTTTGAACCTCGAGCACATTGGTGCGATTTCTTTCGAAAACATGGGGAAAAAAGGCAATGAGCAACTTGTTAAGAAATGGTAAACAAATTGCGAAAATTTAATAGATTCATAAAATTATTTAAAAGAAAAAAACTAGGGAAAAAGGAAAAAGCTGTGGAAAAACTATATTTTGAAGTATTAATATTACATTTTAAAATTATGTTTTTTTTTTTATTTTTTTAAATAATTTTTAAGCATTTTTCAAGGTTATTTCTTTCTTTGCTTTTTAATTTTCTTTCTTGCATTTTTGAAAGAAATCAAGCCAATTTACATTTACTCAGTTTCAAAGGGTTAACATAGTTCCAATAGTTGGGCTTTTACATGTAAGATGCGATTATAAATGTTCTTAAAAATAAACCACAATACACCACAAACATGAGAGCCACAATATAAAACATTTACCACAATCCATACACTACAAGATACACACACCACAGCACATATACCACAATACATCAATAGACGTACCACATACCACAATACATAAACTAAAGTACCCACACCACAATACACCAACAAACTTACACTAATAACCCTTAGAAGTTTGAGTGCAGTTAGCACAGAGTGGGTACAGCTCTGGTTTGCTTTTAGCCAGCATTTGACCTTTTTTGTGAGGGATGTTAAATCTGTAATCAGTTTGATTTTAGTTGGTAATGTTCTGCAGAGATTCTGCCCTCTGCCTATGTTTTCTTATTTTTTCTTATTTTCTGTTTTTGGGACATTTATGGAGGTGTACCCCCACAGCGCTCAGGTGAGGTCGAGCTATCTTTAACCAAAGTGCTTTTGTTGCCTAACCTCACCACACACACAAGTCTGGACCTGAACCTTGGATTCTGGTGTCACAGTCTTGTACTTTAACTGCCATCCACCCAGACCACCTCCCTGGGAATCCAGCGCACTACATAAATGTAGTGTTTCATTAACTCATAGAAACATCTCTGAACATAATCCAGGTAGCGATAACATTGTCCACAACGTAATTACAAAAACAATGTAGCAATATACAAATGTAATTCCTAGTAAACAGGGTTGCAAGATGAAAATCCAAATTTATGCTGGCACAGCTAAAATGGTTTGTCAATTAATTGATTAGTCAATTGAAAATAAAGTTTACAAGGTAACAGTGCCTTGAATTCAAAGATCTGCTTGTTATTTTAAATTCTGTATCAGTGTGACTTTAATCCATTGAATTTCTTGACTGTTTGACAAAAGTCAGTTTTGGCTTTGAATAGGCACAAATTGATAAATTATTCAGTCATTACCACGATCATTACTTGCAGCCCAAAATGCTACCAAATCTAAGCTGATAACACATATTTCTGGATCCCATGGTTTCCTATAATTTCCTTGAAAGGAACTGATTATAAAAGTCATAAGATTCCTGTAATGACTGATAACTTTGGTGGAGGAATAGTGTTCAGTTAGTACACTTGGCCAATACGCTATGTGTTGTAACATGTCAAAGTGTCTAAATGGAGCCCCTCAGCCTTTTCACTTTGCTTCGGTTCACTGAATTTTTTAAAAACAACTGAAAACAAACACAACAGAGAAGCTCTGCAACACTCACATTCATCACTGCAACAAAATGCTTTTCCTAATCAAAGAGTATTTGTTCTGAATAATACTGACATTTCTGGAATCATAGAAAATGTTAAAAGGGTGGCCAAAGACAGCTTGACAACAAATCTCTGATATTTCCTTTTTATTTCAACATCTATCAAAATAATATGGCATGTTTTGTCCAAGACAATGACACTATGAAATTTTTATGGCGGCCCATGACTTGTAGACAGAGCCATCTCTCTCCTCTCGGCTACCATTCACTGTGTAGGCTAAATGTTGACTTGCAGTCTGTCTCTGGAGTGCTGTTCACTGCACTGTTTGAAGTGGACGTAGCAAAACAACATCTACACTCCTCTGCTTTAAAACTTGGGGAGTTTGGAATCGATCGGTCCTGTCAGTGAAGTTGTATTTGCCACGGGCAGAGGAAAAAAAAAAACTGTTGTGGTTGTTCGGAGAGGATTCAAATGACTGAGCTGCACATTCACAGCTCAGCTCAGGTAAGGAACTAATGACCTGAGGCTATCCACAAGCTGACACACTGGTAAACCATGTCCACAAGGAAAACATTAGATTTTTCCCAGCTTATGGGCTTGAGGTGGATGTTGCACTTTAATATATCAGAATGTGATTTAACAAAAGACTTATTCTACATAGCAACAAACAGCAACAAGATTGGCAGAAAAATACCTTTGATTTAAAAAAAGAAGATATAATTTATTAATCCCAGAGGGGAAAACACACATGCACAAATACATACATCTCCATATATTAAATGGAGGGATGTCAGGGCGAGATGGGGGTGCCCTGAATGGGCGCCTTGAGCAGTTGGTGGACTGGTGCCTTGGTGGTGCCCTGGAGGCAAACCAGCACCTCTCCAGCTACTAGTCCATGCTCCATACTTGGTCCTGACAGGGGCTTGGGCCAGTAACCCTCCAGTTCCCAACCAAAGTCCCTGTGGACTGAGCTACTGCCCTGCATTTCACCACAAGGCTTGCATTACTTCCTTCACTTTGCCCTGGATCTTAAAATGCACCACTGCAACCAGGAGAAAATCATATGCCATCTACCTCGCAGCTGAACACCTGGGGAAAAGATGGAGGTGCTCATTCCCATCCTGAGCTAAGGACCCTTGACAGAAGAACCATCAAATATTTGTCCATTTGTTATATGTCAACACTAGATACAGTGATGTATTATCAAAGCTACTGCAAGTACTCCCCAGTTTCAATTTCCTGTAATAAAAACTCACCATACACTGTAGCTCCTACAAAGCTGCCTTCACTGCACCTTGAAGTGCCAGATATAAAGTGAAACAGACATGCACATGGATCTGTTTATACTACATTAGGTGCCTGCTTACATGGGCATGTTCACATGGTTGTTTATGCTTATAGTCCAAGCACACAGTCAGCACAGTCCTACATAGTCAGCTGCATGAGGACGGTCTGTGCGTCCAGACTCTCTTGTCAACACATGGACACGGAAAGTATAGTTGTTCCTTTAGACGGAAAATGTAACTTGAGACACATGGAGGTGAGGCACAGCATGCTAACACCAGCCCCTGAGAGTGATATTCTATGTGTCCATCAGCAACGGCACAAATGTAGCAGAGTTAAAACGTTTAGTCAATTAATCGATACTGGGACAATATTGTAGCGCTGTCTATTAGTGCCTTTACCAAATATTTACACAGTGAGATTTTCTGATTGGTAATCATCAGTAATGTGGATATAATGACTAAGTGGGTGAAGATAAAAAAGAAATAACAGTCTGGTAAATTCAGAAAATGACATCACTTTACTGTAATGCAGCCCTAAAAAACAGGAAAAGACAACACTTGATATTATGATACCAAAATCTAAGACAATATCTAGTCTCATATCACGATATGAATCAATCAATATATTGCTCAGCCCCATTGAAACATCTAATGGGAAAAAGTCATCAATACTTGTTAATTTATAGATTGTTAGTCATAATAATTAGCCATTCGTTGCATCCCTGAACATTGGTGTAGTTTTTCTGCCAGGTTTGGCAAAAGATCTTTCGAATGGTGCGCATTTGGACATGCTATCTTGCAGTGGGGCAGCAGTCGCTTAGTCCATAGGGACTTTGCTTGGGAATCCAGGGGTCGCCAGTTCAAGTCCCCATATGGACCAAGAATGGATCGTGGACTGCTAGCTGGAGAGGTGCCAGTTCGCCTCCTAGGGACTGCCAAGATGCCCCTGTGCAAGGCACAAATTGCCCAGGAGGCCAGTCCAAGGCAGCCTCTTCGCTCTGATGTCTCTCCATTTAATGCATGTATAGGTCCTGTTTGTGCGTGTGTGTATTTGGGGTCTGTGTGTATATGACAACAGAGTGGAAAAAATTGAATCTCCTCTTGGGGATTAATAAAGTATATCTTATTCTTATTCAAACCTCCAAGTATAATCATTTTTGGAATGAACAAATCGTGTCACACTTACTGTATACATCAAAACAAAAACCCTCTACACCAACGTTTAAATTTAAAAAAACTGAAATGGTAAATTATTGACAGTGGTTGACTCCGGGTGGTTGCATGACCATACTGCATGTACAAGACTTTTATGCACAGCAGACTAGGACATCGTCAATGTTTTATTTCCAACAAATGCAGTACTGTAACTAGAAGGAGAAAAATGTTCTGTTCTGGTGTAACTATGGTAGGATTTGTCTATCAAAAATACTTTTAATAACAGTATGAATGAAATATATTGATATTTTCTGAAAATAAAATCCACAAAAGACTTCTCCCTGTTCTGTCTCCTCAAAACCTTCCCTCACTATTGCTCTCTCAAACTAAGTAGTCTGTTTTTATTCAGCGCACTCTCTTCCCCTTCATCCCTTGCTCTCTGTACTCTGCCAGAGCTGTCAAAGTCAGGGAGTAAGTGGCACAACGCTGGCATCTGTGGAGGGCCGTGTCAACGTCTTTTGGCCTGCCACCTTTGTAAAATCTCCGAGCCAGTATGGCTTTTAGCCCTAGTCTTGCAGTGCTAACTCAAGGATAAATAAAGGCTGGCTGGACTCCAGCCAGCTGGTGGCCCTCACTGCTCCTCATGGTTTTCTTACAGAAACATAGGGTTGCCAAAGCCAGCCCCCTCTACTGAGAGAAATAAAGGGATTCTCCTCTCTCCAATAAATATTTTATTTCAGTGACAGAAAGTATACGGTTTAGTCTTAATGTGTATTTACTTCTTTATTATATCTGCAGATATCTTTGCACTGCACAGATATTCTTATTTAGGAAAGTGGGACAAGAATCAAGGGATTGCAGATTGGCCACAAACACTACATGTGCCCTTTGGATAATCAGAGCTGGATTTAGATGAATCAGTATTCTGTCTTACTGAGCCACCTGCATAATAAAAAGAAAAGATAAAAAAAAACCTTTTATGCAAGCTATTGTTACTTTCTAATTCTTTCGGGTCCCCCAAACCCTGGCCAAATCTCACTGTCACCACTTCTCACAAAATATAAACTAAAACTCAATTAATGTGATGTGAAATTCTGACAAAAGGATTGTGCCAGTACCTCCGGGGACATGAGTGACTGTCCACATTCCAGCAGCCACAATTGTTTATCCAAAAGCCATTATAGTTACTAGAATGTGACAGGATTGAGCTATGGAGCCTCTGCAACTTAGATGATTTATATTTACTGTTAAATGTTCTGCAGATGCAGAAACAGACAAAAACACGCACACAAATGACAACCCACCCCTACAGCAGTGTAAGCCAACACCATGCAGGCGTAAAAAAACATGAGGGAAAACTCCTCTAACGACAAGACGTTCAACACAGACAACTGAGACCCACATGCCAAAATCCATACACAACCTTCTTCAGAGCCAAATTAGATGTGGGCACTGGGGGAGGTCCCTGCCACAATAGGAGCACATCTCACAGCACACACTGAAACCAAATATGACACATCATCTATTACAGTGTTCGCCAGATACAGAACATAATAATAAGCCATTCTTTGAGCCTATGCTGCCAAAATGAGGAATTCCAGTAAGAGCACTTTGTTCACGGATGGGAAGAACAAACACAGGCGTGTAGTGGTGGGAATGGCAAAATGCTTTAATTGTGTTGTCAGGAGATTTAAATAAATAAATATGCCCTTCATGTCAAAGCAATGCTTATAGCCTGAGGTAGGGACGGGAAAAGTGAAAAGGTTAAAAATGTAATGAGAATGCAGGACAGGCAGGCAGGCAGAGAAAAACAGTACAGAAAAACTGAGAGGGAAAGAGACAAAATAACGAGAGAGGTAAACTAGTGCAGAGAAAAGAAAAAGATGACGGAAACCACACAGACGAGGAGATAAAAATAAAACAAACTGAATGGAAAAAAAATGAAAGAACAAACTTAAAACACCCGACTTGCTCTTTCCCTCAGACCTGCTCTGTGAAGTATCTCCTGCAATTAACAACAGTCTGTGAACACGTATTTCAGAACATGCCAAGCCACAAAATGTGCAAATGAAACTAACAGATGTACTCAGTATCTTTCCAAATGAGGTATTGTGTTACTGTTTTAAACTTCCAGACGCTAATTTGGGTTAACGAATTGGATCAAGACTGTGGTGGAACATATTATTCATCAAATCAGGATGTAACTTTCATTCATTTGGCGCTACACCCTCTGCTTTACACGTATAACAAGTGCAGCTCTGTTTAGCTCCATTGGCATCTTCCTATTGACTTCCTTTGCACTGGCGCCGACTCTAAATATCACTTCACGTTGTATAATGCCACTGAATGGCAGCCTTTGCTATGTTAATGAAGCATGAACTTTTGTAGGATGTGACTGGGGGGGGGTCAGGGGGACGTTGCCGCCTCGGTTGAAAACGCTTTGCTAAAGTGCCCTCTTGAGTGGCGAAACGTGAGACGATGTGCTCTATCAGCTGCCCTCTTGAATGATGAAAACGAACGGATGTGCCCTTTTGGCTGCCCTCTTGACTAACAAAAACGAGAGGATGGCCCCTTTTGGCTGCCCTCTTGATCAACAAAAACGAGAGGATGGCCCTTTTTGGCTTCCCTCTTGAGTGATTGAAACAAGATGATGTGCCCTCTTGGATGAAAACGAGCGGATGTGCCCTATTGGATGAAAACGAGCGGATGTGCCCTATTGGATGAAAATGAGCAGATGTGCCCTATTGGATGAAAACGAGCGGATGTGCCCTATTGGATGAAAATGAGCAGATGTGCCCTTTTGGCTGCCCTCTTGTCCCCATGTCATGTAGTAGGTGCCCTTTTTTCCTTTTCGCCCCTGCCCTACAAACATCCTGAGTCTGTCACTGGTCCCAACCAAGTTGACACGTCTACTACTTCTATTTTGTCTTATTTTTCATTTTAGCTTTATGTACAGTATGTATGTATAGGCTAAGTTCAGACTGCAGGTAACTCAGGTTTGTTTCTCAATTTAGATCTTGAAGACAGACTGTCCGCAGTTATTTGAAAGTGATCAGATCGAATTTGTGTCCAGAAGTCGCCAATCTTGCATGGGTAAAGACTAGCTTCACTGGCGACACGAACACAGAAGCTTGAGAAATGAAGGCCCATCATTTCGCCTCTCAAACAATTGCACTGTCAAGGGCGACTGTAATGAGCTGCCTGCAAAGTGCCCGCAAAGAACTTGTTTTAGTGTCTGTCTATGTACTCTTGTTCTCCATGTTGTCCTCCACAGTGCTCTGCCAGTAGCAGCATTGTGGATTCTGCTTAGCATTTCTGTCACTCTGCATTTGACATTGTTGTCTTGTGTTGCGATGCAAGTGATGCAGTGGACACTTTGAAATCCAATTTCAGCCACTGGAGCCTCTGGCCTGAGACACATCTTTAGGAATCCGATAGGAATTGCATCTCAAACCACCTCCAAAAGAAGGTTGGATCTGATTTGCAAAAATTGCATTTCATGTTTTTTTTTTGTTTATTTTTTACTGTCCAGGCTTTCTAAAATCAATCTGAATACAATCTGTATATGCCAGTAACAGAAAATAGAAAATAGATTTGAACCGGCAGTCGGAACAAGGCCTACAAGGGTATGATGCTTATATTTCGAACAGAAATCTAAGAACAACTATATATAAGGCTATATTTTTTGTTGCACAATTTACATACGAGGAAAAACAATGAATACTGATATCAGATTATAATAAATGCATTAATGTGTACATCACAATCTAGCAGCTGGTCAAGGGGGTGCTGATTACTTTGTGGTCCAGTTTGTTTGTTTGTTTGGCCGTCATCAAGATGGCTGAAAGTTGGTGGGAAGGTCAAGCATGGACCAAGGTAGAACCCATTAAATTTTGGAGTGGATCTAAATCGCGGGGCGGACACACAATTATTTTTTACTTTCACTGACACTACGAGGTAGGGCATTTGGCCTTGACAGAATAAATGTCAGATATCTTAAAATCCAGCAGTTAGTAGAATTCAACAATGACAAAACATCAGCAGTTGTAACGGGCTGTCCAAAATATCAGTTTTGGGGTTCAGAAGTTAATTAATTGAAGCTACAATAGGGGGGCTGTGCTAATGAGAGATAAGGATATACGTCTGATTTTTTGAAACATCAGTTTTCGTTCTTCTTTTTTAAATAACTTTTTTGTCTTAGCCAATAATAATGTATTTATTTCTTTACTGTATTTTGTATCATTGATCTAAATTAAAAAAATGTAGTGGAGTAAAAAGTACAACACCTGCCTCTCTCTTTGTAGATGAGCAGAAGCTTAAAGTACCAGAAAATGGAAATACTAAAGTATGTCAACTTCAGTAAGTGTTTGTATCTCCTGAAGGAACCGAAAAAACGCATTTGTCATCCAGTCCATCAAAAAACGAAACACTGTGTTAAATCTCTATAAAGGCAAAAGTCGAAAAGCACCAACAGCAAAATAATAAGAGAAAAGCTATTACAGTCAATCTGCTGTAGCCTTCAAATGTCATTTCGACATTATTAACATACAAGATTTTAATAGACAAAGCGTGTTAAACTGTGCTCCAAAGCAAAGGCCTGCGGAGGAAAGATTTGGTTTTTACATTCTGCTCAGGGCTGAAAACACTAATCAGTAATTAATTATGAGTCTAGTGAAATGGCGTAAGAAACACTATGTAATCCAAAACCCACTGAAAGCTGGCGAGGGTTAGGCAAATTGTCTCCCCGCTCCATACCCACATCGCAATGCCTCACCAGAGATTATTGAACAAAACAAAACTAAGGAGACAAATGAATATTCATGATATGACATTTGCAGGGAGCTCATCATGGAGGCAGCCAGTGGCTCTGCATTTAAATGGGCACAACTCAAACATCACTGCAAATAGTGAAACTCTGCGGTGCTCCTCCGGGGAGTTTAGATGTGTTTGAACTTGAATTGTAGAAATAAAGTGCCAATTATCCCTCTAATTGGGAGTAACAAAGCTGGTTGCCTGTTGTGCTTGGTCCCATGTTTACTGCGTATCTTTAAATCTCCAATTTAAAAGCTCTAATGAGTTCAATTAATTGAGAATGAGAGGAGTGATTTGGGAGTCACAGCCTGCTATTCGGAGCTGTAAGCCCAAGGGAATGAGGTGTTAACCAAACGCCAGCACGCAGTACAAACAGATCTCCCCTGCTAATGTTCAATAACAACATTTTCATCAAATCACATCTATGTGTTTGTATTAACATATGCTCTCCAAAAAACCTCTATGATCTCTAGTTTTAATAACAGGCAATTTACCTTTAATTATACACACACTGACAGCTCTACGTGCAAAACTCATAAACACACAGCCCACCTTAAAGGCAAACAGACAATCTGAGCGCTTTTACACATGCAGCTTTTAGCCACGCTAACTGTGTCGCTCTACAGTCGGGGTGGCAATGTCAGTCTATCAGTCCACCCCTTTGTTCCAGACAAACAGTTCAACAAGTATTATAGGAATTGTCATTAAATGTCGCACAAACAGTCATTGCCTCTATTAGCTGAAGCTTACAGATCTTGGATGAACCCCTGACTTTTCATTGAGCACCAGCAAGTCAAAGTCTTTACTTATTAGGGCTGGGTATCGGCACTTGATACCTTTGAGGTATCAACCAAAAGAACCCAGTGCAAAGTAGTATCGAAACTTCTCCAGTGAAACGATACCTGCGCTCTATCCATCCTACGCAGATCTAAAAAAATATTTGTATGATTTTGCTTGCAGCCAATCACCTCAAGCATTCCTCAATTTAGTTTGACATTCGATTGGCCCATTACTGAAGGAGCTACCTCCCATACAGTTTGTGGTGTGGTGAAGTTGAGTGCAGTGTATTTGACAGAGTTGACAGTTTGGCGTACCAAGGTGCCACCAAAATGTTTGAAAGTATGGCTATACTAAACTAAAATAATTTGGCTTTGAGTGATGGTGGCATTTTATGCAACTGAATGCTTCCTTTTACATGATGGGTATCGAATGAAGTTTGAAAAAAAGGTATCAAATGAAACACACCATTGGTATCAGATTCACGTTAAGGGTACAGGTACTGGAATCATAATTTTAAAGGATGCCCAGCCCTCTTACTTATCCACTCAAATATCTGAACATATATTGAATTGATTGACCCAACATTCATGGTTCCTCAACAATTATACCCGATGTCTTTGAAGATCGTCTGACTTTTTGTCTAGCACTACCATGAGCCTGATATTTGTGGTTTTGAGAAAAATGTCTTGACAACTATGAAAGTGAAATTTGGACCAGATGTTCAAGGTTCCCTCAGAGTAAACTGTAATATCATTGGGGGTCCCTTTACTTCTCATCTAGCGCCACCATGAAGTAAGAAAGCATGACGAAAAATGTATTCGTCCACTATTTAGTTTATGGTCAGATCCCTGTAAAACAAATGGCATTACCATCAGCATTAACTATACTTTGCTTTGTGTGCTAATTAGTACCTGTCAGCACACTAGCATGCTACACTAAGATGAATATAGTAAACATTATACTGCTAAACATCAGCATGTTTGTATTGCCATTGTGAGCCTGCTGAAATTAGCATTTAGGTGAAAGCACCACTGCACCTATGTTCATCCCCATGGAGCTGCTCGCATGGCTGCGGAGTCTTTTATTTAAATTTTGTACCTGTGATGGATTATAGCGACCTGTTAAATATGCATCTGCTCAGTGTCTTTTTATGGTTCACACAGCTTACCATGCTTCCCTCAGGTTCATTACCAATTGTAAAGCTCTGACTCACCACTGTGAGTTATACTCTTGGGTAGGAGGGCCTGCTCTGGCCACCCGGAGGCTCTGTCATTGGTGCACTTTTCAGTTCTAGGATTGCTCCCATGTTGCCTATGTGTATTTATCAATCTTAATCAAGTGTCAGACAATACCTTTGCATTCTCAAGACTTCTTTGTGTTCCAAAGGCCCAAATCCTGAATAAAGGAATGACAGGTAGATTCCTTAACACATCAATGTTTTTAATTTACCTGGTTATTTAACAGACTTTTTTAAACTTCTTTACTTCCTTAATATTTGGTCTCTTTTTGTGTTATTTGTGTGGTCTGTCTGGAACTATATGTTTTATTTATGCTGCTGCCTGCTTTGGCAAGGTCTCCCTTGAAAGCGAGATTCTTAATCTCAATGGGACTCCCCTAGTTTGATAAAGGTTAAATCAATAAATGAATAAAGAAATATTGCAGAAGTATAGAAATGTGCTGTCCTGTCTCAATGACCTGTCTGCAAAAAAAGGGTTTAAGGTTTGTCTGGTACATTCGCTCTCCAAGAACAGTTGCAATTCCTACTAATCTTCCTTTGCAACTCTAAGATTCCCAGATCAAACATTCTACGAGACACTCGGAGGTGGAATAATTTATTCATTACAAGCATTTGGAGTTCGGAGAGTTGAATATTTGAAAGGTGACGAGATCAGCAAGTTCCGTTTAGAATTGGAAAACTGGCTCTCATCAACTCAGGCTTACATCAACATAGACTGATAAAAGCAGAATATGTGTACACAAGTTTTTGAGGCAGAATCAAGCCACTAATCTTCCATCTAGATTACCCTTGACATTTGTCTGACAGAAGCCTAAGGATGGCAAGCACCTTTTGACAAGTTTCTGACAGGCAGGCAGACTTTTTTTTTTCTTTTTAAATGATCTTGCCTCGACTTTGCCCTTGTCACTTGTTTTGAACTCACAACCCCGCAAAAAACACTAACACATTCGCGAGAAAACACAGAGGGAGAAGGGGAGAGAATCAGTCGACATTATCTCTCGACTAAGCTGATGTGGTAATATGCAGGCCAGCAGTTAAACCGATCTGTGACTAAGCCTGCTGTGTTTTTCTCAGCAGAGCTCCATTCAGCCTGACAGCTGGATGGGAAAAAACAGCCATGTACACAGACTCAAATTCAGTCAGATGACTGAAGTGTTGTGCACAAGCTCCACAGGTAGGACAGGGAAATGTATTTGTGTTAAGACTGAGTTAAATCAAAATATTTCAATCAACTACATTTCTATTTTTTCTGTGATTTATTATATAATGACAATGTTGAAGATGTCAAGTCGGTGAAAAAATGTATTTGCTGTTGAAATTCACAGATTTCATGCCAGTAAGAGTAAAAGGACAGACTCATTTTAACTGATGACTATAGTCGATTGTAGTTGTAGAGAAGTTAACCTTGGATTCAAAGAGATAAAATCTAATCTAATCCTTCATTCACTATTGAAAATTCATGACCAAAGGCAAGGCCTGGAAAACAGATAGACTGGTGAATTTGTTAGCAAACAGTTACCCATCAGACACACATCATCAGAATTCATTTTAAGTCGTGTTCTTGGCCACCTGGCAAATAATTTAAATATTCGCTCTCCTTTCAGCACTGAATTCGTCTCCATCAGCTCCTGAGGGAAATATCTGGCTCTTAAGCTGCTAAATGCTAAAAAGCTCCACAGAGCTGAGTGGAACTGCAAATCACATTATCATTTGATCCATTGTTAATGCAAAAAAATTGATTAGAGCTGGTTTAAATCTGACTAGGCCAGTGGTTTTCAATTTGGGGATTATGGTGAACAGACTGTCATATGATGTGAAGTTTACAGGAGTGGTTGAATCCAGAAAAAACAAATTTAATACATCACAGAACCTGGTTATACCTGGTCTTTATGTGTGTTTTGGTGATCTGAACACAGTGGACAGCCGAGACACATCGGCACTCACGCCTGTGTCTATCATGCATCTCCAGCTGACCGCTTGAGTTCAGATTTGTTGCTGCATACATCACTTACACAGAGGGTCGAAGGGTCTCGCGCAAATGTATGACATCTACACATTCTCTAGCTGCTCACCAGTATGCTGGCTAGTCACATTAGCAGTTGTATCCGTACAGCTGGAAGTAGCAATGTCAGAGTACTTCAGCTTGGCTCCTTTCATAGGGCAAAATGGTGGTTGGTGACACAACACTTTGCCCAGTTCGTTTTAAAATGGGCAGGTTATAGAGTGTTAGCCCACTGTCACCAAAACAACCACAGCATGCTGTACTGATGATACTGTCCTTGTCACAGCCACATCAGGACACATTAATGTCTACACTACAAAATATATGTGGTCTAATGCAGTGGTTACCAACTGGTCCAGCCACAGGGTCCAGATTTCTCCTCAGTCATTGGTTCAACGTCCACACAGTTTAATATATTCAGTGTCACACTTGCATGAACATTTCGTCAAGCTAGTTAGCTGTCTCTGTCAAGAAGCTGTCAATTAGTCGGTAACTCTACAGCAGGAAATGGCAAATGAAAATAAAGGTTTTGTGCCAGGAATTCACTGGACTTCAAAATAAAGTGTGTTTTTTACAAACTTGACACATTTGAGAGTCACTTGTAGTCCCTTTACAAAGGACCCGTGACCCAGTTTTGGACCAATCAACAGTTGGGGACCACTGGTCTGAGTGATTGGATCACAATGCATCTTGGGGGTCATGTACGCTTGTTTAACGCTGTCCACTTGTGATCAGATAACTCAAGACGCACGGTAATACCAGGTGTAAACAGGCCCATAGAGATGTAGACCAGTAGGCCAACGATTCTCTTGTCGAAACAGCCTTAAACTACTCCGAATATAAATTGTAAAGAGAATTCTTTTCTACAAATACCTTACACTGATTATAATCAAAAATAAATATTATTCATACTTAATGTCAGGCAGTAATGAAATGTGAAGGATGTCATGTCATAATCCTCTAAAAGAAACAATTCTGCATAAGTGGAAAAATGAAATCTTTGCAATGTTCCTTTATCCAAAGTTAACAATAATGCACTTGAGTAAAGTGCAGCTGAGAGAAACCATTTCCTTAGGGCCCCCTTTCACTATCCACTCAAAGGTAATTAAGAAAACGTAAAGGGAAATACATAAATCTGGACTTGAATCAAATCCAGCTAATTAGTTCAATAACAGTGAGATGATATGCCTGAGGGGAAATCACACTCGTCGCCAGACTGATTTAACAGTGGATGAAATCAACACAGCAACACTGTATCAGAGCGCGCTGGACATCTTTGAATCAAAGTCAGAGAATAAAGTTTTACAAACACAGAGGGAAGGAAAAACACACATATCCACCTACATAACATATTTGAAAGTTGCTTTTGGATTGATATTTCAACTTTGATGCATCTTACAGGCAGGTCCTATTCCCAAAGCAGTATGGTAAGCATCTGAGGGGTATCTGGAGGCTAAACATGACAGATGTTTAACTACTCATTAAACCTGTGGACAGTGTAGAAAACAAGCAAAGCACTGTAAAGCGTGGGCCAAGACTGCTGGTGTGGCCATTGGGATTTACATTACAAAGAAGATGATGATGATGCAGGAAAAGATGTATGAGGCAGAGTAGACAGTTTCAGCTCAGATGAACCAAACAGTTTCAAGAACCACCTTTTAATTTTGCCTCAGGATGCTCTGAAACCACTTAACACTGCTTGGCCATTATATTGCTGAAAAGCCATTTAAGTGCAGATCAATCCATACAAGTAGCACTTTTTAGCATCTTTCAACAACTTCTTGAAAGGTGATAATATGTGCTGTGTTTTGTCGTGTTTGTTTCTGCTGCCCACGAATGGCCAAACAAATCAGCTACTGCAGGTTTAAGAGAGCCAGTCAGGAGAGGAAGGAAAAAATGTTTTTGATCATACACCATACACTGGGCTCCAAGCAGGAAGCCATATACAAACAAATTCCTCTTAGTGATGTTTGTATCCACAATGTGTTCTTCTTTTGTTAAGACCCATTAATTTCTGGGATTCAACAGTGTTTTCTTACTTTTGCTCCTCTCTTAGGTAAGAGAAGATTTTATGAATGGTTAAGAGCACATATTGAGTCCGCATATTGTTCATGCTGAATGGATCGTAACATCATATAATCAAATTTATATTATTATTTGTTGTAGACTGATTATAATGGTTGGATTACTTAGTGGCCTAAAGAAAGACTATAGAAACCCTTGGGCAATGCCTTTCTTTCCTTCCACTTTCATGTCAAACCATTTTCCTTTAATATCAGCTATTGTGTGTCCCTCTGCTGACATGGCATTTACAGCATCACAGATGTTATGCTGTTGCTGGGGTTTTGATTTTCCTGTGAGGCCTGTACTGACGCTCATGAAAATTAATAAGATTAGGTAAGATAAGATATACTTTATGCTCCCCGGAGGGAAATTTTGCATGAGCAGTAGTGCTACACTCAGCTGCAATCAACTTGAAGCAATGTGTAGTCAACGTGACAGGACACTGGTACTTCACAGACATGATAAATTACATGCAACAAATATAAAAACTGAAGATATATAAAGCATTGCTTGTCTTGAGAAATGTATAAATACATAGGCATTGTAGATATGAGAAGGATTTCATAAAAAATATAAACCCAGAATCCATTAAACATGGTGTAATAGTGCCTACTTGCTTACCTATTCATGAGTAAGGATTAACCTGTTTTCTTGTTGAGTAGCGTTAAAGAAGTTGGTACGATGGCAAGCTTGGAGCGGTTGCTTTTACATTTACTGGCTCTGTAACATCTACCTGAGGGTAACAGTTTGACTTCAGAATACAGACTGTGAGACGGGTCCTTAAGAATTCTGTGTGCATGTCTAAGAATTTTCCTAGTCCACCAATAGTCGTCATTTAGGGCCATCAGTCGACTAGTCACCCACGTGTTTATGATACTAAATTAATTATTAGTTTACATATTTTGGGCGGGGCAACACAATGGTTTGAGTTTGAGGTGTGAGAAAGAATAGTATCAGTAATGTTGTTAACACTGTGCTACATTACAGAGAAATACAAAACCATACTAATGAACCTTCATTAATATAGGCCTATATTTTATCTACAAGTGCACGTCACACACTGAGCAAGCCGCCTGTTAATGACACTGTCGGCAAAGCAGTAATGATTGTGCTAAGTGGCTAATGGGCATGTAGCTACTTCCATGTTTCAGATGATACATCATGTTTGTAGTCGACCAATGAAGATGAGTTTATATATCACCTTGGGTTCGTCCTTCACCTTCTCAAAATGATCCCACACTTTGGATTTCCTGCCCGACATGTTATTAACTAGCCTGTGGAATAACCACAGGTACCAGCCTTGTAAATTAGGAGCCATACACATGCTGTGTCTTTAACTGCCTGGAAAACACGAGGTTGGGCTCTTGGCACTACTCTTGTGCCATTTTTGTGCCAGCCTATTTACCTAAAATCCTGAGTGCAGAGCTGATCTTCTTCCAGAGGCTGTTTATAAGTGTGTAGGCCTGTCGTACATGGGACAGATGTTCAGCTCTGGGTAGCCCTGCACTAAAATGATCAACTTTTCTGTATTTATCAGACTGAATATTTACACAAGAAGGGAAAGATATCTGTCGGCTGTGATTGGTTTGTAATGTGACTGCTGAGCGTGGCCACTTCCTATGTATTTCAAATTAAATTCCCACATGGTCCAGTCATATAGGTTTTGATTTATTATGGCAAAGTGCAGCTCCTAACATAGTTTCATGTTTGTTTTATTTTAATTTTTTTCTGCGACTAAGCGACCGATTAAATCTTGCCGACTAATGACCTTTCTGGTCGACTAACATTTGGTCGACCATGAGGGGGCAGCCCTATTTAAAATACAAGCTAAATTCAGAGAATGTTGCCGCATGAGGCTCAGTGTATAAAATACAAGAACAGAGAAACAAAGACAGATTTTTAAATCCTTTTTAAAAGCCTTTTAGGATGGAAATTCATGGAGATTTTGAGAAATAGGCTTATTTACTTTCATGCCAAGAGTTAGATGAGAAGATCGATACCAATCTCATATCCATCTGTTAAATATGAAGCTACAACCATCTGGAAACAGCTAAACAACTAAAGGAAACAAAATCTACCACCATTAATATGTTTTACCTCATATGTTTAATGTGTGTAAAAAAACTAAATGTAAAAACATCACAGAGGGTTATGTGCCGCACTATTTCTTGGCCAGGTGCAGTAACGTTCTTGACTCTCTACTAGCTGCCTGGCTTACCTTGGAATGTTGTGTTAGGACATGCATCATGACTAAGACACCAACTGTGGTAAGACATCTACCAATAATCACAAGGTATTGTCCATTGTTCAACTTTTCCGTCCACATCTACCAAACCACAAAAAAAGAAAAAAACAAAAAAAAATCACGCCAGTCAAGTGTGGAGTTTGTGAAATCTCAATCACATCTCTGCTGTAGTCGAAGCAAAGGGAGACAAGAGACAAATGGAGCCAATTTTCACTCCGGCAGTTCAACTTCTGTCATACTCTTGTAACCTAAGACAAAGACATGGGAACTCATCTCATCTCCGTGTACCAAAACAACCCCGGAGGACCTAATAGCAGCATGTCTCAAGCATGACAACTATGCAGTTTCCCCAGCAGCCCTCCCCTTTTTATGGCCGATTGTCTCGTTCACCCCTCTTCCCCTGCCTTGTTTTCTCCTGATAACCCTTGTCTCTCTTCAGGCTGTCTCACCCCTATATCTCAATCTCCCGCTGTCACACACTCCATCATTCTAACCCGCTTTATTCGCTGCCTCCCCTCCTCCCTCTAATAAGTGAAGCACTGCAGACAAGACTTCGGCTGCTCTGTACTATGGCTCCTGTTTACGTGTCTGCAGACAGCCCTCACCACAATTAGCAAAGCAGCCCTTTACACAAGGAGGGCAAAAATGTAAACAGCTCCCATACATAGTGGCCCCTTTGTTCATACATTGTGCATACCTGAGTGTCAGCATGCAGGACTTGTTATCATTGAATGCCAATTAGTTGAATAAACACAAGGGCGCAATATATAAATTAAGGCATGGTTTTTAGAGGTGCATGAATGTAAGATTATCTCACAACTGTACTGTAGAGGTAGATATGAACTATATATCTGAAATACAGTGAAGTCATAAAGTTTTATGACAGCGAAAGAGTCTATCAGCTAGGTTTGGGCAGTATCACAGTACTACAGTATACCAGGGTATTTAGAAATCCAGAAGGTACGATTTTTAATACCGTTGAAAATACAGACACTCCTCTTGATATTAAACTGATAGGGAGATGCTGTATTGTGGTGACATATTGTAATGCACAGCATGTGCCACCAGACGTCAGTCACTACTGGTGGAACAGGCAGCTGAGCTGAGAAAGATAGTGACTGTGAGTGGTGGGGTTAAGGTAACAGGACTAATGAAAAGCCAATCAGCAACCGCAGAGAGAAACAGCGGGAAAAAATCACATGTAGCAGCTTATTTTCACATCTAACTCGGTGAATTGAGGGTTTATTTCAACCGAATCAGAGCTGGTAATTGTTGGAACAGTGAAAAGACTACGCGAGATGGTTTAAATGAGATTTATTTTGTTCCTGTCGAGTTTAAATTAAGTATGTTTTATGATGAGTTAACACGGCAAATAGGCTAGTGTTGTTTCAGTGAAAGAGACAAACTTGACTTCTGAAGGTGTGGGGTTGTATTTTTCAGTTTAATAAGGACAATATGTTTATTTATGATATTTTGTGATTTCATTTTGTTTATTTTTTGACAACTGGACCATTTATTTATGAGGAGAAACACACCTGCATGTTTACATATGTAGGCAATGGCCTATTGTTGGGCTGACACTGGCTGGTTGGAAAATTTTAAAATATTACCCAGCCCTACATTGTCGGCAAGGCAATCTCACACATGCTACAATGAATTCTATCACCAGCAGCTCGTCTTTCTCTTTTTTGACGTTAGTTTTTTTTGTGTTGTTTTCTACACAAATACCATTATATACTATATATTCTGCTGAAATGTCAGGAAGGTAAGAAGGAATGAAAAAATAGATACCGCCCAACCCTAATACCAGCTCTATACTTCCATAATGGATTTCAAATAAAACAAGGAAGGTTAAAGTGCTGATTTTCTGCTTTAAGGGTTTTAAAAAGTGTTCACATCCATACTGGCTGTGCAAATTGTAACCTCTTTTACCCTTTGGGCGTATGGATAAAAAGGACTAAAATTTGTACACAGTTCAGTGAACCTGGATGTAAACGGTCAAATTAAAGCTCAAAGTCGGCACCTTTACCTTCTTGTCATTGCTTCATTTTACATTCAATGTTCTGGAATACACCGCTGAAACAGAACTACCCAAATACTGTATATGCACTGGTAAGCTTATACATGTAAATAAGACAGCTTTCAAAGACTTGTGGGTGTTATATTAATTTTGCAGGTATGGAAATATTAATGCATACGTAAGGGGGACATTTTTCCTGTAGTGCATGTGGGCATGTGTACAACCATTTTGTGTATAAGCAAGGTAGATAGATGGGAAAGCCCACGCACTGGGGCCCAGTACAAATCGTCTGCCTTTCGTCTCTGGTTCTCTTTAATTACACAGCACTGAAACGCAGGGGCTACCTACCTACAAACCTAACACTGCAGAAGGAGATATCAACAGTGCAGTTTATCATGCAGAGTGCCGACAAAAGTGGGGCGGCTAAAATGTGGTCTCTCTCTCTTTCTCAGAATAGATTCGCTGCCCACATCACCAAGAGCTCTTCTGTTTAGCTGTCAGTGGGGTTTTTGGGATAGAGGCAGATTATTAAGTTGTACAGTGGGAACACATGAAAAGGCTGCAAATGCTTGTAAAATTACAGCTTGTACATTAAAGTCGAAAAATAGTGAGATAATGTTTTTCATTGTGTTGACTCTAATCCAGCACTTTGTACTTGAAATGAAACTGTGACTATCAGGTTTAAGTGCTGGCTTTAAGCTATAATACACTACCACTAATACTTTTGTGTTAGAGGCTGTTCTCATCCTCACTGGGTGTGTTTCAGGACAATGCAGAAGGCTCAACACTCCAAAATGTGCAGACATGGTAACAAAAGGAGTTTTAAAGACTGTCAGTGTTCAAATAATGCTGACTTCACTGTATATTTACTTAGCCCTGATTAATAAAGTAATCAAGTCCTAAACCAATTAGAGCTTTTAAATTGAGGTCATACTGAATTGATATGTGTGGAATATTTGCACCACCAGAAAATGGCAAACATAACAAAAAATGGTTAGTCATGAATGTTGTTTACTGAGTCAATTAAAAAAAGACATGGTGATATTAATTAATAGGGATGTTTTCATGACTGATTAATCCTACTGATTAATCGTATCTAAAATTGCCAATAAAATGCCCAAAACACTGTAAGAAATACCCATTAAAGGGGCTGTATACAAGATTCAGAGCATTAATACAGCAGCACACCACTATTTGCTATGTAAAGATATAGTGAAGAAATGGCATCCTGACTAGAAAATAAAAACACACTGCCTCTATGTGTGTTGTAATCTGATCTTCTCTGTAGTTTGTTGTGGTAGACAGTCTTGTCGCCAGTGTATGTTAGTGCATGTCAGTACCTGTATGTGTATCCCGCTGGCTAAGAAATCAGTGCTGCTGTGCATTGTGCTCATAAGGAATACTGCTGATAACCCACTGAGGCAGGACGGCGCTGTCGTAAGCGTGTAAGTGGAATTTATCCTTGTGCGTCAGCTCTATGCAGAGCATCAGGGTTTCTGTGAAATGCTGTTAAATTGGCTTAATAGAGACAATTTCAAACACAAGTACACAAATCAGCTTAACTGTAACTCGCAGCATTCACAGACAAACACTTGTCTTTTGCTAGACACATCTTCCTCACAAATACAACATGCTAATGTTTTTAGCACAAGCCTATGGCATTTTACATTGTATAAATTAGCCTAGCAGCTAGCTGACTTTTCCTCTAGGAAAGGCAACCTTACAAAATTTGTATCCATTACAACTCACAAGGTTCACCGCCAAAACAGCTGTCTTATACTGAACACATTTTCCAAACAAATATAGCATGCTAACGATATTAGCACAAGCCTATGGAATTTTACATTGTATAAATTAGCCTAGCAAATAGCAGAGATTTCCTCTGCTCATATAAAGCCAGGATAAATCACACACAAGACTTAAAATGCTATTTTAGTGGAGGCTTTATTGTCTTCACGGTGTATTGTTTTTTTAATCTAGGAAATTAAATAAAATAAAAGCTTTGTTTCCACTGAGGGAAATGGTTTCAGCTTACAAAAATAGACAGGTCTGCGTCACCACGATGCATAGTTACTTTTCTGTGGAAATGCATGTCAAGCTATAGTGTAGGGTACTGCGTCGATTCGATGCAGAAGTATAAATCCCGCATAAGCGTAACGCCAACCTTCAGGTTGACCCCCACTGTGAGCTCTGTCAGCACTGTTTACTTTGGTATCACCGTTAGGCTCAGAAACCTTGATGGCGAGAGCCGTGTTCAGTCAGCCTCAATCTGACTCTTAATCCCAGATATGCTCTGAATGCTGCATATACCTCCTTTCCCACAGACCAAGGTGATCTAGATACATTTTTTGACCAACAGTCCACAACCCAAATGTATTCAGTTTAGTATCATATATGATAAAGAAAATCCTTCATTTATTCATTCATTTGCACAACTGCTTATCTTTCTCAGGGTCGCCGCGGGGCTGGAGCCTCTAAGAGCTAACCTTGGGCGAGAGGCAGTTACACCTAGGACAGGTTGCCAGACTATCACAGGGCTGACACATAGAGTCAGACAACCATTTACATTTACATTCACACCTATTTTAGAGTCACTTGCATGTCACTGGACTGTGGGAGGAGGCTGGAGAATTGGAGGAAACCCACGCTGACATGGGGAGAACATGTAGACACGACAAACCCGGCACCCTCTTGCTGTGATGCAACGATTCTAACCACTGCACCACTGCAGCATCATTGCAGTTCTTTTAATCAAAGAAAAAATAAGTAAAACATGGACCACAAGCTGGTATAGTCAGTGAAAACTGAAGCAAAGCAACAGTAACATAGCATGCAGTCACTGAGGCATGAATCCATTTAGTTTTGATTCTCTCTGCTTAACCATTCCCTGTATTTGTTCTGCGAAGCACTCTGTAACCACGGGCCTAAAAAGTTCTATAGAAGTAAAATTTAAGTTCACTTACAATACAATTTGTTGTTTACATTCATTAACAGTATACTACAGGGGGTAATGAAGTGTAAGCTAGCTGGGCCTGCACAAAGTCGAGAGCCAAAAGAGGGAGGAAGCTGAACTTATGGTACCATATACATCTTGATAATAAAAACACCTCTCCAGCTTTAATTTCCCGTGTTCTCCGATAAGTGGAGGAATAAGTGACGAGAATGAACTTCTGCTTATGACAATTTTCCACGTAAGTGCAAATGACCAGGAGCAAGAAACAAATGCAAAACACAATGATGAAGAGAAAAGGAAACATCTAAATATTCATATTAGCTTTATATGTGTCTTCTCCTCCTCCATTTGCCTATAAACAGTAACACTGATATATCGCCGCTAGTCCACCGTGTGCATTCATAACATTTAGCATCGCCACCGACACAGACATCTCACTAATAAGAAGAAAAACAATGCAGGCGAGAGAAAGGGAGACAAAGAAACACTGAGATTTCTTCTCTCTGCTTCACCAGTGCCACCTGGGGCAGCAATCAACAGCCCTTCCACTGCCTATTAGATACTGCTCTCAGTCCAATCAGCAACCACTAAGGCGTATGCACAAGTTCCACGCTGCACATTAGTTGTTTGTGCCTTCAGTGTGTGCATGTTTTTCTGCGCTTCTGCTGTGCTGAGTCTTTCACACTTTCACCCCACAACATAAGGAGGATAACACATCGAGATAAGCACTTTAAAATTCATTAGGGGGGCCTCGTGGGGGAAAACATCCAGCTGAGGCTCCACAGAAAGCTCTGTGATGTGTCAGTGGCTAATACTTTTTTAAGGGGCAGTAAGGTGCCAATGAAAATCACCAGGCCACAGTACTACAGGAAGGTTTATGCAAATATTTACGCACATTCCTCGCTCTTATTTCACGGTATCAGTAATGTTTGTTTCACCAAGTAATAAGGTGGAAGACTGAGGGAGTAGGTGTGATGTAGAGGCATACCGATTAAGAGATGGAGGAGGTAAAAACGATAAGAGGAGGAGGTTATGGTTAGGAACAAGAACAAGAAAACTAAAAACAAAAAGGAAAAGAATCGAGCCAAAAGAGCAGAATACAGAGTTTGAGGGCAGAAGGGCAGGAGAATGTAGAAAGCAAAGAGGAGAGCCACAAGGCAGAGATTTGACTTTACCTTCAGCGGGGTTGATAGCTTCTGGTAAGCTGTCCCATGGGAGGGTCCAGGCAGGGCAAGGATGAGGAGCGAACACTGCCTTGATGCCATTTTCCTAGGGGAGGAACACACACACACACACAAATGCACATGTTACCATGGAAACCCTCACCACAGCCTTGAGGTTCTGTGGTCCAAATGGTTGTAATGAAGCAGTTTAAAGAGTACTATTCTTGAACAAACCCTTTGTTACCTTGCTTACACTGATCTGAAGCTATACTTGAGGAAAGGCCACTGTTAGTGCACTTACTACTCTCTTAAGAGACTACACCACTACAGCACATACTCGAGCACATCTAACACACTTCAGAAAAATACTGGTGAAACACTGAAAATTGAGACGTACAAGGTAAGAGTGTGCTTACAACTAAAGCTCTTTTGTTTTTCATTGACGAAAAGAGGGTTACATTGATAAGAATGTGCTACAGCTCAGTCCATAAAGGTGGGAAATCGGGAGAGTCTTTATCGTTGCAAACAAATTAATACAAAAAAACTCTTTGGGGAAAATATTTTGTAACAGCTTCATGTTTGCCTTCTCATCAGTGGCCTCTCTAATTAAATCTGATAATAGGGCCACTAACAGATAGGAAATCACAGTGTGATTACGGTGTAAAAGGGATGTGTGGCGTAGATAAAATGTCATTCATATAGTGGTAAAGTGGTATCTCACAATAGGTTGCTGTTGTGGTTGAAATTACACTAATGTGATGCCTTATGTTTTTCTTTGTGGTATTTTTTTCGCCAAATATTGTGTATTTAGTTATCACTACAATAACTTCATGTGGCGATGCATCTCATGATAACTTTATCAGAATGTGTGGACCCGAGTCACACTTCAGGCTAGGGCTGCCCAATTAATCGAATTTTAATCTAGATTACGATTTGGGCTTTCAACGATTATGAAAACAAAATAATCGACACAAAATGATTACGCGCTTCTTGTCAGTTTACTCTCGTTGTCTGTCGTTGTTGTGTTGCAAATCAAACGCACCCGGAAGCCGTGCATGCGCAATACTACCCCCTACCCTCCTTTCCTATGTTCACTCCACAAGCCAGTCAAGTAGGTGAAATTGAAAAATGCGAGGGGCAGATGATGGCCAAAGATTTCAAAAACAGCGTGCTGAAAATGGCAGAGGGAGAGCGAGAGAGGTTGGTCTGTGTTGTGTGTGTGTGTGTGTGTGTGTGTGTGTTCACATCTGGGCTGAACTCCGCCATGCGCGATACAGAGAGCAGAGGAGAATTGTAAATGCGCGACCATGTGGAAACAGAAATGACATGCCGACGTGTAAATAAGTCATCACGTGCGTCGCATAATCGTTTGCATAATCGTGATTTCAATTTTGACCAAAATAATCGTGATTATGATTTTTTCCATAATCCAACAGCCCTACTTCCAGCTCAAAGTCAAAAACGACTTGAAACTTGACTTGGGGACTTTAACAGCAATGACTTGGACTTGAGCTTTGTGACTTTCAAATACTTGGTATCTTAGAAAAAACTAGAAAGTACAATCTCAAGTCCAAAAAAGTTGGAATGTTGTGTACAATGTAAATGAAACCAGAATGCAATGATCTGCAAATCAATTTGTCCAAAGACAAGAAATTTCATGTTCAAAGTCTCAAACTTTTTATATAGATACACACTCATTCTGAATTTGATGCCCGCAGTAAGTTCCAAAAAAGTTGGGACAGGGCATGTTTACCACTGTGTTACATCACCTTTTCTTTTTAACAAGACATAGTAAGTGTTTGGGAACTGAAGACACTGATTGTTGAAGATTTGTGAGTGAAATCCTTTCCCATTCTTGCTTGATATACAATTTCAGTTGCTCAACAGTCCAGGGTCTCCATTGCTGCGTTTTGTGCTCCATGATGTGTCACACATTTTCAACGGGAGACAAGTCTATATGGCAGGCAGGCCAATTAAGTACACGCACTCTTTTACTACAAAGCCATGCTGTTGTAACACGAGCAGAAAGTGTCTTAACATGGTCTTGCTAAATGAGCAAGGACATTGCTAAAAAAAGATGTTGTCTAGATGGCAGCACATGTTGCTCCAAAACCTTTCTGTACGTTTCGGCATTCATGGTGCCTTCACAGATGTGCAAATTACCCATGACACCATGGGCCCTGCAGTTTTATATGTGGACTCGTCAGAGCACACTTTTCCAATTTGTGTCAGTCCATCTCAGGCCCATAGCTTCTAAATTTTGTTGATACATGGCTTTCACTTTGCAAGATAGAGTCATGACTTGCATTCATAGACAGCGACAAACTGTGTTTACCAATAATGGTTTTTCAGAGCATCCCTGAGTCCATGTAGTAAACCTAAAAAATAAGTCAGTTTTTAATGCATTGCCATCTGAGGGATTAAAGGTCACGGGCATTCAATATTGGTTTTCAGCTTTGCCCCTTACATGCAGAGATTTCTGTGGATTCTCTGAATCTTTTGGTGATATTCTGGACTGTAGATGGTGAAATCCCTAGATTCATTGCAATTGTGCATTGAGAAATGGTTGGTGTCAAACTGTTGGACTATTTGCCCTTACTTGTGAACAGCTGAGCAATTCAAAGATGCCCTCTTATACCTGATACCAATTAAACTGTTTACTTGTGAAATGTTCCAAATATCTGTTTTTTGAGCATTCCTCAACTTCCCCAGTCAACTGCTGCCTTCATCCCAACTTTTCTGTAATGTGTTACAGGGGTCAAATTTAGAAGAAGTGTCTAAAGTTTACTAGTTTTAACATTAAATATCTTGTCTTTGGACTGTATTCAATTGAATATAGGTCAAAAAGGATTTGTAGATTACTGCAATCTGTTTTTATTTACGTTTTACACAGTGTCCCGACTTTTTTTGGCATTGGGGTTAGATGTTATTTAAAAAGTGTGCCATGAAGTCATTCATCTCCTAAATCATCCATCCATCCATCCATCCATTTTCGTAACCGCTTATCCTCTTGAGGGTTGCGGGGGGCTGGAGCCTATCCCAGCTGACATTGGGCGAGAGGCGGGGTAAAGCATTCATGATTTTTGTAAATTTAATATATAATTACTCTTATGTTAAAGTGGCATTACATTTGGTGAGGCGCACGTTGTGACTTGTTCAGGACTCCAAACTCAAAGTTTAGGACTTGGGACTTACTTGTCTTGACTTGGGACTTGAGTACCAAAATTTAGACTTACTTATAACTTGCAAAACAGTGACTTGGTCCCACTTCTGATCTATATAACAGAGGCTTGTACTAATAGGTTGCAATGGTGTTGCACAATTACTGTCAGAATACCTCCTATCATAGCATATTACCCGGGTAAGCCGGGTATATAGTTAAAAAATAACTTTAAGATGTGCGCTAAAAGACCACAAAAATATTAACACTTGAATGATGCAATGCAACACAACACAACTGCCCTGCACTAAATACTGTTTGACTGAAAATATCTCACTCACGCTGCCACTACTACTTCGGCTGTTTGTGGATTGACTTTGGCACACTGGAGCTGAACTGTGTGGTGTTGTGTAACATTACATTACATCAACATTTATTTATTTATTTACGACTTAATCTACTCTAATTGAGGAGCAAAAACATTAAAAACACCATATAATGATGCATTCCACTACAAGAACACAACAAATTACAGCCTCAAAATGACCCCAGAGTTAAATAAGCACCTTTCTGACACCATGTCAACAGCAATTAAAATTCATTGTAAGTTTCATGCCGTTGCATATTCTGTTTCAGAGAACTGCTCTAGTGAATTGCATTACAATGGACCTGGAGGTTTAAAGTGAACATAGAGTTTTTATTTTAACTTATCACTATAAAAATTAATGTTTTAAGCATCGCTTTCACTATGTAATTCTGTCTGCCACTATGTGACTTCCAAGGAAAATGAAGGCTCAAATTATGGCACAAATGAAGTGTGTCAACAATTACGCAACCAAAACAAGGAGAAGATAGCGCTTTGGTTTTCCCCAGTAGCTATTGGTAGCTATCCTCCCCCCTCAGGTATCACTAAAGAATTTCTGATTCTATTCCCAGTAACTAAAGAGTATTAGTGTAAGTTCTTTGAACCTACTACCCCCAATACTGGAAATGACAGACGGTGGAACAACCAAAGTAGCTGTGGAAAATGTGGTATTTGTTCAGGCTCTACGGAAAACAGACAGTGATCCGGATGTCTTCATGACAGCTGCACCAACAATAACACTACTTGAAAATCCGGGGGACCGAGAAGTTGTCTGTTTTGGCTATAACAATAGTTTCCAACTGGTCCAGCCATGGGGTCCAGGTTTCTCCTTAGTGATCAGTTCAAGGTCCACGCAGTTTAATATGTCGCATCATGCTTGCGTGTGGCCATGCTGTCGAGCTAGTTTGCTGTCTCTGTCAAGTAGCTGTCTGTAAGTCACTCAATCTACGGCAGGAAACAGCACTCCAAAATAAAAGCTCTGGGCTTTTTACATACCTGAAACATTCATGAGTCACTTGCGGCCCATTCAGAATTGACCAGCAGCCCACTTTTGGACTGCGACCCACCAGTTGGGGACCACTGCACTCAAAGTTTTTCATCACTGGGTGAAGGCATGGTAGGTATTTCAGAAAGTGGACCATTAAGTTGGACTTTAATCTAAACAAGTGATTCAATTTTAAGCTATTCCACCGACCCACAGTGGTCCACAATGATTGTTAATGCTGTAACTGAACATCTAGGCCTAATTCCATTGAATTACTGGATGAAGAAGAAGAAGAAGAAGATATACTTTATTAATCCCTGAGGGGAAATTCAACTATTTTCACTCTGTTGTCATATACACACAGGCCGGAAATACACACACATGCACAAACAGGACCTATACGTGCATTAAATTCTGGCCCCAAGGTAAGCCATTAAAAAATATTAGCACATTTAAAGCACACAAGCTGACTGTGCACATGAAAAAGATAAAGAAGATACCTTCCCTAATGGCAACCTCAGTCACATTCTGACAAGACAAGCAGCAACACTGCGGTTCAAAAGATCAAGCATTGACATGTGTGTCGGTTAGGCCACATTTTCACAGTGCATCAGTCATATTCTGAAGTTGCATTAAGGCGGACACTTCAAGCTGGTAGAGATGAGTCTTAAACGGCAAACAAAGGCCAAACCCTTTCTGCACAACTGAGGACTAAAAGGAGTGAGTAACCTGCCACATAGCTGGTTAGTTTCTGCACATAAGTTTCCACAGGGACAGACACAGACTTTCAGTAATCCCACTTTCTGGGACACTGGCTTTCCTGTGAGCCCCATTCTGCCAACAGACAATCCAAGATTTCCCTAAATTCAGATTCAAGTGATCCTGTTAACTCACTA
Organism: Epinephelus fuscoguttatus; assembly: GCF_011397635.1. Taxonomy (NCBI): domain Eukaryota; kingdom Metazoa; phylum Chordata; class Actinopteri; order Perciformes; family Serranidae; genus Epinephelus; species Epinephelus fuscoguttatus. The sequence goes on from NC_064754.1 coordinate 19,713,815, forward strand.
ATCCTCCTTCTTTGGATCAACCCCCATATTTTACTGCTTTTGTAGATTCAATTGTCTAATGCTAGCGACTGCATTTAAAGACCTGTCAATCAATTTGTCAGTGACAGCAGATGGGCTTTAGTGTTTGGTGCTGAATTTCAGTAGTGGAGCTACCCTTTTGTTTACATTTGGATCACAGGTTGAGCCTCCACAGCTCATTGCACAGGCAGTTCGACTGGCATGCATCAGTGTGTGTTAACTGAAGTGAGAAAGAGGGGCAGTTTATGAGCCATTTATATTGTGGATAGAGAAGCCAGGATGAGCCTGGTGCCTCTGGTTAGCAGCAGTGAAGGATCGCGTGTCACTGTGTCAGACGGCAGGCCTCTCTGTCTCCATGTACTTGCCTTGGGACGCACACAGTCATATATGAGGACATATGTGTGCACACATACACACATATGAGAACATAATGCACACACAAACACACACACAGGCACCTTGGCCAAGACAACACAACAGCTGCAGTGCAGACATGATGGTGGCGACACGCAGCCATCCTTGTAATCCCTCTAGGCAAAGAAAGAATGGTGGCCATTGTGGAGGTCTGTGTGTATGTGTGTATATGTGTGTGTGTGTGTGTGTACATTCCTCTCAGTTTTAATGTCTGATTTCAACCTGCCATGAAAACTGTCATTTATTCACATCTGGGCCGAACTAAATTTCATCCGGCAGCATGGCATGTTTAAAGCGCATCTCATCCTGACCACCCAGCTCACTCAGTCTCGTCCAGACTCTCCAGATACAGCTTCCCTCTCTTGCCATCGCTTAAAATCACATTGTTATAGACATTTAGCCAGCAGGAAATCACAGAAATATTTTTTTTGCTGAGGGAGCAGAGCAACAAGGCCAAGAGAACAGTCTAAAGGCTTAGCAGCGAGAGGTTAGTCAGGGCTGAGGAGACAGTCTCCTTTTAAGTCTCCTTTTAAACAGCTGGGCCTGCTTATCTCCTTCTGGAAAAGGTAGTAGCTAAAGTGTTGCAGGGGCAATATTTGGCGTGCCATGGCGCTAAGAATGCTATAAATTTGTGTGACTGTGTGTGTGTTTCTTGCCAATGCTTCCTGAGGGAACTGCATTTTAAGTCCATGGACACATTATGCTGCTATTGTACGCTGTCTTGTCTCTTTACACTAAGATTTTAAGCCATTACTATAAACTACTTAGTCTGGCTATAAAACTTTGTTTTGTTTTGGACTGGATTCATTGTTTTTATTGCGTCTGAAATGAGGATAAGCTGAATGTGCATTGTCTGCACTACTGCAAGTGGCAACCGCATCCACTGATAATACTGAATGGGGCATTTTATAATGCACCAAGGGCGGTACTGTTCATATAAACAGATTCCGTTCTTCTTTTAAGACAGGTGACTTTGTGTGTTGGTTTGTCTTGACTGATAAAAAACAGTCATACAAACTTATGTGAGAGGAAAACCATGCACACAGGACAGCATCCTAAAACAGCCCACTTAATATGTTAATTCAGTGACTGAAAGCACTTAACGTTTAAGCACTGGCAGAAAGAGGAAAATTCAACAATTAAGAAAGTCTGCCAGAAGCCAAAACATTAACTTAGAGCTACACTCTTGAAGGCACAATCAGCAGAAAATGGGTGCATGAAATTACAGGGATAATAGTTAACAACCAGTTGGAGTCTTCAAACCCTCTATCTGTACTGCGAAGGGGCACTGGGAGACAGCGCCTCACATTTACAGAAATGTGAAAGCAAATCGTTTGCGCACCACAGAGAGGTAGGTAAAACATAATGAGAAATAAGTAAAGAAATGTAATAATTTACTTGAAGTTTAGTCATTGTGGGTCGGGGGCCGCCGACAAAGGGAAGCTGTGTGGTCATCTCCTGGCCTTCTTCTTGCTCCAATAGGCTGGCTGCGTTGTCCTCTGCTGATGGCTCTGGGTGGCTGTATGTGGGAACCTGGGGGATGGAGAAAGCCATCCCACAGGCCTCAGCTGCCCGGAGGACCCCAGGTACCTCCTGAACGCGGCTGTACCAACGCAGCAGGTGGGGGAGCTGATGTAGAGTGCTCGCAGCGTGGGCTTGGAGTGAACACTATCAAAGACAATAAAAGGAATGAAAGAAAAAAGAGGAGACAAAACAAGGAGATATTGATTAAGTGACTCATCTGACATGTCATCTCCAGTGGAGCGAGATGTCAGGTTCCACCAGAATTCACTCATCATGCTGGCAGACGGATAGACGCGAGGGGGCCGGCAGGAAAAACATCAAAACACCGTTGGCAGGTGGGCAGGGTAGAGACACAAACACAGACATGATCAGAGGCGCAGTGTCACTGTGTGTGACTATGTGTGGAAGACAGAAGAAAGAGAGAGGGGGACACAGACGCACTGAGGGAGAAGGGGCGCTCTGCAGTCGGACAAGTGGGTGGAGTGGAAGGGATCAGTCGTGGCCACATGTGTCGAGGACAGTGACGGCCGTTAAGAGGAGACACGCTAGGCTGAGTGTGAAACTGGAAACCACTGGAGCACAGCTGACTACTAAAAGCCTCATTGTGAAAACTTCAGTTCATTCCCACAGTCGAGGAATAGTTGGAGGCGGCTGAAGGGTGAAATGGAGGTTGAGACCCACTTCACTGCCTGACAGTGCAGCATTCCTGATCAATAACAATATACCATTGAACTAAATCGCTGTGGTACCCTCTGGTCTCCGCCACAGTTACTTTAATCGTTGCCGCCAACTAAACTTGTAAAATATGCAATCATTCTATATAATGAATATTCAAAAAATGTTCACGAGTCTTGCAGATTTTTTTTAAGTTAAGAGTTTTAAGGTCAGCATAACAACCCACCAATTCTTGATCTGTTGCCGAGAGAAAAACGTTCCCAAGGGAAAGTCATTGAAATGCATTTCAACCTGCTGCATTTGAATAGAAACCCTCCCATACACTGTTATCACTCTTTGCCAGGTGGCTCTGGACCACCTTTGAGAGCACAACCTGTGCCAAGTCTGATGCAGCGAGTCTTCTTTACTCAAGTTTCTGCCTGGGTAGATCTGAAAGGAGCTGGGTGTACTGTCTGCTCACCCTTACCACAGAGTCAAAACCATAAGTCATGCATATGACCAGTCATCAAAATAAATACATTAAAAAATAGGACTGTAGCGAATGTTCTCTTTTTATATTCAAAGCTTCTATTAAGGTTTTTGATTGTAGCTTTGAATGTGCCATCATGTTTTCTGACCTAAAATAAATTAATTAATAAATCCTGTTGTGAGAGCCGATCCACAATGCCTAACCCTGCAAAAAAAAAAATGCATTAATCAACTACCCAGACGCAACCCAACCCTCAACCTGCCATCTTTATGCACTATAATGGCACAATTGTCAGGACTGAGACACAGGCCAAGACAAGGACTGTGCACATGGCGTCACTCTCCAAAGTGTTAGCGTGTTTTAGAGAGAGAAAGGGAATGAGAAAGTGGAAGGTGGACTATTGCACCTAATGTGTCTGTGAATTTTAGAGCTGCAACAAATAATCACTTAGTTGTTAACTATTAAATTAATTAATCTGATAATCAATCAGATCAGTTTGGATAATTTTTTTAAAGCTCCAGTAGGCAACATTGTTTTGGTATAATTGAGTAAAAATTTTATAATATCCTCTAAGCATAATGTAAATCAAGTGGTCTGAGACAAACAATAGTTTTCTGCACCTCACCATGGCTCTGTGTTCATCCTCTAAAGAATCAGTATCGTGCCAATGTGCATCAACCCATCAAAGGTCAGCTCAGCTGCGCGGTGAGGGAGAGTGAGGCTCAGGAGTATGTGCGGGCCGCGAGGGAGGGATGGGCAGGGCTGCTGCACGGTGAGGGAGAGCCAAGGCTCCCAGAGAGGGAGAAATAGAACCAAGTAGGATAAAATACTCGTGTGCTCATCTGGTAGGAGGGGCTCAGGGCGGAGACGAACGAAACCTAACTCAGATGAGACTCAAAAATCAACCGTTTTCAGGCTTTCTACCTACTGCAGCTTTAAAGAAAAAAAAAATCAAAATACTCTATTCCAGCTTCTTAAATGTGAATATTTCCTGGCATTTTTACTTCTCTACAACAGTGAACTTAATATCATTGGGCTGAGGACAAACCAAGACATTTGAGGACGTCATCTTTCTGACCTGCCCGCCCAAATCTGTGATATTTTCTAGTACGCGTACCTGAACCTGCCCAGTCTAATTCTACAAAAAGTATAAAACTAATAATATTGATGCAGCTTAATCTTTATCTGTAACTGTGCAGAAATACCGGATTTCAACAGAATGAATAGACATGCAAAATGTAGTTGACACCGAGTGTAAAAGACAAACTGAATAAGCTAGAGATATATAAACAGAAGAAATCACTGTAACATTTCCACAGGCCTCCATGCTCCTTTCTACTGTTTACTAATCTGTTTTTTGGCCCATCTGTGATGTCATCAAACGTAACACACTGGTCAAAAAATAAAATAAAAAAATACAAAAGAAGGACATACTTGCATACTTGTCTACTAACAACAGGAAAGCAGTCTGTCACCTATTTAAAATGAGTTTTCCTGCATTTAAAAAATACCCAGATTCATGAGCTAATTTTGGTGGAAAATGGTACTATGAAGGCAGCAAACTTAAGTTAGGGGGGGTTTGTAGACTGAATGGCACCATCTGTATGAGGTGACATTAGACATAAGTCATGTGTGCTACTGTTTACGTTGAGAGACAAAGCCGTGCATGGCTACACTTGACTTGTCACGGCACAATAATGGGTATTTCGCTTACAGTAAACTATGTAAAGTTCACAGTGTGTCAGAGCATTGACAGTATACGGCTTGTACAGGAAATATAGCCATTGATTACAGCATTAAAAATGAGCACATGATGTGATAAGAATCGGATCCCTAGCCACAAGGGCTCATCACTGACAACACTCAAGTATAAATCATAAACTCCAAGGCCCTTACCAAGTATTGATGAATGCACGGCAGCAGCACCACATCAGTCAGTGTAAAGTACAGTCCTTCAGCAAACACATGCTCCAGCGGAGGCAGGTCCGTCGTCTTCACTTTCCTGATCTCAGAGTTCTCTCTGGTGGTTGAAGTTGGTACTGAATCTACAGACAGCTTTGCCAGAGCCGCCCTGAGCTCCAGTCCATCACTGACCTGAGGTGACTGTCCGGACTCAGAGTCTGGTTTCCCTTGGGTCTCGGGGGACTCATTCTTTTCACTCTGTCTCTGCTCTTGCAGCTTCTTTCTCCGTATCTTGTCATCATTGTGGACTCTGACAGGCTCCGCTAGCCTTCGCTCCAGGGTGAGGATGGAGAGAGGCAGCTGCTCATATTGATTTGTGGGATTTTTGAGGTGTTCTTCAACAGCAGAGGGGATGCCAATTTCACACAGTCTGGTCCACCTGCTCACCTGAGGGTGAAAAAAAAGGATTTTTTAAGGTCAAAGACAGCACTGACCTTAACAGCACTCTTTATTTTTGTGAGATGTTATATTGATGTCTGTCTAAGTATAATGCTGCTGACACTGTGACCAAACCACAATCGACACGCTGTAAAACTCCATCAACCCAAGTGAAAAGTTTGCGAAAGAAGAGTTTATCCATCGATAGCTTGACATTTCATCAGCCAAGGAACTAGCACCTCTGATTACTTTAAACCACAATCAGCTGAAGACGCAACAGTGATGCTTTATTTTACTGAGTCTGTATTTTCCTAACAAACCCGTAGGAATTTTCTGGTGAAGAAGTATGTAAATTGGTACCTAATTCTGGGGAAAAGTCAGACAACCCCCCCCACAAAAATATTCATTCATTTTTCATTAATTATTGGAAAGTTCATCCTCCATATACTCTATGTTGAATTATACGCCTGCCTGTTAACAAATTTTGATTTTTTGATGATATTTTTATACTTTATTTTTTCAAGCCCATTTTCATAGATAAAGCTTATTTGCTTTTTAGTTTACAAATCATTACAATGCCAATTTTTGATCAGAGTTAAAGGGAAAATAAAGTAAAATAAATAAAAGATATAAACAACCAATACATTCACAGTATAAAAATGATGTTTAGTTATTATAGGATAGGCTCCAGCACCCTCGCAACCCCGAAAAGGGTAAGCATCTACGGGAATTGAATGAAAGGAAATAAATTAGAAGTATGAGATGAGAAGTAGAAGATAATAACTAATAAGTTCTAGTAGCTCATACTGTACACAGTTTCATTAATTAAATACAGTGACAGTATAGTTACAGTCTTTCATCTTCTATAAGCCACCTTTTCTCAAACACATCTTTCTAAAATTTGAAATGCAGCATTTTTCAGTTACAGGGTTGTCGTTTAGTAAATCAGATATTGACGGCTCAGCACTATTGTACCTCGTTATATAGGCATTTGCCAGAAATGTTTTGCACTGGTCAGGGAGCACTTGGCTGAAAAAAATCTTTCAAAAGGGGTTATATAATTTAAAAATCCAATAACTTTGAGAATCACTGCTATGTACTATGTAATAAATGAAAATTAATTATTTTGAAGTGTATAAATGTCTTAATTTCTCAATGATTAGAAACAAATTAGTCTTTTTTAGAAACACTGTTTAATTTACAGTTGTGTATCAGTTCCTCTCTGGGAAATGATGGAACCCATAAATTTAGTGTTCGTGAAATCTGGTCGACTGACACTGACATAATAGCATTATGTCACTATGTACACTAAGTATGTATAGTACTCTGTCACATCACAGACACAGTGTTTCAATGAAATTGAGATGTGGAAAAGAAAAATGTTTAAATTAATTGTAGATCTTTGGTTGTACAATCTGGACTGACACTTGGGTTATACCTCCTGCAACTTTTATAAATGCCACAAGCCTAAAAGTGTGCTTAGAGTTTCAACCCTTTAACTACTCTTTCTGTTCTTCATACACCTTGCTTACGGGTGAGTTGTAGTTAAAAGCCATCACTGTGTCTGATGCTGTGCTCCAGTGGACTGAGTTCTTGCCACTAACCTCAGCACAGGCCTTCAGACAGGTCTTCTTGAATCCCAGCAGTGCCAGCACATCATTCCTGGAGGGATCAGCCTCCAAGGTCTTGTTGATGATATGTCTCAGGACCACTGCCAGCCCTGCTCTGCACAGCCTCCCAGTCTCATCCAACACAGCAGGGAGACGGCAGCCCCTCACCAACTGAGGCAGATCCTCCAACTGAATGTCAGACACATCCAAACCCTCTGGCAGCTGACTCTTCAGTGACTGGGAGCTGCCAGGTTTGGTGAAGACCAGGAAAACTTTGAAAGACTTGCACTCGCAGTAGGAGAGGAGGAACAGGGCGATGGAGGTGTGCAGAGGGAGACGCTGCTCCTCATTTTGGGAGCAAACTTCAAGATAGAGGGAGGGATGCTGTTGCTGCACCTCCGTGTGCTTCATTGTGAATAACACTGTAGGGTAAAGGTAAAAACAGATGAAGAGTAACACGTAGTTAGCTTTGGTGATGTGTTCAGGTGTGTTTTTAATGTGGCAGCAAGATAGTGTTAACTGAAATAACATTTGGGATTCAGCGCATAAAATGATATGAATAAATACTTACAAAAGCTTTAGTAATGCGGACATAAACACCGGCGACTTCAATAAACCCACGTTGTTGTGGTACACGCTTCCTGTCACAGTAAGTTACCGCTTCTTCTTTCCTTGTGCTAAAGCTATGATGCTAAAGCTAGGTTAGCTCCACAGCGCCACCCGCTGTCAACTTACGAGTCAGAAGTAATGGGAATATATATTAAATCGCTACATAAATTTTAAATAGTTAAAATATATTCCACACATCTCATTATTTATTAAACTTAGAGCTTTAATGTGTGTAGGATATTAAATAAAACTAATTTCCTCACACAGGGTTCCGCGCGTGTAGATTCCGGACACATTAAACGGTTGCACTGGGAAACCGTCCGCCCCGGCAGCTCGAGAAGGAAGTGTTGCCCAACCGTTAATTGCTCAACAAACCGAGAATACCGGGTAAAGTGGCAGGTTTTTACCAGAAGCAGCGTGTGAGGTAATGTAATTCAACTTAAACATATAACCTGTGAATTTTGTTTAATAACTGACAGTTAACGGGGGAGGTAACTTTAGCTTCTGTGTGGGGCTAGTAACGTCTCAGTGCTCTGAGTGTGTGCTCCGGACTAATAACGTTACAGAGCAACCAAGGTAACTCCATGTTAAGATGTGTGTTTCTTTTGTTCAGGACAGAGAGGACATTTAAGATTCAACCCAGAGGCGTTAGAGGTTACTTCCGACAAAGCAGCACAGCACGCAACGTTAGGTGTAAATTAAGTATACTGTGAACAATTGAACAACAGTCCTGGTCGACGTGCAGTCTCTTTTCAGCTCTTCAGAGGCTGTTCTTTGGCTCATTTCTCTCCATTTCTACTCTATTGTTCTCTGACTTTATTTTGTATTAGTGCATCTTCATATGTGTTCAATATTAATGATTATGGTCATTGTCCAAATGTCTGAAATACTAAAAAAAAAGGATGATATGATAGGTATGGGTGTGACTAGGCTGCCCTTAAGAAAAACAGAGGCATTAACCACAAATATTTCAATCCTTTCAAGTATTTTTAATGTGTTATGTTTGGGATTTTGTGTGTGTGTGTACACGTGTGTTTTGTTTAGTTTAAAATACAGTGTCAAAAGGCCGATTTAATATAGCAGAATGATTGTCAAGTCTGTATATTAAGTAGCTGAGTTTTATCTAGGAGGCTGTAGATCAGTCACCTCCAGAGTCCGGCCGATTTTGGCCCTCAGTCCAATTTCAAAAGGCCCTTGGCTTGTCTTTCAAAATATACTTTGTAATTAACACAATACTGGATAATCAAGCAAGATTGCTTTACACTTTTTGTTCATTCACCTTACAATGGCAGGGCAATCATACAGTTTGTAGACATGCATCAAGAAAGAACTATACAGGGGGAACTAATGTATTTTCAGACAGAGTACAAATACCTAACACCAGATATTTCCATCTAGGTAGCAGACATAATTACAGCAAGACAGCATAAGGTCAAGAGTGAGGGCCATCGCCTTCAGGAGTGGCTGAAAGTTGAATACTTTTTCACTTAAAGACAAAACAGTTGCATTTTTTTTAATGATTCATATGATCTGAGGAGCAGCTGGCCTCCACTGATGCGTCTAATCTGGTCCCTATTTAAAAAAAAAAAAAAAGTTTGGACACTCCTGCTGTAGATGCAAGAAACCTTATGTTGACACTGTGGTGCAGTGTTGTATTGACTCTAGCAAAGATCTGTAGAGATTTAAGCCCTTGGAGGGACATTTTGTTCTTCAAATCAATGAAGTGTTTTACTGTACTCTGTCGGTATTTAATCCCAGAGCTCTCAGTCCAAGCTTACACCACAGTGTCTTAAGTGGCAGCTACAGCCTTTGTTTTGTCTTTTTATATTTCAAGATTCTGTCATTTCCGTATCCTGACTTGTCCTAGGATGACCTTAGCAGTGGCATTTGATAAGGTTATAACTGAAGCCTTAAAAGCTGACATTATTCTGTGATTCTCAGTTTAAGCCATGGCTGGACCTGTCAGTCTGGAGCTTGATCCCATCTTCCTGAAGGGGCTGAGTTACCTGCACTCCAAGAGTAAAGATTCAGCCGAGAAACTCAAAGCATTACTAGATGAGTCCCTGTCAAGAGGCAGTGACTACCGTTCCATACAAAAAGTAAGGATTTTATCATGTTTTTCACATCTTGAGCCTTTATTTACGTTGTACCTTATTTTTATTCATTTCTCTTTAACTTTCATGGGTATGTAATTTACACAGCTGAATGCCAAGTAATCTGTGATATCACTGTGTATCCTCAGGATATGGATGTGTCAAAGGGATCTGTGTCAAAATTAAGCTTGAGCAAACAGGACTCCAAGTCCTCCTCAAGTTCATCCTCCTCCAGCAGCAGCAGTAGCAGTAGCAAATCTGGCTCAGAAAAGAGTAAGAAGGAGGCAGAGAAGAGACCCGTTGAAAAGGTATGAATACATAAATAAGGCCAGAGTGTCTTGAAGCTATCTTGACCGTTGCTTTGCTTTTTTGTCAACTATGTTCCAGTCTCGTTTTGCTGCGTGTGATGACATGTTCCTTTGAATTAGTACAGCATATATTGCAACTGTTAAGTCGTGATCAAATGTAACTACATGTTTACATCTGTTATTTTAGTGTGAAGGTCAAAGTGGCTAATAGGAAAATGTTTTTTATCTGTTCATTATCAAATTTCCTTAAGACCTTTAGCACCGTATTGCAAAGCTGCACGCTCAGGCAAGAAGTGCAAGAAAAACAATTGCATTATGCCACATGGGACAGTATACTAATGAATAGGCTAGCTACAGTTTGACAGTGTTGTAACGTATGGCACTGATGTCAACATGCATTGTCCTAACGTTCCTCTTTCTGTCTTACTGACAAACAGGTCAGGGTGGACTTGAGTGAGGTGGACCCTCCGAAAAAGGCACGTTTAGAGAAGCAGGAGAATCGCTCTTCACCGATAACTGTTCAAACAAGCAAAGATCTTCTGCCAAATATAAACGACTATGATGAGACCAATGCAGATGACTTTGCCATGGAAATGGGCCTGGCTTGTGTGGTTTGCAGGTATACCTTCAATTTTAGCAAATAAACTAAATGTAGTTTTGCTCTAATACATGAGTTTCAGGATGTTAGCATGCATTCCAGTCTCATTATTCATTTCCATTCATGTTGATTTTGCTTGTGTGTTTTAATTGCCTAAGACAAATGACAGTGACCATGGGAAACCAGCTGGTTGAGTGCCAGGAGTGCCATAATCTGTACCACCAGGACTGTCACAAGCCCCAAGTGACAGACAAAGAAGTAAATGATCCACGGCTTGTGTGGTACTGTGCCCGCTGCACCCGGCAAATGAAACGTATGGTGAGGAAAATAAATTATATTCCAGTATCCACCATGTACGTAGTCACTGATTGTATGACAAATCAGTGCATAGTCATATTTGTATTCTTTCTGTCTAAAGCACTATGTGTGTTTGTCCACTAGGCCCAGAAACCCCCACAGAAGCCTTCCCCATCCTCATCATCAGCACCTGTTGTAAAAGACACACTGGTGAAAAAGACAGAGCTTAAAACCAAGCCTGACACAGCCAGCACCTTCCAAGCCTTCAAAAGAACAGAAGTGAAGGTATGTGTGGCTATGGTATGGCTGTATGCTGCCTTCTTTGATGCACAATAATAGGTGCTCCTGTGTCAACCTGAAGTCAAGCAGAAACTAGGATTCAGTATTCCTAAGTTATTACTGGTAGCAAGTGAGAGAAGAGCAATAGCTGTCAGTTTGCTTTAAAACACAGTCTGTATAAATCCCTGCAGAGGAAAATGAGCAGCAAGTGTACATTAATTTTTAAGGATCAGACCGCTGACATCTGCTGAGATAGTGTTGCAGTACAGTATCATTTCTCCAGAGGGATTGGGTTTCAAACTTTTTAGAGCACTTTTACTTACTGGAGTTCACCCCGGGGTTATTTTGACAGCAGACATGTTGCCTTGTAGTCAGGGATTTGATTATGTTAATTCAAGTTGGAGTGGGCGTATTGCTCAAGTAAGCAAGTTGAGGCATTGTCGAGCTTGCAGGTAACTCCGCTGATTGACATGTCTTGATAAATATGTATTCACTCTTGTAAGCGGTGATCTGAAGATAAGTTTAAAAGATCAGGTTGTTGTTTTTAAATTTTATTTTATTTTTTTTTTCTGTCAACAGATCCCACAGTGCATTGACAATGCATTAGTTAATCTCTGAATACTGTCTAAGTTATTATGATATACCGGAGTTTCAATACCGTCAAAAACACATATGCTCCTTTTTCTATTAAACTGATACAGAGATGCTGTATTGAGGCGATGTATTGCAGTGCACAATATGTGCCACTAGAGGTCAGTCTCTACTTGTGGAACAGGCAGCTGTGCTATATAAAATGGCAACTGCAAGTGGTAACGATAATGTTGCAGGACTACAGAAAAGACTAGTTCCTCTGCTGCTGTTTGGGAGTATTGCCACATTTAACTTTATCTTGAGATGACTTCTTTTAATTACAAAAGAAGGTTATTAGCCACATGATTTTCATCTTTTCATCTCTGTTCAGCCCACCACGGGTGTGCCATATCATCTTGTTCACGATATTACTGGTATAATTTTTAATATCATATGAAAAGTTCATATTGTAATACTTGCAATATTTCGTCTTCATGCAGGAGTAAATAGTGTATTCCCTGGGGGCTCTTTTCATTTGGCATTCTAATTAGTACCACAGAACACACACAATATCCACAGACAAAAACTATAGACTTTATCAAGTAAGCTGATCTATTGAACACTGAAATTAATTTCTTGGTTTTTGACTCCAGAATTTTTGGCATCTTCTCAGGGTTTCAATTTTGAACCTTTTAAAGGTTCTTATTATATAACAAGACATTGCTGAATTTGTGTTACACTGTGATAATTGAGGTAACTGTTTATAATTCCAGGCATCCACGACATCAGCCAACCCCACCATCAGCAGCTCCTCCACCTCAGGCAGCGGTCTTACAGGCTGGGCTGCATTCGGCGCCAAAACAAACCCATCTCTTTCTGCCAGCTCCAAACTAGGTTCCTCTGGCCCAAGTGGGAGCCACAAGACCTTGACAATTCCATCTGGCCAGAAACCTGTCGGACTGTCTGGGCTAGCAGGAGCCAAGTCGGGACTTGGGAGTGCAAAGATACCTGGAAGTGGCAACGGAAACGGCTCCAGCCAGACGCCTCTAAAACCTCCTCCACCCCTGACTCTGGGTAAGCAGCCGCTGAATCGCTCAGGGAGCGGTGAAAGCCAAGGGAAAGGTGCTGCTTCAACAGGGGCCGGCTCCCCGAGCGGCTCCCAGGCAGGTGGAGGAGGGAACGGAGGCAGTAACGGAGGCGGTAACGGGAACAATGGGAACGGGGCGAAGGCTGCGCCAGGGGACAAAGCACCAACATCCCAAGAGTCCCAGCTAAACGCCATGAAACGGTTACAGCTGGTGAAGAAGAAAGCGGCGCAGAAGAAACTGAAGAAATGAGTAGAGGTAGAGAGAAACAAAGAGGAGGAGGAGGAGGAGGTGTGAAAGAGTAGACAATAAACGCTTGTGGAATTAGTGTGCCAGAGCAGTTTGTTTGTGTAAAAAGAGCATCTGTATATGAGTAACACCATCCAGTCAAATACTTGAATCTTACTTTGTGTAAATGCTGCTGGACTGTGTGCCTCATTCTGTCCTAACAAGTCTAACCGTTGAAAAAGTGACTGTCGCTTTTTATTCAGAAACGTCATTAAAACCCTTCTTAAAAACTGACAGTAGCAACGACTGTGTAGCATGTGGTCTCCTTAAATGTGAATCATTATATTCCAAGGGACATATTGCGAGTGCATTGTGTTTATTGCTCACATTATTGTTAAATATAAATGCTGACATCATAGATTTCTTCATTTTACATTTGCATAAAATATATATACTTCATGTATAAATCATTTCACATATAACATTTACTTCATCTGTAAATTACTTCACATATAAAATTAACTTCATTAATAAATCACTTCATTATCAATATAAACTCGACAACACTGAAGTATAAAAAGTGCTCAGCACAGTGCTCTGTATTTTCCTACCATTACTGAAATTCATCACAGATTATTGGTGAGCTTTCTCGTTATGATCTTCTGAAGGCAAAGATGCGACATCAACACTTTCGGTATGAGACCTGTAATTACATGTAGTGGTACCAATTTTGCCTATGACGAAGCAGAAATGTGCCATGTTTTACAGTCAGGAATATTTCAACTATGTAAGTGTAAGTGAGTTTGTTTCAAATGCCACAGGTTGGTTTTGGGGTCTTCTGGATATCCTGTGCATAAATACAGGGCCTCTATTTATGCGTAGGACATCTTGCCAAGGTAGTTGGCAGGCACGTATCCCCTTTGTCCGTTAGCCTCAGCTAACCACCACTCCTTGTTGCCTCCAAGGTCACAGAACTTAATGATGCGGACATGTTGGTACTCCTGCAAGGTCAGCTCCTGGTCACAGCGCGCTTGAAATGCATAGACAGCATAGAACTGTGGAAAGAGGCACAAATCAGTTGTAGCCTGGTGTGAAAACAAGCTGAACAAAAGCACTTCACAGTCAAATCTCAATTTACACTGACATCATTAAATGATATTTAAGTGTGTCTCCCAGTAAATCCAGAAGGTGGCACTGTTTATTAGCTTTCCGCAGGGACCTCATGTTACCACCAGTCTTAATTTTAATTGGTTACAATCTACTGACCCTTGTCAACACTTCATAGTTTAAGACCAATAACTGTGTCATGTTATGATGAAGATCAGAGGCATATTGGGTAGTCATGGCAGATAAAGACATGACAACAAGGAGGATGAAGCCTTGTAGAGTTGAAGCCAGAGTGACAGCACCATCATCATTTAATGTTACTCACCCCATTTAATTTCCAATGCGAGCCAAACAGAGACACTGTAAAGCTATCAAGTGTGCAGCCACTGCTCTAGCAGAGCTTCTACTCACCCAGTCTATATAACTGCACACCTCCAGTTTTACTGGCCCTCTATAATAACAAGCCTCATATTTTACAGGCGGAGTCTCATATGTGAGGAGGCACTTACAGCCGGTTAAAGTTACATGGCTTACTGAGCCGTTATTTTATTGTAATTATGAGGTTTATGTTCTGTGAGGTTTGTTGTGTTTCAGGTTTGTACCGTATCTTTCTGAATTCCTGATACTGCATGGGGGTCACTGTTTCACATGTGTGCACATGGGTATGTTTTTTCTTTCTGCTTTCTGTTGATCATATAAAACCTTGCAAGGGACATTTTAAAGAGAGATTTCACCCCAAAATCAAAAATACATATTTTCCCTCTTTCTTTTAGTGCTGTTTATCAGTCTAGATTGTTTGGGTGTGAGCTGCTGAGTTTGGGAGATATCAGCTGTAGAGATGTTTGCCTTGTCTTCAATGTAATGGAACTAGGTGGCACTCAGCTTGTGGTGCTCAGTGTGCCAAGAAAAATACATTTGAAAAACTCAACAGCAATGTCTCTTTCAAGAAATCATGAGCAGTTTCCTGTAGTAACTGTTTTCCTTCTACTGAACTACACTCACAATTGTATTGGTGCATAGCAGGAAGACGGCATCTACTGCTAGCTCACCTAGCACTACAGAGCTAGCTAACGTTAGCTCACCAAGGAGGAAGCCATCAAATGTTTACATCTAGTGCTGTCACGGGCACAAGCATCTTATCCATGAGTAGATGCACACTTCCTTCTGTGCAGTGATATGGTTGACAGGTGTAGTTAGATAAAGAAAATAGTTCCTACATGAAACTGCTCACAACAAACTCTGTGGATTATCCTGATTAACTGGGTCATGATTTCTGGAACGAGACATTGCTGTTGAGTTTTTTTAAATGTATTTTCCTGGAGCGTTGAGCACCGCAAGCCAAGTGCCATCTAGTTCCATTATAATGGAGAGTAGGCAGACATATCCAAGGCCAATATCTCCTCCCCTCAGCATCGCACATTAAAACAATCTAGACTGATTAATAACACTACAGGTAAGAGGAACAATATGCATTTTTGATCTTGGGGTGAACTGTCCCATTAAGCTTTCTGACTTAGACTGTTCTCAGGCTGACCAAAATCAGCTGAATCTTTTTTGCACATCTCCCTTCTTCTAAGCATTGCAGTATCCTAAAATGGTATCCCTACGGTGCAAGACCAGTTTTGAAAAACACATGCAGGCTACCACACACACCTGCTGAGAGTCACTGTCCAGTGTGTCCTCTAGGTCCTCAGGGCTGTCTGGCTCCCCCTGTAGTCCAGAGAGGGACGAGCTGCTGTCAGTGGTGTTGAGGTTGAAGCTGCGCAGGCTGCTGCTGCCACTGCCTGACACAAATAGGCTAAGGTCGTCAAAGTCCTCGTCCACCATGGCAGGCGGCTGCTGCTGCTGCTGCTCTTTGGCCATCTGGCCTGCCCGCTGGGAGTCCCTCAGAGGGTTGTACTGTTTCAGGAATGTGGAGTAGACGTAGCCCTGTGTACCTAACAGTGACACAAAGAGACAGTTTGTCAGGATGCCTGACTTCTGACTTAATTTTAGAAGGTTGGTAGCTAAATTGTTATCTTAGATTTCTAATTGGGGTGGAATTAATTTTGTCTATAGTGTATGAAACACTGAAAGCTTACAGTAAAATTCATCACAGCATCTCTTTTCACAAACAGTGTCCCAGTTACTCTGCATCATCTACTGCAGTAGTTCCCAACTGGTTGGTTGCAGTCCAAAAGTGGGTTGCGAGTCTATTCTGAATGGACCACAAGCAGTGTAAATTTCGTTGAAGAAAACTATGACGGACGTTTTTCATCAATGACTTCTTTTCCATGACGAAAGCAAAACTATGATGTGTTAGAAATAGATCTTGGTAATAGAAAGTAAGACAAAATCTATGTTTCATTTTCGTTGATGAGACAAGATGTGACGAAAATGTTAGTGGTGGACTATCAGACATTGAAAGCTAAGAACTGTCGTGCTTGTAATTATCCTCAAATGCTGCATTGGCAATGGGCTGGAAAAGTCCAGTAAATAGTCTGTTCCAGGATGTTTCGCTAGCCAGCAAAGACACTCACACCAGAGCAGCATCAGTTGACTAAAACATTTTGAATTTTCGACTAAACTTTCACTGAAGTACAGTGAGTTCCAGCACAAAGCTTTTTCTTTGAAGAGCCTTTTCCTACTATAGAGTGCATGACTAAGGAGCCCGGTCTTACTCCAAAGCCGTTGAAATCCAACGCTTGGGCAGTGATTTGTGGTGTCATAAGCCAACAAAAAAGGTGTCCTTTAACGTCAGCATGATACGCAGCTGGTTGCCATTATATTTTAACGGCACCCAGCAGTGGCGGGACAAGGATGTAACTTAGGGCAGCAAAAGTCAGAGTGGGGCTGGAGGGGTGGTGTCTAACAAACACCGACTTTCACCCAAGAGGGTGGTGTTCGTGTCCCGTAAGATTCTACAGCCAAACCCTGTTCTTTTTTCCTAAACTTAACCGTGCATTTGTGGCCTAAACCTGGCCATGTGTGTTTGTTGTTAAAGGGAAAAAAAACGTCAATTTGCTGTGTTGTACTGACGTAGTGTATTTATTTTGAAAGAGACTGTATGTAAAGGTTAAATTTCCTGTGAAAACGGAATGGTATCTTGAAAGTAGAGAACCTTAAACGGTGTCCCAGAACGTCAACAACCAGTGCACCCAGGGTACCCTGCACGACGTATGTGGATATGCAAGGTACCCTGACTGACCTGGTCAATCAGTATGTGACGAGGTCGGACTAAGAATGTGTTGAACTAATGGACAGCTACGTGACAGAGACAGCAAACTAACTCAACGGCATGCCTGAACGCAAGTATGACGCTAAATATATTAAACCGTGGACCTTGAACTAATGACTAAGGAGAAATCTGGACCCCGTGTCTAGACCAGTTGGGGACCACCGATCTACAGGACACATTGTCAACCATTTATATACAAACTATTTCTCTGGTAGTATTTCTTCAGTAGACTTCGGACATTAGTGCCAATAAAAACTGTTCTCAGCGAGGTCTGTGGACCTTGACAGACAAATCTCAGATTTTTTTTACAGTATTATAGTAAGGTAATTACAGAACAAACTGTACTTAATAAGACCTTTTCATTTGTTAATCAAGAGACTGCTTCCTATAAATAAATGTGCATCATCGCTGGAGTATAAATGTGTATTATATGAGTCTACATGTCTCACATTAAGGCTGTAAGCAGAAGCTAGAGCATTTGCTTATACAATCTTAAATCCATGTGAGCGAACTGAATGTGTAAATGTGAGGCAAGCATATTCATACTGTTGATATCAACAGAAGGATGAATAACAACTTCCTGGGAATGCTTCTAATCCCAGAGGAAAAGACAAGTCTGTGAAGAATGTACTTCGCACCAAGAAACATGAACACACTCTTTTTTTTTCTAGAGCTCTTAAAAAAAGGAAACTTGTTATTGTTGAGTACAGAGAGCCGCGCGTGCGTCGTCTTTCCGTCCTTGTTTCCGAATACCCATAGGGAGACGCTTTGTACTCTAGGTAACACTGCTTACAACGCGCAGCGGTTTGTTCCAAACAAGACATCGGGATCTCAGGTGCCTCTGCGAGATGTAGAGGGGAGATGGAGACAAGCTATGGAGTTGGCCCTGTTGTGAGGCAACCATCTCCAGAGGCAGGCAAAGAGGAACCGGCAACCATGACATCACAGGAGCCCCTGGGACTCATTCTTGTGTGCTGACTTGTCAGTGTCAGAAAGTAAAGTTTGGTGTGTGTCTGCACAGCCGCTGTCGTCTAACAGATGCAGGTGCACTTACAGAGGAATGTGTATTAAAGCAGACCTATACCCACCATACCTGCAGATCATCTACTCTGATAATTTACTTTGTCTTACTAACAGCATGCACTGAGAGCTACCTTGCCCCGAGGGTCTTTGTCCTTACAAACACACACATACACACACTTGCCTCCAGTATGAACTAGCCAGCGGCTGCTGCTGCCTAATGGGTCTGTGTCCTCCAGCAGGGCTACCAGCTCTCCCTCCAGCAGGCTGAGGTCCTGCTCCTGGCAGCCGTTACACTTCCTCTTCAGTTGGTACAAACGGCTAGGTGAGTATTCTGCCAGCAGCCAGGCGCGCTGTTCCTCGGTTTGATGCTGCACCTCCGGCATCTGGAGGACAGCACAGCACAAAGGGTGTAATTATTTGAAGTGGGTCTGGTGTGTGGGCACATGTCAGCATGTTGTTGGTTATCAGTGTACGAAGGAGGGTGGAAGGTAATAAGCTCCTGGAAGTAGGAGTTTCAAATAGATCTACACTCCATGTCCGAGCACAAGCACACTCATATATGCACAGATGTGTATGCATATCTGTACACCTACACACATATAGGTTTATCAGTCTCAGGGGACTGATACCTGGGGGGGATTTGGGTTGCCAGGTGCCCCAGTTAATCACAGCCTGGAGCTGTCCTCTGTGTCTGCCTTTGATAAGACTTATAGCTGCTCATTTATGGCTTGGAATTGCTTCAGAAAAAAAATTAAAACTCAGGGGAATATGTGTGACTTTTATTTTACCCTGGAGTCAATGAGAAGTTGACAGAAGCTGCTTCCACAGCTGACCAGGGATCTAAACAGGGCAGATTGAAGGCTAGAATTTGCATTATAGTCTCAAGTCCTGATGGGAATAATCTTTTCTATATTGTTTTCACTTTCTTACCGTTGCTTTCTTGTCCCGTTGTCTCTCGAAGCTCACTTTCCGCTCCATTAACTTCTGTGCGTTATCCTTGACGAACGTCAGATTGTTCAGCTCATCCATGATGCTGTTCTGCACTTCAGCGATGTTTGACAATGGAGCCTGGAAAGACAATCACAACACATATTAGTTTCAATAGTAAAGGTGCAGTGTGTCAGATTTAGGGGGATAATATAATAAGTTTTTTTTTTATTGTATCACCTGAAAATAAGAATTTTGTTTTCTTTACCATAGAATTAGACATTTATATTTACATGGGGAGCAAATCCTCGTCTATGGAAGCAGTTATGTTGCACTGTGTGTTTCTACAATAGCCCAGAGCAGACAAACCAAAACACTGGCTCTTGAAAAGGTCATTCATGCCTTTGCGTTTTTGCATTTGTGTGTTTTCGTGTCAGCCACAGATGTTTTTAATGTAAAACTGCTTCATTCAGTGTTTTTACCGGTTCAAATTCCTGGATCTATTTGTTTTGGAGAGGAAGAGATTTCTGTGGATAATATAGCTCAAGGTTAAAACCTTCTGAACATCTGAAATTTAACATTAACATACAGTCTCTTTCAAAATAAACGCACTGCATCGATACCAGGGTAACACCACGAACTTTTTTTCCTTCAACAGCAAACACACATGGCAACAAAAACACGTGGTTAAGTTTCAGCAACAAAAGGAAGTGGTTAGGTTTGGGACACGAACACCTCTCTCCGTTGAAGGTTGGTGTTTGTTTGACCCATCCACAACCCCTCCAACCAGCCCCACTTGGACTTTCACCACCTTAACTTACATCCTTGTCCTGCTGCGTTTCCCCCTGACGCCGCTGCTATTAAACTATAATGGCAACCGGCTGCGTATCATGCTTAAAGGGCGTCTTTTTCCGTTGGTTTCTGACACTGCAAGTCACTGCCCATGCGCCAGATTTCGACAACTTCGGAGTATGACCGGGCTCGCAAGACAGTGTTGGAGAAACACTGAGTTGTAATGGAATCTGCTTTATTCAGTATTTTTACCAGTTTAAATCACCGGATCTGTTTGTTTTGGAGATAAGGAGACCTCTGTGGATAATTCGGCTCATGGTAAAAACCAATGAACATTGATGGAATTCTAACCTGAAGAAGTTTCAGCTGGTTGTAATCTGCTAGATGCCACTAAATCCCCCTAAACCTTACACAGCGTTCCTCTGAATAGACTACAAATAAATGAATGTGATTTGAGTGTGGGATCCTCACCGGTAGCTGCTGTATGGATGGAGCACGAATGAGTATTTTATCCATCAGTCCTGTGAGCAGGGCTGTTAGACACACCACACAGTTGGTCAGGATAGTATAGGCGGCCATGTTGAACCTCTGCAACTCCTCCACCAGCAAGGCATTGATGGCTTCATAGTCCCTCCTGGCAGGACCAGGCGGGTCTACTGACACCAGCGAAGGAGTGGAGGAAGTGGTGGATGAGGATGAGGATGAAAAAGAAGAGGAGCGCTCCAGGCGGCTGCAGTAATCCAGCAATTTGTCATAACGCTTCTGGATGAGCTTCTGTGGGGCTGTGAACATGCCCTGCAGGGAGGAGAGAGGGGCGAGGACCAGGCGCTCCATGCTGTCTTTCTGGAGCAAGAAGTCAATGAGGCGGCAGAAGATGAATAGAGATATCCAGTGCTAGTCTACACATTTTCATTAAGTCCTCTGTGTTATGCATTCTGTACATGCAAACAGGTATTTTTACTGTGTTTTTATATGATTTTTCTTTTGTTTTTAGAATGCAGCAGCACCTTTAATTTACAAGTGGAGAAAAGCAAAGTACGCCTTAACGTTAACACTGAATACATAACAACAGAGCTGCTCCAGCTTGATTTGCATGCTGACAAATGAGGGGTAGTGATGTTATTCGGCTTACAGTAAGGCTTTAGCAGACTTCATCTATCCTAGTTTGCAAAATGTAATGGGTAGTACTTTACATGAAGTAAAGAGAAATGCTTCTTTGGTGAAAATGTTCTGTTTCCTGAGAGCATCTACCCGTTACAGCTGTCATGTTTTCATTATGGCAGACACAATGGATCCCTTTTCACACAAAATAAGTCTGTCACTTTTCTTCACAAGAGTACACATGCCTTTGTGTACACTTATTTTGTAAAGCTTATTACAGACTTTGGTTTGAGGCAGTGCTAAACTGCTGCAGTGAAGTGAGCTGCTGCACAAAGAGTCTTATTCAAAGGTGTAGTTATCTTGAAATTGGCCACAGTGCAATCCACAGAGAGGAGAAGGGCAGGAAAGGGAAGGCTGCAGAGTTACGGAGGGACCTAGCAGGAAGGTTAGAGGCAGAGAAGAAGAGGATTAATATAACGGAGAGAAGACAGGTAGCTGTGGGCAAAGTGACAGATGACTCGTAGTGGGAGGGTGAATGGGAGGTCATGTAGGAACAGGACAGCAAAGCAAGGACAGACGCGGATACAGAAGATTCAAGGAGGAGAGGAATACGCTGGATAGTAAAGTAAATGATGCCTTGAATGAAACTCATACATTATACAAAAGCTGCACTTACAAAGTGCTTATAGGGGTCATTTCCATTATTGTGCGATGAGCCGTTTGTGTCATTTTTGTTTGGATCCTTGATCATGTCCTCCATGTCTTGGACATTCTGAACAGCTACAGACACCATTTCCTGCAGAACAGACACCAAAAGGAATAGTCTCAGAGAGTTGACAGAATATTTAAAACCATTAAACACACGCACACACTTTTTGTAGTAGGGCACGCTAATATGTTCCTACCTGAGTGTGCTGCAGATACCATTGAACATTCTTGACCAGCTGCCTTACAGCTTTCTCCAGACTCCTGAACAGCTTCTCCTCTTTATCGAATACTTCATCTCTCACCTACAGACGCAAGAGTTTAAATATGTTGCCTGAATAGTAGCCTTTGTATTTACAGATGCATAAAAGCAGCAATTTGGAGATCAAACATGTATCTTTAGGCCAGAAAACTTTATTCTATGAATTATTTAAAGGTCCAGTGTGTAGGAGTTAGGGGAACATGTTGGCAGAAATGAAATCTAATATAATAAGTATGTTTTCTTTGGTTTATAATCACCTGAAAATACAAATTGTTGTGTTTTTGTTAGCTTAGAAAGAGCTGTTTATATCTACGTAGGGAGTTGGTCCTCATTTACAGAGACTGCCATGTTGCACCACCATGTTTCTACAGTAGCCCAGAAGAGACAAAACTAAACACTGGCTCCAGGGAGGGACACTTGGGTTTTGTGTCAGCCACTGTAGTTAGCAGCCCCTCCGTGACAAGAGGGTCGGAAAAACACTGCTTCATTCAGTGATTTTTACCAGTTTTAATCACTGATCTGTTTGTTTTGAGTACAAAGATACCTCTGTGGATAATTTGGCTCATGGTAACTACCACTTGAACGTCTGGATTAGAAATAAGGTGAGCACACACTAAGCTATCAGAGAAAAAAGATGAGTACACATTAGCAGATGCTGGGTTAGCAGCCCATCTGTGACATGCCAAACAGAGTCAGAAAAACTCTGATTTGTGACATGAAACTGCTTTATTCAGTGTTTTTACCAGTTTTAAGCACCTGGTCCGTTTGTTTTGGAGAGGAAGAGGCCTCTGCCGATAATTCAGCCTCCAGTACAAAACTGCTGAACAATGAACACTGGTTTTAAATTGCAACCAGAAGTTTCACCTGGTTGCAATCTGCAGCCCTCACTGCTAGATAAATCCCCCTAAATCTTACACACTGCTCCTTTAAACTGTCAGTTCAACAAGACTCATCACTTTTATTCCATGTCTTTCACTGTATTTTACCTGTGGTTCAACTCCAGTGAGGATCTTGAGATAGCCAGCAAACCTGTCGCCTTTCTTCCTGATAGAGTGGATGTTGAACTTGTTCAGTTTGCCCCTCAGTGTGCCTTCATCTTCTGATCGCTTATACTTCATAACTGAGAATGAACAGGAAGACAGAACAAAAATTGAAACAAGAGACGATCATTTACAACGAACCAGCCATCACTGATAAAATATGCTTGCATGTGTCAGTGTAAGTTAAATCTCACCTATATCCTTGCGTCTCTTGAACTCATTGATGTTAACATTGATGATCTTGGCAGCAGTGAACGCCTCCTGCAGTGGCCGATAGTCAGGGTGGTCTTCAGGTGTGGCGTGCCACAGCTCTCCGAGCAGCAGCGGGTACTTCATGATCCTCTGGACTGGCTTGATGAGCAGTGAACCCATGTTCAGCAGGGTGGGTTTCCCTCTGTGCAAATAAATATAACTGTCAGTAAACAATGATTAACATAAATTGTTACAACCTACAGAGCAGAGATTCAGAAATTAAGACAATAATCAAGATCTATATATGATAGTGTATTCATTATGGAAATCAGTTTATTTCAAATGCCAACATAAATGTTTCATTACTTACTCTTGGTCGTAGATTTTCCTGTAATTACAAAGAAAAAGAAACAGTCACCACCACGATTATTCACTTTAATTAATAATGTTTAGAATATCAGTGAAGTTATAAATAATGTTTAAAAATGTTTGGAGGAATTGACTGGACTCACTTTAGAGCTAATACACATGTGGTGAAATGTTGCTGTATTTCTTCCTCTTTCTCGTAGGATTTGAGCGACATGTTGGCATCATCATGATGGTAACAGTAAATCTTGTAAACATCTTCTAAAGCTGCCTTTGCCTGGATGAATATGTCTCCTTCAAATAAAATGGGATCTCGTTAGATCTTTTGCCAAATATGAACCGGTGCAGTAAAAGTCAACACTTAAATCAGACAAGAGTGAAAACGGCATTACCTATAACAACTGCCTCTGGATCAGGGTCAGCCCTGGCCTCATGCAGTCTGTGAAGGAGCGCTGCAGATACCTCACACACTGTCTCCATGTTGGTGAACAACCTGTCGACATCCACAACCTAACAGAGGGTGAGGAAATCAAATGTTGAATACAAATGAAACAATCAAAATCAGCTTAAACTGTAGTGCATTGTCTCTCAAAATACCAGCAGACCAGAATCTTTACTGTGTAAACAAGCTAAAATGTATATCAATTCCCCCTTAGAGTCACCCCTTGTCTTAACATTACAGAGTTGATTCCTTATAATTTAAGTTTTATTGATTCTCCCCTTCATTAAGAATCCTGAAAAACATCTACCTGCAAATTTCGTAGAGGCTGAACGACCTCTCTGATGCACAGCTCCAGGTCTGTGAGGAAGTCCTTTTCAGTCTGCACCAGCTCCTGAATGACTTTCGCCCTGCGGTTCATCTTCCTCAAACGGATCTCCTCCGGGTCCACCGTCGGAGAGTGGATTGTGGACAGGTCTGGTGGTGTCATTTTCTCTGTGGAAAGATGACATTATAAGATTAGTATAAAATGAGCAGTCTCATATGACAGCTTCTGGTCGAATGAGTCATACCGGTCATACAAGGATATGGAAAACTACTGATGTGAGTGCACAGGGGATGTTTGTACTCCCCCTCCCCACCGCCCCAATAAAAACCAACATGTTCTCACTCTGACCTCGGCACATATCGACGTTTGGTCATGGACTTTCTACGTGCAGATAAGACATGAAAGGTTACCTGGGTGCGTTGGTTTATTCTGGGAGGCTGTGTCAATTTCTGCCTGTTAGGGCCGTTTCATAATGCAAGCTAGGGTACTTGAAATTAACCACTTTTTGTTATTCACAGAGGAGGCGGGTATGAAATATGGCAGGGGCGGAGGAAAAACTTTGCGAACTCGTACGGGCACACCCCCATTTATATGATTGTTCTAGTGCCCTGCATTCTAGCAGTACTAGCTAGCCGGAATGTACCGGTGACTCTACTACCCCCTATTGCACAAGTGATGTATTGCATTTCAAGTGTTGCCTGCGTTGCTTGCATTCAGTGCGTTGACTATGAAAGGATAAATGCACATCGGTAAAACACTGTGAATTGACGTTTTTTGCCCTCAACAACTAACGCACGTGGTCGGATTCAGGCAACAAAAACATGTGGTTGGATTTAGGAAAAAAGAATAGGGTTTGGCTTTATAATATTACGGGAAGCGAATACCTGTCTCCCGAGTGGAAGTTGTTGTTTGTTGGACCCATCAACCTTCATTGCCTTAAGTTTCATTTATGTCCCGCTGCATTTCCCCTTGACGCCGCCAAGTGGTTAAAGGATGGCTTTTTCGTCAGTGTCTGTACGTTGCAAGTCATTGCCCAAGCGCAGGATTTCCACGACTTTGGAGTGAGACCAGTTTGAAACATGGAAGTAGCAGAGGACATTTGTTTTGACAAAGTGCTAAAATGCAGCTCATAGATGCAACAGTGCCTTTCAGTAAGTAAAAGCATAGACTGCGGAGGTCTATGCCCAGGTAACTTTTAGACTCTGATATGATATTTTTATGAATAAAAGATTTTTTTCTCAAAACGTGTACTTTAAAAGCACCAAGCGATGTCGGTTACTGTCACCCACTCCCACTGACTGCTGCATCATCTGCTGGTTTGGCAATGCTACTGAGGCACAGACAAATATCATCAGATAAACTGTTACACCGTCAGTAAACTAATACTTTACCATATATGGAATGCATCTATGGAGACAGAATGATTAAGAAGGTAAATAACATCATGAGGCACCCCCTTGCCTCCTCATTTAATCTGTTGCCATCTGGGCGATGGTGTTGCCCCCCTCTGTTCACTAAAAATAGAGCCAAGTTTTCATTTGTTCCACAAGCCATTATGTTTTTATATAGGTAATGGACTAGCAACGTATCTCATATGCACTGTGGCTGCTCCTTCCTGGTTCTAAAGGATGTCCAGCTGGTCTGGCCTTTCCCCCTCCTAGTATGTGTATGGATATTTGAATGAATCTTTCTGTTTTGTCTTTTTATGTCTATTGATGATTTCTTTATCTCTGTAAGTGACCTTCATGATATTGGCATGTGTATATGGTGACTTTGTGATGTTCTGATGAAATGGCTGTGATTATGCTGCAAACCAATTTTCTCATAGGGACAAATAAAAGTATCTGTCTGCTGCGATGCACATTTACCTCAGCAATCATAGAGGATAATCTGAGCGTTTGTGTTTCAATACGTGTGTTCATTGTGCATACAGATGTGTGTGTGGTCTAAGACTAAAACAGTCTTCTGTAGTGTCATTAAATACATTAGTAATATAAGCCTTTTGTCAGTTTCAATGCATATGTCTCCCACCCTCTTTGCATGCCTTGAAATTATGCCCCACCCCCCCACCCACTTATTCAGATTTATTCCATGGTCCATGCTTTAAAGTGGTAGTTGCAAAATGAAGCAACTATGTGTGGTTGAAGCAGGAAGTATGTTGATATTTCCACTGAAAAATGATGCAGAAAAGGCAAAAAACGGTGCAGAAAATTCACCAGAATGCAGGAAAAATTAAGTGTTTGATGCTGAAAATTTCATGGAGGACCCACAGACCCTCCAACTTCATATGTGTGCTCACCAAATGTTGAAAAAATAAAACTATGACCTTGTGTGAGTGCACTCACATTTTGCTGTTAATCTGCCATTTCACCCCAAAATGTTCAGTATGTGTTTGCCAACATTCCCAGCCATCTGTGTGCATTTTCTAGAAATGCTGGTAAACACCGTGCCCCTGTGGGCTGTGCATGCTTGGAAAAAAACCTACATCTCTTTCTAACGCATCCTGCTTGACGCCTGAGCAGCCATCAGTATTTCACGGTGATATAATTATTTTGACTCGAGCGCCAAAAGGCCTCACTTAACATGCCAGTCAGGCTCACTTCTCTTTTTTTATTGCTCTGCTGCCTAATCAGTCTGTGGCTGCTCTGTGCTTTGCATGGCAGGCAGGAGTGTCTGTTCAGGGAAGAGGGATGCTTCCTTGCTGCCTAATCAACGACACACACCGCTTCCTTCTCTGGAGGGGGAGAGAGAGAGAGAGAGAGAGAGAGAGAGGAGGAGGAGGAGGAGGCAGAGGGCTGCGGGGCTTGTGTCAGGTTACAGAACTAATCGTGCCGCTGATGTAATGCTCCGTCGTGCTCAGGCATTCCATCTGCTCAGACTGGGAGTGTGTGGGGGGAGTGGTACACAGTGATGAACGCACACCTACCTATGCAAGGACACATACACACACTGACACTGATTCATACAGGGAGGGATACATACCCAGTGTCATGCATGCACATACAAAATGCCTCCTCAGTGTCACACATATACACACAGACAGTAAACTTGCATATCACTGGACTGTAGGAGGTTCAACTTTGTATTTAATTACAGCCAAGGCACCATATTCATATAGAAAAGAATAATGTACAGATTAACTAACCAGGTAATGATTAGCACAGTCACACCCTTTGTATATGTTCTCAATACTGTAATCCTGAGTTTTGACCACATTTTTTTGCACACAATAAAAAAAGTAGGCAAAATCGAAATTGCACTGTCAGCAAAACAAGTAGGGCAGGAATAGGGGCATTCTTCTTTATTTCCTAAATATCCTTACTGTTTCATTTTCAGAAAACAACCCTTTTGTTTCCTTGTTCAGGCAACAGGAATGACCAGTCACAAATGCTGTGAATGAAACTACATGTCGTCATGACTGAAAGGTATCATAACTAGCATCTGAAGCTGAGTAGAATGGGTCATCATGTGTCTCTGTCCAGTCGACAGTACTTTCTCTTGGATGCAAACACTGTACAGATTGTTCACACCTGACTGACTCTGGCAGAGATCTGATCACAGACCACTTGCAACACTGCATACAGTTACACCTTACATTTTCCTTTTTTCCCTGAGATACAGGAATAAAACGAACACCGGCAGAGGTGAATCATCACCTCTCTGGAGATCTCAACACAAACTGAGGGTTATTATTTTCTGCGGGTACTCCAGCTTCCTCCCACAGTCCAAAGACATGCAGGTTAATTGGTGACTCTAAATTGCCCGTAGGTGTGAATGTGACTGTGAATGGTTGTCTGTCTCTATGTGTCAGCCCTGTGATAGTCTGGTGACCTGTCCAGGGTGTACCCTGCCTCTCTCCCAATGTCAGCTGGGATAGGCTACAGCACCCCTGCGACCCCCAAGAGGATAAGCGGTTAGAAAATGGATGGATGGGGGCGCCAGTGGCTTAGTGGTAGAGCAGGCGCCCCATGACACTTGTCTGTCCTATCAATTAAAGGCTAAAAAATATCTTAAGCCCCAAAAATATCTTTAAAAAAAAGAAGAAAATGGATGGATGGATGTTCTTCCCATTGTATCTTGATAAAGATTATGTTGTAATACCTGTTTTAAATGTGGTCACCTGCGGTAAAGTTGGTGTATCAGTTAAAGCTGCTATAACCTCATCCCCATTTTTCATCTCCTCTGAATGACTGCATACAACGCAACAGGTAAAACTAACAATAGTACTTATAGTAAAAGCATGTAAGGGAAGCTCTGTGTGACTAAACCATACTGTGCCGTCATAAACCTTATCCTTTGGTAGTTATTAATAAACAAAAGCGTAGATTTCCAGGAGGGATTCAATATTTGGAGCATGTGCATTTAATTTAAAAAGATTTAAATAGCAATGGAGTTTTATTTTGACAAAAAATGAAGGACATTTACATTTACACTATAAATGAATGCAGGAAAAGCACAAACTGGTGCACAAAAAATCACCAGAATTAAGGGAAATTAAGTGTTTGAAGTCCAAAGTTTTCTGTTGGAGGATCCCTGTTTTGAATTTTCCCCCTGATATTGAATTAAAAACTACACCCTTGGCCTGATAACACTTGAGAAACATTCAAGGTCATCTGTTGTATGCATCTAATGAAGCTTTGGAATAATAAGTGTTCAAGATATTTCCACCTCTTATTGTGGAATAACATTTTACATCATTATAGTAGCATCAGAGAAAGTGTTTTACTGGAGGAAATGTTATGTAACAGAAGTATCTCATTCATGTTTCAACACTATCATGAAGTGTCACGTGTCTATGCGTGAAAAAACACCCCAGAACCAGTGAAAACCTCCACCCGTGAGAAAAGGCCCCATAATGATAGATCAAGTGTGAATTCCTGGTGGCTCGCTCGCACAGAGGTGCAAAAAAAAATAAATAAATAAAGATTCTCTTGAAAGCATTTTGAATTGTGTTTCTAAGTTGTGAGAGCTGGCCTTGACAGATCCCCCCACATTGACACATTCACAGTGTTACAAAAAAAAATGCATTACACCAGCAGCAGACCTCAAACTGTGCTGACTTCTCCTTTTACCGCATTATGTTTGGTGAGGTATGGTTGCCGGCACAGGAGTTCCCATGAAAGTGGATACAGAGCTTTTCACTGTTCAGCCCATTGAAAGGGATCTAACAGACAGCCCCAGAACAGAATACAAGGCATGGTGTATCACGTATCGCTAGGCAAGAAAAACCTCATGTCGTAAAATAGGAGAATACCGAGAATATGTTTTGGATAAAGCTAACAATTAAAAAAATACCTGAAACTGTCTACACTAAAAAGATTTATTCTAACTTAAAAGGAAGTTAAGTATGTTGCCAATCATTTAAAGAAGCCATATAATGAAGCCATAAGGTGACACACACTCACAGTCCAGTCCACAAACAATATAAAACCACCTCAAAGTAACCTGCGCCATGAATGTTTTCCGGGTAAATACATATTTAGTTTATTACTGTCCTTTCATGTCAATTTTCTGCTGGTAAATCATTGCCGGAACCATTATATCTAGTTTCTGTGAATAATTAGACACACTGATGTCATGTTGCCATGGCTCTGCGGCTTGACCAACCTGTCTGACAAGCAGATGAGAACTGGCTGTCGAGCAGCAGCAGCTCACATGTTTCCTCTTTCAGTGAAGTCATCAGTCTGTCAATATTTGCAATGGTAATACCACTGTAAATATGTAATGCCTCTCGTCAGGTGTGAGGCTAAAGTCAAACAGGGGAGGGCGATTGGTTTACTGAAAACACCCCGGTGTGTTTTTGACAACCCTGCCTGCCATTATGCAGGTGGGCCAAGAAAACAGAAAGTGCAAAGGAGTAGAGAGTGTCTCTATTTCAGGTAAACAGAGCAGATGCTGATAAGGCAAGTGTGTGTGTGTGTGTGTGTGTGTGTGTGTGTGTGTGTGTGTGTGTATGAGAGAAAGCTATCTTATCAGTTCAACACTAAGTGAGAAGTGTGTTATACTTTGCTGATTCAAACAAAGTGCCACTTGTCATTTTGGCATGTGACGTGATGCGTTCATAGAAAAAGGAAACGCAGGAACAAGTGGCACAGGAAAGTCTACATGCTTTGGCTAATCTTTAATGGTGACCCAATACTGACACGGTGATGTCAGTCATTTTGCCTGAAGTGCAGCATTCCCAGCCACTGACTGCACTCTAAGGACAGGTGAAGCCAGTTTATCCAAATCGTGGACATCATGTGTGTTGTGTCAGCAGTTGTCATGAGGAACCATAGGCTACAGCTGGGGCCTGACAATATGGATTTTTTTTTTTATCTCAGCTCTTTCTCCTCTCCAGCTTGTTCTTACTTTCCAGGTCAAACAATGCATGTTACATTCAAACCAAACTGTAACACCAATCGTCTGACATCTCTTGAAACTCTTTTGGTAAACTTGATGATGAAAAATAATCCGTACGCCCCTCTTCGCACGTCATGGGTGTCTAGGTCTTGTTTACAAGCTGGTCTGGAACACTTCTAAAGCCACTCCTCTGTGCCTGAGTTTGGAGCGCAGTTTGCATATGTGGCTTCATCCCTGTGGGAGTATCTCCTGCTCAACACATAGTAACACAACAGGTGCCCGGTAGGCAGAGCAGTGCGTTCTCTATGTGTGTGTGTTGAATTGTTGCCCTCAAGCCATAGAGTCTGCTCTTATAACTTATATGTATTTAAAGTTCTCTTATACAATGTGTCATCAACAGGATTGCAATGTAAAGAGTTGAGAGACTTGTCTGACGTGTGTATAGATTGTTGCCATAGTTTTGACCCCTGGGGAGGTCATTAGCTGGTGTACCTTTAAGTTTGGCGCTGTACTCCGTCTTGTCAGACTGGCTCCTTCTCACCAGCGTCCCCAGGTTGATGTCACCTTTGGCTGTGTCCTCAGCCACGATGGTGTCCGTCTTCCTCCTCTCCAGGTAACGCAGGAACACAGGCCGGTTCCTCCTCTTTATCACTTTGTCTTTTTCCTTCTCCTTCTCACCCCCGCTGGCCTCGTTGGGATCCATGGCGAGGCCGTCAGCTCCCTCTCAGAGCAGTCAAGGAGAAAAGAAGGGGAAGAGAGAGGGACAGGAAGAGGGAGAGAGAAGCAGAGAGAGAGAGAGAGCCTGGGAAGTACAACAGGTGTAGTGTTCAGTGTGCACTGACTGTCAGCTCTGCACAGGTAATCTAGCTCCTCCCTGTGTCTACCTGTCATGAGAGCTATGTGGCCACACCTCTGTGCTGCTGTGCTATGCTTCTTCCCTTAGAGTGGTCCAGGGAGAAGGTTTGATGCCGGAGTAGTGACCACCAGCTAAAATCCTCTGTTCATTTTTACTATAATAAATGTCCTCAATATAACACACATGTGAGACCTCACGGAGACGCTGCAAATGGGACAACTGTTGACAAGGAAGTATTTATGGAAATGGCCAGGGTGTTGTAAATCACACTTGCCAATACAGAGAGCTTTACATTTACACAATGAATAAATTAATTCCGAATCAAATAGGTTTAACATTTTGTGTCTACAGTGTACTCTTTAACTGTGGGGAAAAAGCAAACCTTTCAACAAGTCAAGCTGTGAGCAGCTGAGCTTATGTCAAATACAGTAAATGGATTCAACAAGTCTTAAATGAGTTAAAGAAAATCATGCACAGGAAATATTTGCCACATTGTACCACTGTAATGTGTCTGATTTAGGGGGATATAGGCCTATTGGCAGGAGCGGAGTATAATATAATAAGTATGTTTTCCTTAGTGTAAAATCACCTGGAAATAAGAATTGTCGTGCTTTTGTTACCTTAGAATGAGCCATTTCAAGCGAGTCCTTTTTCATGCAGTTCGCCATGTTGTTTCTACAGTAGCCCAGAATGGACAAACCATAGATATATAGACATGTATAGGGCCATTCACATTTTGTGTTATCACATCAGTGATGGTGGAAATTTTGAGCGGCAAACACTTGATTTCCTGCATTCTAGTGAGTCCTTATGGACCAATTTCTGCCTTTTGTGCATCAATTTATGGCTTAAACGTCTTTGATTTTGTCAAAATAAAAGTCATGCTACTTTCATGTTTTTTATTGGAGGGGTGGGGGGTCGTGTTCCCTGCATCCCCCCTGAAATCTACACCTACACTTGTATGTGCTGACTAATGGCTGTCTGGTTAGTGTTTTTTAGTTGTTATAATAATAATACATTGGATTTGTAAACTGTTTATAGGATACTCAAAGACGCTTTACAGAGAGCAACAACAGCAATCAATCAAAAAAAAAAAACATTTATAGGGAGGTAGGGAGGGAAGTAGTTCAGAGAGGGCGACGTACACTGAATTTAAAGGCTATGGGCAGTTTTGAAAAGGTGTGTTTTGAGGTTTTTCTTGAAGGTGGAGGGTGAAAGACTGGGAGTTAAGATTGCAAAACACCGATAATCAAATTTTTTTTCCCTTTACAAAAAAATATTTTTTCAAGTAACAATCTAGAAATTGACACCCATAAAATATCAGACCTGGTCAGACAGGTAATTCATCAACACACATGCTGCCACTATGATTTCAGGTCATAGTAACCAGATACGTTCCTCCTCAGAACAATGAATGGATGCATTTCCTCCCCATTGAACCACAGTGAGCACTCCCATTGTGTTTCTTCAGATCACTGTGCAGTGTGCCCATAGCACACCTGTTTAACCTCCATTAGTCTAGATGCACACATATGGCTCTCAGCTACATGTCAGCTGGCCATCAACATATGCCTGTATATATTTAGTATCTCAAGCTGCATCATCATACGTTTGTATTTAAGAAAAACTCAAGAATTTAACTACTTAATGTTATTTTACTCTCTGATGAACCAACACAGTTCAAACATAACAGACACCAGGGTTAGCAGTGTTATGTAACCAAGTAGGCTCAGTAAACCATGCTTAACCATCACAAACTCTATGCAAACATGCAAGTGAGTAAACTGTGTTATCTTCTGCGCGCTGTCAGCATGGCGACATTAATTGTTTTGCCCTAAGGAGCTCATGTGACTTTGTCTCACTCAGGGTGTGGCTTTTCTTGACCTTCCCAGAGAGAGAAGTGTACACTTTCTCACACCTAGGTAAATAATGTCAGGCAGTCAAATAAAGTCATGAAACGCACACTCTCCACAAAATAAAATTCTGCTTCTAATTAGGACTATGATGCCTTTATTTCTATTGCAGATTAATCTGATAAAACTTTCTCAATTTATCATTTAATCTTTAAAATGTCAGAAAAATATCCATCAAAATTTCCAAGAGCAGCAAACTGTCACATCGGAGAAGCTTTAGTCAGCGATCTAACCGATGTATTTTCTTGTGTGAAAACAAACAGATGCTAAAGTTTGTTTGGTGGGACAAAATAACAAAGACAGCTTATTTTGTCATCAGCAGCTGCCAGGAGAAGTAGCTGCAGGAGCCAGCCAGGTGAATGAAAAGGGAAAAGGGAAAATAAAAACACACTCATGCCTGAAACTGTCTTTCACAGCCGCAGACTTTTACTGCGTGCCACTTGGGCACCATCACTGGAAGAGTCATGGCTGAGTGCTTTGGTTATGGGCGAGGAAATTAAAGGAAGGGACGCTCTTCTCATTTGGCTCTGCATTCAGATTTTATAAATCAGTACAGCAATTATAAATGATGAAATACAGACATTTTTATTCCTCTGTGAACCTCCCATAATCACACTTCCCTTTGTCATGTCAAGGCATCGCACTTTAGCTTTGACCTCTAGTGTCCACCATACAGGTTTATAGCATGGAATATTTTTTGTCAGCTACAGCGAGATAAGTCGGACTGTCCTGTTTGCCGAAACACACAATGAATAGGATTCTGTTCTCGGCAGAATCAAAGCTCTTTGGCAACAGTATCAAAGGCAAGCATCCACTCTTAAGATTTTAATAAAGCAACTATTTATGGCTGGAGATATGTATGTGACTTGTTTGAACAGAGACCAACCTATTCAGCAGTAAAAGGAACACATCAAGGTCGCCTGGGTGGGTGTTTGTTTAAGACACAATGGACACATGCGGACTTTGATCTCATGATGTATTGTGGAGATTACCACCTTCTAATCCATTAACTTCAAGTCATAAAAACAAAAGCAGGGGGACATTAAAGCAAGAGCGACGGGGACCTTTACGGTTGCTCTCGAAGTTGCCCAATCTGATCTTCAGTGGGTTGTACCAATAAAACCATTGCATGACAACCTACATAACAACTTTAACTTTTTCCGTTAACACAACAGACAATGAACAGCCTGAGTTGTCCTATAAAAAATAAGTGCAATTTCAGTTTTTCCACATTCAGTCGGTCTACTGCGACATGTGCATTTTCCCTACATTTCCCTTCCTGTGCAGTAATGATGGCAGCACCACACCAAACTGAAGTGGATGGTGAAGAGGAAGCAGTTGTCTCTTGCCTTACAAACAATTTACAAATCAAAGATTTTTGGCAATGCCTCAGTCATAGGGTTCCACCAATATTGTTTTAAGACTGAAGTCTGATACAGATTTGTTTGTACTGAAGCTGCTGATTGACAATATTTGGCACAATGTCCAATATCTTTAAATATGACCACAATAGGCACTCATCGTTTTTTCAGAGAACTATATTCTGGTCGGGGTGGAGGAGCCTCTGAAGCAGCACTTTACATGAAGAACACTACTCACTGTTTAACTTGCTCTAGCAATCTGGCACCTCTTAGCCCTCACAGGTGCATCAATATTAGGTGCAAAGTCATCCAGTGGGCCAGTTCTGGCCAACAGGCTGCATGTTTGACCAACATTTTGCACTGTCTCTTCTTCTACCGGTAGTAACCAGTACCATTATAATTGTAAAAAAAAATTAAAGCTGTGTGATGGAAACAGCGTCATTTAAGAAAAAAGAAAAGACAGGGAAGAAAAAGAAAGACATGCAAAAGAGTCATCTGGGATCAGTGGTGTAAGGTATGACAGGCCCCGTGTCTTGTGACAGGCTTGAGTGCACACTAGTTACTCGTTATAAGGCGCGCACACACACACACCACTGGCAAGTGTTTGTAAAAATGCCAAATCTAACTCAGCTTTGCCACTTTTTCCTCCTGTTCATTCCTCTCTTGTCTTTTCTCAGCACCACTTGGACTTGCAGATGTGCTCAGCTTGTCAGTCTTGACAGATTTTGCAGCTAAACTAGCTACAGTATTGTATGTCTTGTCACATGATCAAATAGAGACCCTAAACCAGGCAACATCAACATACATGTTACCCAACAATCATGTGAGTTTTTATATCGACACAGGCATCGTTCCCAGGTGGCAGGGTTAGGGTCATTTGCAAGCCCCCCTCACCCACCCACCCTACGGGTCCCAGACAGTGCAACAGCACTGCCTGCACTGTCTATATTTACGCCCCTGTCCGGGATTAATGTCTCTCTCCATGTCTGCCATCTATGTATGTGGCAGATAAATCTATGTTTTCATTTGTAGAACAAAGACATTAGTTACCTAAGAAATTAACAATGTGATTTTACTTGCAAGTGTGTGTGTGTGTGTGTGTGTGTATTGGTTGTTTTGGGGTAAACATTAGCTAGGTGGCAGTGGAGTGAAGCTACTTCACATGGACCACATGCATGCTGTAGAAGAATTGTCAAGTTCACGTCAAAAAAAAGAGGTGCTTTCCGGTTACATTATCAAAATAAAGTGTCATAGTAACAAACCCGTGTGGTCTGTCAAACTCAAAAAAATTATGGGTAAACATATAGGTTAAAACATATGCCTCAAATATCATAAAAACAACATCATGAATAAAATATGCCAGAATTCAGTGGATAGTGAAATTTACATTGCACGTTATTAATCATCCAAAAATGACTCTCTCCATTTTGGATACATCCAACCTTTCTCCAATGTTCAAAGCACCCATTGACCTGCCCCTTTCCTCTTCGCATCACCATCAGATCTCTGTTTAGAATAACTCCAAAATCTAACAGGATGGTTGCCAGCATTCAGTTTATGGTTGTCAGTTAACCCCTTTTCTTTGTCTTAATGACAATTACTCATTAGTTCAAACGATATTTTTAGCCATAGTTGTCCTCTTTGGGCCTTTTTTGTAATTTGCAAGAGGGCACGAATCACAAAAAGGAGACCCATATCTTTAATGTAGCATTTTCATTATCATTAGGATGACATACCTGATCACACTGCTTAACACATGTATTTTCTGTGCTTCGTTTGTTGTTTGTGCAATGCTTTTTGTGTTATGATGTAGTCAAAATAGGCTACTGTACGCTCTTATTAATTTTAGTTACATTCTCCTATTTATGACTGTTTTATGTGATCGTTCCTGCATTTTTAATTTAATTTATAATAATAATAATAATAATAATAATATTAAATCTAATTTAATTTTGGTCAACATTTGCGACTTGTAAATGTTGTTTTGTAAATAAATCTGACTTGACTGGCAGTCTCAGGCTGGACTGTGAATGCTTTTATTTTGAAAAACCCCTGACAGGAAGTCCCAGTCTTCCTCTCTCCGTTGCACTTGACATTTCTGAATGTGGCGACGGTGGAAAACGGGAAGCAGAAACTGAGGAGAGAGGAAGAAGAAGAAGTGTGTATAATGAGACCTCTGCTGCTGCGCTCCTCGCTCGGCTGCCTCGCGACACATTTCGGCTCATCGGCTTCTCGAAACAAACTCGTGACACAAGCAACATCCGCTCCTCATCTGTTGTATCTCAGAAAAACCATGCACTATCAGACGGAGGAGAGAGGACGCCCCCATTCACCTGACTACCGGATTTATTTTAGTAAGTCCATGACAGCCACCGTGGAGGGAACCATGCGTGTCTCCTGTGTGTCATAGTAGTGTCACGGTGTGACAGCAGGGTCCGGTGTGGGACAGGTAACCACAGGTCGACCTCCAGGTCAAGGTAAACGTTTGACCTTTACATTGCAGGCGTGAGGTTTCCTAACACGTGGCTGTCATACCACTTTAGCTGTAGTGGGAAACCCCCCAGCAGCGTTAACCCCAGTTTCCTGTAAGATGAAATAGATCATGAGCAGAGAGCAAGACAGATGTTTCCATGTATGTTATTCACGTGGTTTACTTCCTGTTTTCGGCGGTCACGTGGGCTAAGAGCGTTTTCTCAGTAGAAGCAGTAAAATTCAGTATGTCAAATTAATTAAAACTCATTGAATAGTACTGCAGATTTTCAGACATTTTATTCACTATTATTTAGTGTCACTCAATTCATAGTGATAATGTTGCACAATATTAAACCAATGTCAGATTATCTTGTTCCAGTGTGGGTAATGTGACTGTGTTTTGGTCATGACAGCAGGTGTTTTCATACACATGTTAATATAAATAAGAGAAAACAGTAGTTGTATTGTAACTGATGATGTCGCATTTACTAGTAACCAATTTATTTTAGAGCTGCAATGATAAATCAGTTAGTAGTCAACTATTAATCGATTAATCTGTTTCATTCATTCATTCTTATCCTGTTAGGGGTTGCAGGGGGGCTGGAGCCTATCCCAGCTGACATTGGGTGAGAGGCAGGGTACACCGTGGACAGGTGGACTATCACAGGGCTGACACATAGAGACAGACAACCATTCACACCTACAGACAATTTAGAGTCACCAATTAACCTGCATGTCTTTGGAGTGTGGGAGGAAGCTGGAGGACCTGGAGAAAACCCACGCTGACACAGGGGGAATGTGCAAACTCTGCACAGAAGGGCTCCCCCACCCTGGGGTTCAAACCCCCCACATGGTTTGAACCAGGAACCCTGTTGCCGACAATGCTAACCACTGCACCACAGTGCCACCATAATCTGACAAAATTTTCTGATTCCATCTTTTTACATGTAAATCTGATCTGGTTTCTTTGCTCCTCTGTGACAATAAACCCAATATCTATGTTATGAGGAAAAACAACTAATCGATTAATCAAAGAAATAATCAACAGATTAACTGACAATGGTGAAACTGTTAAATGCAGCTCTAGGTTATTTGTAATCTAACGAGCCCCTAAATTGAGGATACAAACTGTAACTGTAAAATTATTCGTAAATCACCTTGAATTGAATCTTAACTCAAGATCCAATTACCAGTTTTTCCACCTTTTTAAACCACTTTTGCTCATTTGTCATGGAGAAAGCTCGATATCTATGTCAGTCTGAGCTATCACAGTGTCAACTGAGCAGACTCCGTCCATCAAGGAAGAACATAAGATGCGATTGAAAGCCCTGGAAGAAGCTTGTCATTAGACCTTGAGGCAAGATCATTTTTGTCAAACTATTATTTCCAGGGTCTCTTACAGTACAAAAAATGTTGTACAACAGCAGTTGTGAAAGGACAGGTTTGGAGTCATTTTTAGTTGAAAGCCAAAAAAGCAAATGCTGTGTTTGCTTTCATATGCACTTAATCCAAACCAAACTTACAAGTTGTCTTGAAATGAAATACTAGTTCTCCCTGCTGTGTAGATTTGCAGCCATATCACACTGTGTAGTATAATGATTGTATGTAAAATGAACAGTCTTGTGGGATTTCATTGTTACTTGCATTTACATGAATCGATTTATTTTTCTTTCTTTTCCTTAGAAACCTCTGACGGAAAATACATTTCACCATTCCATGACATCCCACTTATAGCGGACACAGAACAGGTAACACTCTGATAACAGACGTCTTAAGTTTGTGTTTGATAAATACTGCAGAAAGTTCATGACTCTGTTTAGCTGTATAAACACGACATTCAAACGTCTGATTTTTTTTTTTCTTTCAACAGGAAAACGATGTGCCTGCTAAAAAGTCCAAGAAGAGTGAGGTAATGTCAAATGCAGATATTTTATGTCAGTTTTACCTGAAAACATTTGACCCAGTATACACTGCATACAGCTTTCTTCTGTGCTTACAGGTTCTCTATAACATGGTAGTGGAGGTGCCTCGATGGTCAAATGCTAAAATGGAGGTAAGAAGGTTGTAGATACATTACCTCACTTTTTTATGTAGAATTGGTTTGATTAACAATTACAGCTGCTACTGCTCTATAAAAGTCTGAGATTGAAATATTTACGTTATAACAGGTGTGTCAACTTTCATTCAGTGATCTTTCATTATAAGCTTTCCAGGAATTTAGCGTAGCAATAGCCTAGAGCTGAGGTTTTGAGTGTTGGAGACACTAGAGAAATCAATTTAAGTGTGCTTTAACACTGGCAACAGTGCAAACTTACACATTAGTACATTAGTGGGTGGATTATGAGACAATGGGCCCCTAGGCACAGACATGCAGAGGCCCGATGACCTCTCCTACACAGGAGCAAGACACAGACTTTGTGGTGATTTTGCCTGTTTTTTGTTCTGCGTTTGTTTGAGGGCATTTTTGTATATTCATAGGCCTATTTTTTTTTTGTTGTCTTGTGTATGTAAATTTGAGTGGTATTTTGCAGTTGAAGTCCTGGCGGGCCCCTGTCCTTGGTAGGTCCTTTCAGTAATCCATTCATGAATACTTTCATACATCTTCATAAATGCCCCAATTTCCAGATTGCAACAAAGGAACCGCTGAACCCGATCAAACAAGATGTAAAGAAAGGAAAGCTCCGATATGTTGCCAACGTTTTTCCCCATAAAGGTTATATTTGGAATTATGGGGCACTTCCACAGGTGAGTGCAGTATGATTTTTTTCATTTTTTTTTTTAAATTTGTTTGTTCCAGTGAGTGTATTTTTATTTATTTAGTCGGGTAGTCTGTTAAAATGTTGATATGTTTTTGAACTGTTCCTTGGAAAAGACATGGGAGGACCCAGACCACACGGACACAGAGACAAAGTGTTGCGGTGACAATGATCCCATTGATGTTTGTGAGATCGGCACCAAGGTAAGACTGCTTAAGATGTATGTATAAATTATACCATTAAAGGATGTTCTTTTTGCTCACTTCATACACAAAAATTACTTAATCGTATGATTTATTTGAAGGTTTATTTGTAATTCACTGGTCTGTTCTTCAGGTGTGTGTTCCAGGTCAGGTGATCCAAGTGAAAGTGCTCGGCATCTTGGCCATGATCGACGAGGGAGAAATGGACTGGAAGGTCATCGCTATCAATGCTGAGGACCCCGATGCCAAACACATGAATAGTGGGTGTTTTCCACAGATCACAACAGTCACCATCTAAAAATAACCTTACACTGATCTGTTCTCTACCCTGAAGACATTTAACTCAGAAATCCTGGCATGCTCCGACTGAAGTTCAAACACCAGCCTAGCACGTACCATGTGGAGTTTTTATTGTCAACATGGCTTTGTTGACATTCAACGCTTCCCCTTCAAATCATTGTGTGTATCCTTAAACCTAACAACACATTTCTTACCCCACACATCCTTTGCAAACCCATTGTTTACAATACAGCTGCAACCTTCACCTAATACTGTTCTAATGGGGTGTCGCTACCTTTTATGAGCCATTACCCACTGACTACCTCTTTGTTTATTTGTAATCTCTTAATATTTTGTAAACAGTTGCTCATATTCAACATAGTCTAATTTCTGCATTAAGATATATTCCTAATACGAAGTGTAAATCGAGTACAGAGCCTTATCTGATTTATATTCAAGCCAAATAAGGTGTCTGTCCTTATTCTTAATGCGTTCTCCAGGCATAGAGGACGTCCGGAAGAGCCGGCCCGGTCATTTAGAGGCCACTGTCGACTGGTTTAGGAAGTACAAGGTGCCCGATGGAAAGCCTGAGAACCAATTTGGATTCAATGGACAATTTAAAGACAAGGTACTTAGACCTTTGTAAACGCAACAACACTGCAGACTACTAGAAGTTCAGTTGCTAAGACCGAATGTGTTCCCGCAAGGAATCCTAATGTTTTTCTCTGATGCCCTTTTTACAGGATTTTGCAGTTGAGATCATAAAGTCCACCCATGAGCACTGGAGGGCACTAGTGCAGAAGCAGGAGAATAGTGGAGGGATTGAATGGTAACACCCCTGCAGTGTGTATGTGTGTGTGTGTATGTGTGTGTGTGTTTCACATATGAGAGGCTATGTAAGTGCAGTGAACACTACTGACTTCTCTTTTTTGAT
The DNA here is from genome assembly GCF_011397635.1 of Epinephelus fuscoguttatus. Classification (NCBI taxonomy): domain Eukaryota; kingdom Metazoa; phylum Chordata; class Actinopteri; order Perciformes; family Serranidae; genus Epinephelus; species Epinephelus fuscoguttatus. The sequence continues at coordinate 19,755,547 of NC_064754.1, forward strand.
CAGCAAAAATATCTCCTGCTGTGAGAGCCCTTTCAAATGCAGTGCAGATGAGGCCAAAGATGTGGTGGAATCGGTGAGAACTTCCATATGCTGTTGTTTCACAGTGATCATAGCATGTACGACTATATTAGGCTTTAGGTTTGGTAATTGTCATGTACGTTTTAACCCTTAGGCTCCTGCATTTGGCAGCGCACATCCCGTGTCTCCAGAGGGTGAGTAAATAACTGACTTGTGATAATTTTAATTATTTCAGGTGTTACGATTCAGCACTTACATTTTTATGTGATTGTAATCTTCTCTTGCACAGTGGACAAGTGGCATTTTGTCTGAAGCCCTAGAGACAACATGGAAATCAACAAAACATCCTAGCGTCTAATGAAGCAGCTGCATCTTGTGTATTCAGCTGGATTTTTTTTGGTAAGGACTCATTCTCGGCTGTATAAAGTGCCATCCAGGTTTATCATCCATTCATTTGTTGGGAAAAATAAACATGCTGATACCCAGGAGATTGAAAATACCAGCTGGGGAAGATCTGCACTTTTGTACGAGATGTGTTTTTAAGTGTCATGTCTGACACCAGATTGATTTATAATCATTCAGAGGTTAATCAGAAACATTATTTGTGTCTTTTCTATTAAACTGTAATTTTTGTTGTATGTGTACTGGAGTCTTTTTGTGTCTAGTATTCCGGTCCAGTCTGGCATAAGACTGAGAGTCATGCTAATATGCTCTAATTTGCCTTTCTTAATTTAACTTTTATGAAAATAACTATTTGTCATATTTTCTGAAACTGTCGCTGTATCCACACCATAGTGCATGAGACAGATTATCTGGGGGGAAAATCACATTCTCAAACAATCAAAGCAGAGGAGTCTCTAAAGCAGCTGTCAATCATGTCAGTCACTGCCCATGAACTGCGGTCAAACTGTTAAGCTAGGCAGCGCTGATCAAATGTGAATCAAGATTCTGTGACTGCATTACCCATTTCTCACCGCAGATGTTTTCAGACACATATTTTAGTGTACTGTTTGGCTGTAAATGTTTGCCCTGTGCAGCTCCATTTGTTTCAGCGTGGCAGCCGGGTCACAAATATTCTCATTTTACAGCTAAACAGTACACTGAAATATGTTTCTGAAAACATATGAGGTGAGAAACAGGCAATGCAATACAGAACTTAATTCATATTTGATTGGCACTGCTGAGTTTGACAGTTTGAAGTAGGGCTGGGGGACAGTTGCTGGTTTTCAGTTGCAAGTCAAAGCCATATTTGAGATGTCACAAGCACTTTCATTAAAACAGACTGATCAAAATAAAATGCAAAGATGGGGATTTTTTTCCCGTTTGAAAATATAGAGCTGCACAACATGTAAATTAAAAATGATATAAAATAAATAGCAAGGCTGTACAGTAATGTTTTGCACACAGCACTGGAGCTACGGACGTTCAAAGGTTTGCAGCACAGGAGTATAAAAATATCAAGTAGGTCAAAAACCATCGTAGATTGGAACGATAAAAAATCTTTGTGTTTGGTGTTAAAAAGTCATTTTCCATCTGTTGGCCTTTCAAATGAATCTAGTGCTGGAAAATTATCAAGGTGAATTTTAAAGGCCGCTGTTCAGCGGACAGAGTGAAAGGCTCTGTGAAACAACAGAAGTGCGAGGTGGAATAGCTCAGGCTGTTAAAGAGCTGCTTGAGAATTCTGAGGTCAGAGGTTTGATCCTTATCCAGGGCAGGTGAATTTTAGTCCAGCAGCCAAATAAAAAGTTAAATGGGCCCAGAGACACATGCTTATGTCTAGGCAGGCTACTGACCTTAGTGCAGGAGACTGGGGTTCACTGGGGTTCACATCCACATCCAGCAAGGGGGAGCCAGGACACCAGGACGCCAGGCCAAAGTGAGGATGTCATCATCATCCCCACGTTTTATACGTGATTAATGCACAGAACACCATTTCACTATAAAAAGTGTAACAGTAACCTATAACACTACCTACATACATACACAGTGGCTAATGAACAAATAAAATACTGGGTCTTGGTATTCCTCCTCAGACTGGGCCATTCAGAGGTAGCTAGGACTGAACCAGTATGCATTATGTAACACAACTTGACCCTATATCAGTACAAACGGTGTTGTCTAAAGTTATATCTTGCGTGGATATGCAATAAATCGTACATAGTCTTTATATTGCCTGGCCCTAGCTTGACTACTGGCAGTGACTGACAGCTGCACAAAAGACTCCTCGGCTCTGATTGGTTGTTTTTGTTCATGTGCGCAGAATCCTTACAGATGCCATTAGAAGCACTAAGAGGAGGCAGAGGAATATGATTCTTTTCACGTATTATTTGTCTCATGTACTAGCATCAGATATAGTGTCAGTTTGGTAACACTTTACTTGAAGGTATCTGCATAAGGGTGACAGGACACTGTCATAACTATGGCATTACTCTGTCATGAACTTGTCATAAACATATACATGTCATAAATGTTTATGACTGCTGTCATTAAGTGTCATTCAGTTTTTGTCATGACAAGTTGACATTGAATTTGTTTGGGATGTCCTTATAATGACAACTTGACATTAATCAAAGTGACATTACCAGAAGTTGTCTTTGTCATGACAAGTTGACATTGAATTTGTTTGGGATGTCCTTATAATGACAACTTGACATTAATTAAAGTGACATTACCAGAAGTTGTCTTTGTCATGACAAGTTGACATTGAATTTGTTTGGGATGTCCTTATAATGACAACTTGACATTAACCAGGATGACATTACCAGAAGTTGTCTTTGTCATGACAATAATAATCATTATGTCAACTTGTCATAAACACAAAAAGATGTGCATTTCTTGTTAATGTCAACTTGTCATGACAAAGACATCTTCTGGTAATGTCAAGTTGTCATTATAAGGACATCCCAAACAAATTTAATGTCAACTTGACATAGTTATGACAGTGTCATGTCACTCTTATGTAGATGAATTCAAGTAATGTTACCATCAGTTTATGTAACAAAAAGCTATCTTTTCATAAAAGTTACCAACTACAGCTTTAAGACTGTAATAAGTTCATGCTAGCAACCATGCTGCAGTTTGTGTGTAACAACGAAAGAATTTCTTCCTGTTTGGGTAATTTAAAGAAAAAAAAAAAAAAAAAGGAGTGAACATGACATGATCTGTTTTCAGTTTCATCTGTAATTACTTAAATCCGTGGACAGTAATGCACAAGAATTTAGATATTAGTATTAACTTGGAGTAACAAATCAAATTGCTTTAAATAAATATAAATTTTATTAAAAAAACACCCACATCTCAGCAATATCAGGAATGATATAATAAACAGCTTTCAAATAAACTGCATTCATTACATTACAATACTTACAGTATTAATACCCATCCTTAATTCCATTTTTTGTAGCATACCAAACTTCAGGAGAACAAGGGAAGCCTTAAAAAATAAAATGACAGGCAAGAAGTTGCACTTTTTTTTAATACCCTTAGTGTCTAACTGCAAAACGACCAAGTGTGCATCAACTGTTAGCTTAACCTTTGAGCTGAGCACATGGAGCGCACTAGTTAAGCCCAGAAAGTCATTCAAGTAATGTTGACTCACTCAGAAACACTCTGAAGCATCTTCAAGTATGGCTATGCTTTTAACCCGCTATATCTTAGACACCTCGGCTTTCTCAACCACAACCTGCTACTGTAGCTGGGTCCTGTACAACGAAATTCAACATTTTTTTTTTTGTAGATTTATTTTACAAAATTGGAACAGTTAAAAAAAACTAGAACTTCTAACATCTGAGTGAACAGGACACGATAGCTGTAAACATTGCTGTGACAGTGAGCACACATTTACAGACTTCCTGGATAATCTAACCGTGATCATTCTGTTAACCTGAAAGAGGCGAAAGAATATGTAGAGATATGACGAGGATTGCCGATAGAGGAGCTGTGGGTCGATTTGACAGAACAAGGAGAACCTACGTCGACATCAAAGAATGAGTTGTATTCCTGCAATACAGGTTCTTGGTATGTACAATGTGACATAATTTATTTATTTTTTTTAACACATTTACAAATCTGTTTAAATAAAAAGTTTTGTAATTCTTTATTACATTATTTTTTTTCCTGAAAAAGAAATGAAGTGCTTTCAGAAATGAGTATGTTGGAAGAGTGGGGTAAGTTCTTACTATAACATGACAGTCATTCCACTATATATCGCATTAATTAAATCAAAAAGACAGGGAAGAAAAATCATTATACAATTGCTTAGTGGTTATAAATAAACTATACACAGGCACAAAGATGTGCAACTACGTTAATCACTGCCCTGGTCTTACCTCATAGCAAAAGCAAATACATTGCTTTTTACTAAGTCAATATCATACTTTCCCTTTAGTCAGCTCAGTGCATATATGTTCAAATTACCTTTTAAAGATTACCACCATCCCACTAGCTAAAATAGAAGTAAAACATTGCAGGAAAGTATTTCTTTTTTTCCCCTCACAAAATATTTTTTGTCTTTGTGAAGTAGAGTAGACAAGAATCTGATTCAGGATGCATTGGTAGGTACCTGAATGAGAAGAAGACCAGATGAATACAGGAGATGAACACACAACTAGTTGAAAATGTCCCTGATTTTACAGTAACATCAAAGATTAAAGTTCAAGTAATACTTTCTAGCAGATCGATAAGAAAGTAAGAAATGAACTTTTATGCCTTTTGGTGGCCTGAAGTTGAACAGTTATCAACATTTTTGAAAGTAATACACAAAGGAAGAAAGAAAAATATGATATATTCCTATTGCCCAACTAGTTTTGAGGTATATGACAGGTTTGTACTGTACATTATTTAAAAGCCTTCTCACTGCCCAAAGAGTCTCACATTGTATGTTTCTAGCAGGTTGGATAGCACCTTATGATATAAAATCAGTTGAAACCCAAAGAAATACAATGAAATAGGCTGTTAGCATTCTTTACAACACAAAATCTATAACAGTAATTCCAAAAAGGGAAATTAATTTACTGTACAAATCTGACCTGTTTTATCTTACAGTTAGATTACATAATTAAAGACCCCACAGCAAGCCAGCTGCCCTCTGAAACTGACACTGAGCTTACCCTGTTTCATGTTCCTCAGTGTATAAAAAGCACATTTACTAAGCACCACAGACATACAACTACATGTAATATTCACAGTCCAGGTTTCTTCAATGAACCTAAGGTAAGGAACATTAAAAACAGTCGCTGACAAAAAGTAAACCTGGAAAAAAAACTGAAATAACACAAAGGTAGACTTTTTTTTTCCTCAAAATGTTAAAAATGCACCATTAGAATGGCTCAATTTACAGTATAAATGACATAGGAAAGTGAAAGCACCAACACAATGATAGTTTTTTTTTCTTCTAAAAAAAAAATCATTTTGCATGAAATTGAAACACTTTGATGGATTGCTCATACAACCCTCTTTTAAAAGTTCATTAATTTAATTTTAGTGATGCTTAGAAATGAGTAACTTTGAACGTAGCTATATTAATACCCAGATTTTCATGATTTAAAGGTATTACCAAAACACTTAACTTTCATTATCAAAAAGTGCTCTAAAAAACACTGACTTGCCAAAAACCATTATGATGCTGATCATTTTTTGACCGTGGGATGATATTTTCAGTGTCCTGTTGACATAAGCCATTGAGTGTCACTCGTAGAGTGAGTTATGATCATAGTGTGAAGGCATTTGAATTTAAATAAATGGTATTAAGCACACACTTTAGCACCGTGAATGTTGTCATTTACAAAGTCAGTGTTTTATGCCAAGAGTACAATTTTGTAAGAAAAATAAAGCCACCAAAAATGAAACTTTGTTTCCATTAAAAATAGGTCCTTATGTATTAGACTGAAAGCACCAGAGATTTTGACAGTGTGTATCTTGCAAAAGTTGCCAAACAAAAATAAATACATCCTTAGTAGGGTCAACAAGTAAAGCTTGATTGTTAAAGAGGTGAAAGACCTGATGTGAAAAATGATTTATGTCTCATCTGATCACAGGTTCCTTTTTTCCGTAACACTGTTGCTAACCTTACGGATAGGAAGGAGTGTTTAGATGAGGCCAGTGGTGCTTGTGGTCTTTGTCATGAATAAAGCACCTTAAATTTTCTTCTTCATGAGTGTTTCTTACACAAACTGACTGTAAGGCCCAGTGACCTTGGTGAAGGCATACGGAGATGTACTGACATAGGTGTTTGTTGTGCCCGACAAGGATCCCTCCATTAGTGCCTGGATAAAACGCTTGTAAGGAGGCTCCCCAGTGGTTTCCAAAGAATCTGGATGCTCACGCTTCACCCCCTTCTTGCCCTTGCTAGGTGTCCCCTCACCACCATTCCTCTCTGCATCCTCCTCCTTCTCTCGAGCCTTTTCTGCCATCTTGGCTTCCCATAGTGCCAAACCATGCTTGGCCTCGTTCATATTTTTGTGCTGGTAGAAGACCAAGGAGATGCGTGTTGGGTGGTGGCGGTTTGGGTTTTTAACAGGCGTTGTAGCATGGAGCTCCCGTTTTGCACACTCAATGAGAACTGAACCGTGGCTTGGTGCCACTGCCACACCACCAATGTCAGGATCCAAGAAGTTGTGCTCATTGTCTGACCACACCTCAGGCTTTTGTGGGGTTGTGGGTGTCTGCGGTGTTCCAGGCTCCTGCTTAATACCAGAGCCCATGATGCTCCCATTAGGCAGACCTAACCCTGACTGTGTTTCAGGGTTTATGCACCCACCACTTATCTGGGCAGAAAGCATCTGAGGGTGAGGCATGCCCATCTCGGTCTTGATTTGCATATGGAAGGGATCTTGGCCTGGAGGTAAGATTTGAGGGCTCCGAGAGAGGTATGGATTTGGGTATCCTCCAAACTGATTGCCTTTGCTAACAGCAGCTGTATAGTCTAGACTTCCATGAGCTGATGGTGCTCTTGAGAGGGGGTCCATAAACTGGGGGTCTGAGGCTCCATTAGGACCATAAGGGGCATAAGGTCTCATGGGGTGAACTGGCCTCATGCTGCAGGCATTGTAACCATTGACTTGTAACCCGGGCTCACCATATCTTGGTGGATAACTGACCTCATAACGCTGATGTACACCGTACTGCTGCTCCGAGTAAAGCGCTGGCCGTTGTTGTCGATACATGTCCAGGTGCTTTGGGTTGGAAGCATAGTATGGATGGTAATTGTCAAGGGGCATTCCTCCGTTACATTGATAACCTGGGTATGGACGATTTGATCCATTAATATAAGAATTTGGTACGTGAAGTGCAGTGGGGTAAGGGCTGGCTGGTGTTGGTGGCTGAGGGGGATACATGCTGCTTGGCTTGGAAGTGCTTGGAAAAGACCCAGGATGGTTGGGGAACCTGGGGTAGCTGGCTACATTTGCTGAGCCAGGATAAGGGGGGAGAATGCTCTGGTGCTGCTGTTGCTGTAGTTGCTGATGATGGGCCCCAAGGGGGTGTGTTGGCTGACCTGACTGTAGGGTTGCTCCCATAGCACCTGGTATAGGTCCTAGAAAACAAAACAACAAGATAAACGCCTAAGCAGCAGTGAAAACGATCCACAAATGGGTCACTTTTTGTCAAACCACTGGGTGGGAATCTAAAGGCACCGCGCAATTCGATTCCAATACAGAGGGCTAAGATGTCATTATAAAATAAAATTTTTGATTTCTATACTTGATTTATTGTGCTACTTTTAAAACATAGCGTACTTGTAATGTTCCATAATTAAAATAAGTGGATGAATTTATTTCCCAATATTTTATTAATGTGATAGCAGTAAGTTAAAATGCACATGTTTACATCTGTTACCATCCAATTGTTTCAGCTGTAAGGAAAGTACAGCCCAGTCGTACAAAACTGTGTCAGACAATCATAATGTCAGAATTGGGTTTTAAATTTCCAATTATTGACTTTTCTGCATGGAGACAGAATCTTTCAAGACAGCATTGCAATGCATCCAAGAATCCATTTTTACCCCACCCCTAATAATGGCAACATTTCCCAACAAAGACATTAAATATTTAAGATGCAGCTTATTAAATATGTCATAATAAATGTTACCCTACCTGCCATAGGAGTGCTCTGGGTGGTATTTTCATAAGTGCCAGCTTTTGACTTGGCCAGGAGGGCCCTCTCTGCCTTTTCATTGTCCAGCATGGCATTCTTGTTGGCAGCTGCCTTCTTAGCATCCAGCTTTTTTTGCCGGCAAGACTTGGCGGGCTCTGCAAGCATGCGCACCTGGCGGCGGAAGGCACTGAGGACTTGGATGGCGCCTGACTTGATTTTCTCCTGCTGACCCTCCTCGCTGCCAAATTCATCAGTGTTGGAAGCCTTATAAAGAGGCAGTACATGGAGCTGCTCATCGTCTGGTATCTTTCCAATCTCTCGGTTATCCTCACTTGTTAATGTACAGACCTGGAAAAACAGGTTGAGTTTAATACTTTTTGTTGGGAATGTCAAAGACATTAAATAACGTTTATTTATAAAGGTGTTTAAAGCATTGCATTGGTGAGATGTCAGATCTAGTTTCTCTGTATCTATTCCATCCTTCAACAAATACAACGTGCTTAGTAGGATATATGTTTCCCAGGTTCTGCTTACCACAGTGCTGCCACCCTGCATGTTGTGGAGGTCTCTGTGAGCGTGGGCACAGAAGTCCAGGCAAGCAGTGACTCCAGAAAAGGGACGGCCCTCCTTGAGCCCCAGGCGACAATCTGGTGCCCTGTGTTCATGTTCCACCTGTTTCCAGGGACAACAGGAGGTATGTTTGAATAGATGTTAAGAGTTTCTGAAGGTCACACAACAATATAGATAGGAAATCTTTATAAAACTACGACTATACTCATCCAAGGTGTGCTACTGTTGGTAGAGAATTCCTGCGTGCAAGTTGCATCACTCACATTTTATCAATGCGTATGTAACTTTACACCTGCTTCACTTATATCTTAACGAAACAGGACATTTAGAACATGTATTTTTAATATTATTAAATTATTAAGATGTAGACGTGGAAAGGCAAGCAGTCTATACACTGTCCAGATATACGCACCTGATTTCCATAAGCTTCAGGTGCTAACATTTTATACAAGGGACCCAATAAGGTTGCCAGATTTTGAAAGTTGCCCTCCAGCTTCTCTTCCTGAAAGACAAAAATTGACAGTATTCAGTTACCTTAACAGGCATATTACATGTAATATAAGCATGGTGCACACTTCCATTAATTTTAATCTACATAAAACACACCTCTCTCATATCATCTCCTAGTAGCTTGAATTTTCTTGGGATTTTGCTGCGGGCAAACTTGCAGCCGTTGTAGTACATGCTCCAGGAACAGCCGAAGGAGAAGGACGCTCCACAGGCATCAGGATTTAACCCCTGGCATGCACAGGTCCTCCTGAAGGGGAGGAATATAAAGTTAAAATGTGCCAGAGTTGATTCAGTTCAGTTTGCCAAAATTGATGGCTGAGGATGAGTTCTGTAGTGTTGTCACATACTCCTCATTGATAGCACATCGTCTCTGGGTCAGTGCTCCGTGCTTTGTTAGAGTTTCACGTAGCTCGAGGTAGAGGCGGTCAGCCAGGCTGGGCAGGATGCCCTCCCAGACCAGGATCACTACAATGATGCAGGCTGTGTCACATTTGTGACCAGTACGTTCCCGCACCAGCACCAGTAGCTTTTCTTCTACACTGGCTCGACGAATCACCTGAAACGCAACAGGTATAGGAATTTGTAGCAGCTGACTTGCCTGCTTCTCAAATTAATACAACAATGGTTCTTACCCATTTGGCTATGGGGCATCCTTGTGTACTTTTCCCTTCCTTGCCGGTGTATACTACTTTCTCAATCCTGATGGCACTACCAGTTAAACCAGACCTTCGAAGCAGAATAGAGCCATTAAACACAAATAATATAGTATGCAGTAGTTACATAACACAGTCTCTGTTTACAGGGATTTTTCAGGAGGTAAAATTGTAGTCAACCTTTTCTCCATCGTCTCCCGTATACCAGCAACAGTAGGCGCTGCCCCCAAGTGAGTGTAGTATGGGCCTTCGTCCTTCTCACTGATTTGTTCTAAATATCATAATGAAACTTAGATTAATATTCACACACACACACACACACACACACACACACACACACACACACACACACACACACACACACACATATTCACCAACTGATCAACTGTGTTTCAGGACTAACATCATGAGACTCACCAACACAGTGGCAGGATGCAATGTCATATTGTGTTTTCATGGGGGTGTCCAGTAGATTCTTTATAGGGGTATCTAGTAGCTTCATAGGAGAGTCCATAAAGCTTTGTAGGAGGTGTTCCTTCTTGGGGGTCAAATCAGGTTGTTTTTTGAGAGCTACAGTGGCTGGGGCAGCTGCCAATGGATCAGCTCCACTCAGGTCAGTGTTAGTTGACAGGATTGTGACAGGACCAGAAGATTCCACCTTGATTTTCGATGAATTGACGACAAGGGATTTCTTCTCAAACACAGGTGAAAGCTGGTACTGCCTCAGGCTTTGTTCCATGGAGGCCAAGATGCTTCCCTGCGTCTTGCTTTGCTCACACAGGGATGGTTGATTCTCCTGCTTGACCTGCACTCCACCTATGCCTGCCTCTCGCATCTGTAACTGCTGCTCCTGCTGCTGTGAACGGGGCAGCTCGAATCTGGGTCCGTTTTCCATTCTAACAGCTCTTATGCCATGTTTGGTGTCACTAGTGCTCTGAAGGGGATGAGGAGGGCCCTGGCGCTCCTGCCTTTGTAACAGGTGCATACGTAGGGCTGCATGCCTCTGAAAGTCTCCTTGGGGACCCACAGGTGCCAGAGGTAGTCGAGGTCCCCTTTGGAACTGAGTGCATGACGTCTTTAGCTGCTGTTCAGATTTAGGATACATCTGTGTTGATACCTGTGGGTTTAACGCACCTTGTGGTAAGTGAGGTTGTGACTGTGTAGAGGTCTGGGAGAAGTCTGCATGGTTGGGCTGGTGGCAGTGGTTGTTAGGCCGCTGTGGTTGAAATTGCTTGAGGTTACTGCTGCCTGAGTTTGGTGGAAACTGCCTTTGATGTTGTTGTAGTTGTTGCATCTCTGTTGTGTTACTGTAACTAAATGTTGCATGGTTGCTGTGCTGGATGTGTTGGTTGTTGGATTGAGTGGAATTGTTTCTAAGAGGCTGGTTGGGTTGAAGCTGCTGCTGACCTGGCTGAGGCAGACTGCGAGGTCTGTAATCGGGAGACTTGAGTTGCTGCCCCTCAAATTGCGGTGGGTGGGACAGGGGACGTTGAAGATGACAGTGCTGTTGTTGCTGCTGTTGTTGCTGTGTTGGTAAAAACCCAGATGACAGTATATCCTGCAGGTCAGGGTCTTCACATAAGTGCTCTGACTGCATCTGGGTGTGGTAGCGGCTGTCTCCCTGCTGATCTTGGCTGAAATTACGCTGTTCAGGTATCTTCTGGGGTAGAGATTGCTGCATTTGAGGTGCTTTAGAATTTGACTGCTGCCACTCAGGGGCAGTGTTGTGCTGGGCTGGAGCACAGTGTGTTTGGGCCGGGAGACAGTCCTGCTGTTGCCGCTGGAAGCTGTTAGGCCCCTGGCTGCTATCTGTGAAACCTCCCTGTGTCTGGAATCTTTGCGCTGAATTTGGTTCCAACATCTGGCAGTGAACCTGGGGGTTAGCTGTCTGCTGCTCTGACTGAGGCTTAGCAGGGAATCCCCTCCACATGTCCTGTTCTTGTGCCTGGGATGACGGGCCACTTGCTGGTTGCTGCTGCTGGGAATGTGAAGAGTTCAGCTCTACCCAGCCTCTGTGTTGGGGAGTCGAACATGATATGTTGGCTCTCTGCTGAGATGTGTTCTCCATCCCGTTTTCTAGCCCAGCATGACGTGGCTGCTGGAGATTGGGCCCCATGGGTCCAGTACTTTCAGCCTCATGTGAGTTCCCAGCATTTTGTTTAAAATTATGGGGTTGAATCCCATACTGGAGGCCCCTGTCAGTGCCATGGCGCTGATGCTGACCAGACCTGGGTTCTTCACTTTGCCCCATCTTCTGTATCGCAGAGTTGGAAAAGTTTCCATATCCACCTGTCTCTGCAGCCTGTAGAGGAGCATTGCGCTCCAGAAAAGAGTTCTGGTTAAACTCTTGGTTGGCCTTCACATATATACCTTGAGGATTTTTGTCATCTGGATAGCACCGTGGGCCATTTTTATGTTGTTGTGAGCTGTTGGCAGTATTTGTAGTTGGGATCATGCCAGGCAGCTGACCTAGAGACATCTCCTGACCAGAGTACGATGGTGGCCGCTGCTGATGCTGTTGCTGGTGGTGGTCTGCCTCAAAATTGCTGCTGTATCCATTCACTACATAGTTGACAGAATTATAATTGTTGCCTCCTTCACCATTGCCCAATGCCCCAGGCGGCTGTTGCTGTGAGTCAGGCATCTGAGCTGAATTGGGCAATCCTGAGGTTAAAGAGGGGGGTTGAGCACCTTCACTAGGCAGCTTATTTGCCAGTGAACCATTGACAGGATCTCCCTGTGGCCCAGATGTCTGTGGTGCAATTGACACTTGCTCAGGATAATACTGAGACAAGGTTTTCTCTAAAAGATCACCTGGAGTGCTTTCTATGGTTGAGGGGGGTGATGCAGCACCATTTGGAATTGAAACTTGTTTATTCCTTGGTAGACAAAAAATATCGCCATTGGGAAAATTACAGTTCCTCTTGTCTAACTTAATTTCTGTCTGTGGGGTATTGCATTCAAACTCTGTTGCCTTTGTCAACTCAGGAAAGCTATCCACCAAACTGGAGCTCATGTCGTCATTTCCTTTCATCTCAGAATCTACTTTGAGTTTCTTGGGCTGGTGGGCCAGTAAGGACTGCTCAGCAAGTGCATGCTTCAAATCTCCATTCATCAATTCTCCATTCATCATGTAGGATCCTTGATCGAACAGCCCTTGTACTGAGGCAGGACTGTTGCAGTTCTCCCTGTGCCTCTTCATGGAGTTGGCACCGGCACCGGGCTTGTAATGGTTCCAGTTCGTATCTGCAGTGATCTGCAGAGAGTCTCTCTCTGAAGACTGGCCTCCATTCTGGAGTTTGTGAGAGATGCTGTGAGATGTGCCAAATTGTGCTAATATCAGACTTTCTTCCGTCTCATGTCTGGCCTGTTCTGTTTCCATCTGGCCTGCTCAGAGTCCATCCACAGGGCTGCCCTCTGTCCGTCCTGCAGGGCAGAAAGGGAGACAGAAACATTTGGTTACGTCATCATTCAAGCACATTTTTAGAAAAGGTTTGATTCTGTAATTACTGTTAGTTTTGTTATATGTGCAGCTCTGACAGAGTCATTTCTTGTCTTATTTTAGCAGTGACATTAACACATGTTTCCTGTGGTGTTTAACACCCAGTCAAAGTGGGTGATGCAAAGTGGTGCACAAAGAAGACAAAGACTTGATTGATTTTATAGTTTTTGGGAGAAAAGATGGTAAAAACAGCAGTTATGTTTTCAGATTCAATAATATGTACCGTGTCAAACAGACACAGCTAATATGACCCATTATTTCCCCCAGGACTTTATTTTAACCTAAATGTGTTCAGGAAGTCTGATTATCTGATTTGACTGAAGGCTCATAAGGCTACTTTGGTGAATCTGAACTTAGCTGATCTGAGATAATGTTAAGATCAAAGTTTGCCTGTAAAACTGTTTAAGCCAAGCTATTTGTTTTCAGGAAGCCCCACTTTATAAGTCCTTTAACACCAACAACTCTGATTTCATTACAGTCAAAGCTGCTCTTCTGACAAACATTAGCACTCCTCAACTAGAAGCTTAGGTCTTAACATGGCTTTAGCGAGGGGAAGGTCAGAAGAGTAATGTGTTTACACTTGGCACTGAATGTGTATCAGCTGGCAACACGATCCTGTCATAGAATTAGATTCACCCTGACCTCATCACTCAATCATCTAAAACCTGACAGCAAGCACAAAGTGAGGACGGAGAAAAGGATACAAACTAGAAGTCATCTCAGAACCATGTTGGCTGACAGTGGACTGTGAGTCACCATTTTGAATTTAACATACACCCTTTAACAAAAGTTGTCCTGGAGGCACACCATGTTTTGAGGTCACATTCTCAGTGCCCAGTATCAAGAACTGCATGGCAGTTTGCGTGCTTCCTTTGGAAGACATTTATCTCAGACTGAAAGCTGTGACTTCCTGTTATGTACTGTATGTGGATAGTAAATCTAAACATGCCACAATGGGCCAAATGTTTACTGTCATGTTAGGAATGTTACGAAAGCACCACGACTACATTGTTCTGCAGTTGGGGGACCAGTTTGCTCCCATAATGCAATCTTTCTCAGACTAGCAAAAGAGGAACTTTATGCATCTCCACCTTAATTGCACTCTAGACAATAGTGATAGTTTTAAATAGACACTAGGAACATGCTCTAATTAACAGAGGATAAAAAACAGAACTGTAGTCAACATACAAACCAGCAGCTTCTAGTTCTTTTCAGACATACATACTATTGCATCAGACAAAAGCACGTTTTTAAATCCATTTTATAGATTCTGACCTCATTCCACTTCACTGCCACAAATATAAGCGTTCTGCGAAAGTAACTTGCAATATACAGTAAAAGTTTAGACTTCTTTTTTTCCTCTGAATCCGGTTTATTAAATGGGTATAATATCACAGGACAGAATATATTAAACTAAACATAAGTCTGGTTGATTGAAGGTAGTAGGATGCAAGGTTAATGTCCCAGATGGTAGATGGGAGGAGGAGTTGGCTGCTCGTCAGCTGTTCAGTCGTGGTATTTCTCACCCTGAACACATTGTTATGTCAAATATGCAAATACAACTCAGTTCTCAAGTTTGAGGCCTTTTGTCATCATGGCTAAACTCTAGCGTTGTAAACTTTCTGCCACAGAGCTATAATGAGTATAGAATATAAACTCAACCTCACAGATGTTTCTCACACTAACTTTATCATCCTGATTTCAACTCTGAACTCTGATTTAAGTAAATGTTCTTGCTGGTGGAGAAACTCAAAAGAAGAGTTTGGTAGCAACATTTAAGTGAGACTTTCACAGGGTAATCTAAAGATGTTTTTTGTCCGGTTTCAGCTGAGCCTTAAATGTAGCATTTTGCAATGTGTGAAACATACATTTTGCAAACATTACCACTCTTTTTGGACTTTTGGATGAAAAAGTAGGTTAAAAAAGATGAAACAGAGTTCCATTATAAGGTGGCCAAACTGTGAGAGAAGCTAGCTAACGACAAGTAGGTCTAGTAACAAAGTCATTTAATAAAGTAATAAAAGTGATGAAGGGAAAACAAGATCTCCACAGAAGGTTAAGCAGCAAACAGAGCTTGTGGTTTCATTCTTGCTCTCCCTGCGCTCTCTCTCTCTGCCTAAAGCATATAGATTCCAGTGATTCCAGTAGAACATTGATTTCTGTCTGCTTCCCTCAATTATTAATGCGTGTCACATCCGCAGCATCTGCAAAACAATTGCAGCACGCAGGCACAAAGAGCCGCAGTCTAATCCATCATAATTATGAGCAACTCTCCTGCAGATGCTAGAGGAATGGGCAGCTGATGAGCACCAAGAGGGCCTCAGATTCAGGTTTAAGTGTTAAGGTAAAAGAGTGTGGAGCATTAAAGCTGGATTAATTGTACTAATTATGTAGATTCGTGGTTGGCAGGGGAGGAAGTGAGTTCAGATGTCTGTTAAAGTATTTCTAGTAAATATCATAAAACCTGTTGTTCAAATAAATACGTATTTTCTGTTAGCTGCGTAATTTTATTTACCTGCTTTGACTCTGCCTTTAAACTGCCTCTAAAAAAGAGACACATACTGATTTAATTTCTGTATAGCCTTTAGTATTAAATATCAAGTGCAATACACTGTAGAGAGCCACCCTTTTAAACAAGCCATGCTTGTCTCATAACACTATTTTCCTCCATATGTTGAAGGCAAAAGAAGATGCATTTCCCTGACTTTAATTGGTGTCCTGAGGTTTTTTCCGCCTGTGCACAAGCATCCTACAGTATCACAACCACCTTCTACTGTGAACACTCATAGGAATATGGAATGCTTGGCTAGGTTTGAAAAGTGTATGATCAAAATATGATATGAAACCCAGCAGTCTGACTCCAATACTGTACTTTAAAGTCAACATGTGTAATTAAGCAGACATTTACACCCTTTATTTTTCACTTAACTGACCATAGGTAGCTCATCTAAGACATTTTACAAATGCAAGACAATTTATTTATGAAGCTTTAGTCATTTGCCAGTTTTCAAATCTTTGTGACCAGGTTGAATAATATTTAATGTTGGTGACAGCTGTTAGAGGTGTTAAATGCCAGCCCATTTTCAATCCAGGGGTATCATACACCAATCCTTTGTCACACTCCTCAGCGTGTGATATCGAAATCAGAGGCACACTTGAGCATCTTTATGACATGCACCGGGCTTTCAGCTGTCTCTTCACAAATGGCGGAAGGTGGATGGGTAAAAAAAAAAAAAAAAAAAAAAGGACTTTCACCCAGGAGACCACAGTTTGTGTCTCATGTGAAACTAAAAATCACTGTTATTTTAACGTAACGTTATGCAATTTATGTACAGTTGTTGCGCACTGACATCACGTTAGGTGACATAACCAAGTATTTTATTGCTTAGACATTACTGTGACCGTTACGCAACATTAACAGTGTTTCAGCTGCGCGTCACATACATACACTGCTATGAGACAAAGTGACATTTGACGACCTGGGAGTGAGAGCAGGTTGCAAATGCCTCTCAAGTAACTCATTTGAATGCAACAGGCATGTGATGAAGCATTCTGTCATACCTCAGGTCGTTTTTCACACTACATGACTATTGGTCAAATTTAAGGGACAGCTTCAAATGTTTTTTTTTTTTTGGTGTGGCACAGCTATGATGTCCAGTAAATCTAAATAAAATAAAAATAAAATGTGTTCATCAAGGCAATTTAGGCTCTTGTAAATTAAACAGACTTTCTGCTTTATGTTCGTAGACATGCAGAACAGCTAAACACGCTGTATTTACTTTAAATAAGTAAATAATGTCCTTGGAGCTCCCAGTAACGCCTCAGGTCACAACTGCCGACTGCTATGGTAAAGTTTAGAGAAATATGCTGTACAGCCTTTGAAAACATAATTGGATCCAGCCTTAGATTCCCACAAAAGCCCTCCTGTTAATGCACAACCTACTATAGGCTCACTATAGGCACTGACTGATGTTTTTTGGGGGGGGGGGAGCTAAATATTTGAGGTACCATGGCATGTTTCATTTGGCATGATCGTGCTCCATCATTGGGCCTGATTATCACATCTGGAAGCGGTTACAGCTGCTTATGATTCTGGCAGACGAGCCATCATCTTCAAACAACATGTTTTATCCAAAACCTGATAACCTTTTTTTTTTTTTTGAAAAATGAAAATGTTTGTATAGCTACAATATCCGTTTCAGCCACAACATGACCCTTTAAAGAACGATCTATTAATAATGCATGTTGTTTCAAATGAATGACTATAAACAAATCTATGGTTCAGTGATGCTTTGCAATAAAAGGACACGTCTAAAATATAAATTAGATTTTACTGTACAGATGGGTCATATAGGTTAAGAAAATATATGTTTAATACTATATTCAGCTACACATATGAAAATTATTCTCTCTCTGGGGCGACTGTAGACTGGGCTAGTTTGCAAAAGTGTCTCTGAATGTCTTAAAATCTTCCAACCAAACACTTGTGTAACTTTCTAAAAGTAGTTCTAATTCAAAACCTCAAGATACAGTGCACTTTCAGAGACAGTATTTATAATCAGGTTCCTCTATGTCCATAACCACAATGTCCAAACTGGTCACATGGACCATGAATGAGGGAGAAATTAAGTGTCACCCTGTTGCAAATGTGGCCCAGTCGACCGCCTGGACCAAGACAACCTCCACAGGAAAACTGTCAGGCAGGCAAGCTGGTCGACATAATGATCTCCTTCTCTGTGTCAATCACCCACTCCAAGACATTAGCAGCCCTGCAGACCCCCAAAGTTAGCGTGCTAAATCTCCCACTAACGAGCCAAGCTGTTACAAGGGTGTCTGGAAGCTCCCACCGTTGTCACAACAGAGCAGCCAGCTGCCTGTTAGCAGGTGGAAGAGGGAAAGCGGCACGGTGAAAACAAAGACAGCTCTCAGGTCAATAGCTGGGGAGAAGAGCCTGAAAGGTGTCCTTTCGTGTGTGTGTGTGTGTGTTTGTGTTTGTTGAGTAAACAGCAGGCATCTTAAATCCCAAATCTCAATTTAAAAAAAAGTTTAGAAAACAGTATGCAACGCCTCGTTTCGACAAAGCTGCAAAATCACCCAGCATCTTATGTGCAATACTAAAACACTTGTTCAGATGAATCGTTAGAAGGATTACAATAAATAGTTTAGTTCATGTCTCATGTTATAATGCCCACAAATGTTCTCTTTAAAGACTTTAAAGGATGATTTCTTTCCTAATCTCGTGGTCAGATTACAGACTGCCGTTTAAGAACTAGGCTAATATGGTTGAAATGAAAAACAGCGTCCACCAAAAGCAAAGATAAAAAATATCAAGGCAGCACTGGAACCTGAACAGAAAGACTCTCGAGCAACAAGTTGCAGAACTAATCTCCCTTTTGCTGCTATCAGACGCAGACGGATATAAAGTGCCACAGCGGGACACCACCAGCAGCGGCATTGTAATCAGAAGTGACACTGAGCTGCTTTATGATTATGTCACTTTTATTAAAATTGAAATGTGTTATTTTGACAAATGAGAGCGAGAGAGCCACACAGGAGTTGTGAAATGCGCACGGCTCCGTTTGATGAATGGCAAACGGTCTTAGCATCCTGAAGGCATCTTCATTCATATGGCACAACATTTGGACGTTTTCATCTGTGGCAGATCTGCTGGTTTTTATGATGTACGGTTTAGATTATCTTTGGTTGCTTTGTAGCACGATAAGAGGGTGAAATGGCATGAGGTGATTATGATCACTCGTATACTGAATTTTCTGCAGAAAGTTTTTACAAGCTACTTTATCAGTCTAGATCACTGTGTTACAAATTGACTCTACTTTGAAATGTACTTAAAGGTCCCACATTATGCTCATTTTCTGGTTCATACTTGTATTTTTGGTTTCTACTAAAACACATTTACATGCTTTAATATTAAAAAAAACCACAATTTTTCTCACACTATCTGCCTGAATATAAAAAACTGTCTAAAACGCTTTGTAACAGCACCTGTCTCTTTAAACTCCCCTACCAAAAAAGCCCACTCTGCTCTGATTAGTCAGTGTTTTTGGGTCTTCCACATCTGCACTCTCTGCATCTTTGCACTGTCATTGCAGCCGGGGGATTTATTGTAACGCCACCGTAGCGGAGCTTTCTACCTTTAAAGACCGTTTTACTGAAATTGCATTGCTAGGCAACAGCTTACTGTAGGTCAATGTTTACTTCCTGTCAGCTGACGTTATTCGCACATACTGCAAAAAAAAAAAATCCAACAGGAAATGAAAAGGGGATTCACAATGTTTATGTTTCAGTTTTGAAATGGCCTATATGTGACATCACAACGTCAAGGATATCCTGGCAGTTTGTTTAAAGACACAGTGTAGTGTAGTGTAGTGTAGTGTAGTGTTTTGATACGATGACAGCATTCATATAGCACCTGTAATGCTTTATATTGGACCTTTAATGATTTTTTTTTCTCTATGGATTTGTAATTTTGGCTTTAAAATGAGTCATGTGCTATATATAATTAAGAAACTATGCAGAAACAATTAAATTTGGAAATTAAAACCTCTTTCTTTTTGCAGTAGACTTTACACTCATTAAGGAAACACCAATTTAAGTCAGTTTGGTTTGAGGGAAAAGGAGCTAAAAGGAGTAACCTTATGCTCCCACCTCTCTGAACTCTCCCACATATAAAGCATCTGATCCCTGCTAACGCAACAATGAGGTAAGCGGGTGAATACCACTTCCCGACCCCATGTGACTACTCCTTTGTTTTGTCTGGCCCTCGGTGCAGTCTGCAAATCAGTAACTAAGTCAAGAGGTGAACACCGGCACTAAGCTGCTTTCAGTGCAGCAGCTCCGTTCCTGCGGGACACTCCAGGCTTTACAAAGGACCGAACGGAGCCAAGCAGCTTGTCACAGTTGGATACACCCACACTGACAACAAAAAAAAAAAATCTTTGCAAGCCCAGAACAAAGCCAGAGATCCCAGCTGAGTGTGCGTGCGGCTGTCAGCCTACAAACATACAAACACACACACCAATTACACATTGTTGGAGGTCCAACTTCACTTTAAGACATTTGCAGTGTTGGCTGCATTCTTTTAATTATTCATCAGGCGTGATTCACAGTGAGATCTATTTTTGCTCCGGAAGTAGAGCACTAAACTAAACCAGAGGCACAGCCTTACAGAGGCTTTAGTGTGCATGCCTGCTGGAAGTTATAACGCTTTGATCTATTTTGGTTTTCATTCTAGTAGCTAATGTCCACCAGGGAAATGAGAGCTGTGTTTCAGTTTATGATATGACTCAACTTGCTTGGCTCGAGCTGCATTCCCAACAAAGCTTTCTTTCCCTCCAGAAGTCAATTTCTTTGTCTCTGTACGCTGTTGTTTGGCTTCCCTCCCTCTCCCACAGCCTCACCTCCAGCCCTCTGCCCTGTAATTACACTTCAGGTTCCTCTGTACTTCTATCTGCTATCATCTACTTCCCTTCCGTTGAGTCTATCATCTAACCTGTGCAGTCATGAACATGGACACTAAGCGCTATTGTAGGAATCACTGCCTTTACTCATGGCCTCTGTAGCTATGTATTTGCTGGCATTTATAGATGGTGAGTTGCTTTAGTGCTTTGAAGCCTGGGGGCAAGGGTGGACTCTTGGACACAGTGTGACCAGTGTTGTAAAACAATGGACACAGTTTGCACAAGACTCATTTAGGTGCTGCAGTTAATACAAATGACAGTAGAGCCTTATTTTTAACAATTAAGTGCCTTGTTTTTTATATAGTTTTTGCAACTTGTTTTTGTTTGGCTTAAAGATCATCTTTCGGTCCAATCTAGAATATAAAAATTGAACTACAAATCATAGGTATTGGGGATTTTTGGGACTATTCCCTGATGCTTTGTCTTCATAACACCAGTGTAACAAACTTTAATGCACCAGACTCACACTGTGTTTTTGTTATTCCCAGAGAGAGCCAGTGAAATATGAGAGCTGCCATAGTAGATGGGGTCTATTTGGCGTGACTTGGCAGCCGTATGTGACATTCACCACTAACGACAGCTGCTGGGAAACTCAGGTCTCTGCACTTTCAGGTTTGAGCCCAATGGCAGCGAGGCCACAGAGTCCTGCTGTTGCAGAGAGAGAGGGAGAGGGAAGGGGAGGTGTGGAGCGGCACTGTAAATCAAACACACACTTGCCAAGCCACACCACTGTTTTGCAGAATAGTCCTAAGAATAAGCCATAATCTCAAGTGTATGTTTCCTTTTCTTTGCTGATTTGGGCCCATTCACATTTTCCTGTTTGAAAGATAAGTGCACAGAGCATGCAGTCAGTCCACAGACTATAAATTTACTTTTTAAAAGTGAAACCCACATGACTCATGAACTGAGTCATAACAAAGTGTTAAATACTCATATTCACCACATCACCTGACTGTATGTCATAACTGTAACTTGACTACTATAACTCCGTGCCAATACATGACAACTTATAACAACAGTCATTGTTAACAGTTTACTATCCACTTATCCAACATCAACACTCAATACAAAATGTACCTGGCTAATTATTTAGCCACACCCACAGCATTGTGTCCTCTTTTAATAGCTAGTAGTATTAACATTGCCTTTATTTTGAAACACAATTGATAGTGACAGTGACAGTTTTGATAGTGTGCTGGAAATGCAAACTGAAACCCAGTCTTAATATTTGTTTCATATGACTAGACTTTAACGTAATCGCATATAAACGTACCAAAACATTAATAAGTTATTAAATCGTATTTCAAGTGGTATTATGTTCTTGTGCTTGTGTAACTTTTCAGGCCTCTGTTATCACTTCATGTCCCGCCTTAAACAGAAAAAGTCATTCTAACACTGAACATGGTGTAAAAAACACCAAATAAGTATATATATATATATGTATGACTGAAACTTAATCATAGTGTTTATTGGTGATATGTAGGCCTTAAAGCAATACTTCATCCACCAAATTTGTAAATCCATCATTCATGCTGTGTTACCTTGAATTCGTGACAAAAACCTTGTTTTGTTTTTTTTTTTTGCATGCCTCCATGGAAATCATGTTTAACAACAGCAAAACAGGGTTTCTGCAGGTTTCAGCAAGTAAAATGTAAGACTTTTTAAGACCTTTTTAATGCCACTTGGAATGGAGCTTCGGCACTTCGTCTGGATTCCCCGCCACAGACTTCAGCCATGGAGAGAAGTTGCTATTATCTTAACACGTTTCATTACATTTGCACTTCCCCATGGTGGAAGAAAGTGGCAGTTGATCAACCGACGACTGATAGGCTAACTGTAGTGCTAGCTTGTTAGCTAGGCTACCACTACAACCTCTAGCTAAACAAGTCAAGTAGTCTATGCTATCATCTCGTGCTACCTGCTAGCTTGGCAGCTATATCTTTGGGCTGGGTGGAGCCAGGCTAGTTCTCTTCATGCAACTCAAATGAATTTCTTTGCAACAGAAACGGAGCGCAATAAAAGCAGTTGTCCCGTATTATTTAAAGACCTTTGAGTAATGAATTTAAGACCATTTTAATGAAGTTGTAGGAATTTAAGACTTTTCAAGGCCTTTAATTTAGATACACAAATTTAAAACTTTTTAAGGATCCGCGGACACCCTGCAAAACTATACCAGAACATTTGTTTACAAATTCTCACACAACTCATGCACTATAATCCAACTATCATTTATCCAGTCGTATGCTCAGTACTTCCCAAACACATGCATTTTAGCCGGAAAAAACAAAACAAAAAACCTTAGTAGTGGAGTCTGGCTTTGAAAAGAGCATAGTTAAGTTCCAGTACCGGATAACTGAGACCTGGATTATACTGCACGAGTCATGTGAGAGTCTGTAAATTGATGTTTTAATATAGTTTTCGTGTTGTTAAACTTCCCTAATTCCCAATCAATCCATAAATCAATACTCTCGCTGTTTGTCATGGAGGCACACTTGAGCAAGTTTTCTTCATGAACTCAAGGTAACACTACATGGCTAACTGATATACAAATGGTCCTTTTGTGGGTGAAGTGTTCCTTTAAGTTTGATGCTGTAACATATGAGACTCATCGGAGCCACCATGAAATCCAGTAAGGTCCCTTCCACGAAATTTTAGATGAGGTAAACCGACCCCTCACTTCTTTACGAAGCCAAACATAATGACAAATCCTGATATGGAAAAGGAAATGGAGATAAAACTAAGCATTTGCTAATAACATACATTTGTGTAATGGATATTAAATGTCCAAATGTAAAAAATACTGTAACGGCTGTACGTGCAGACTGACTGGAGGTAGACATTTTAGACTGCACCCAACAGAGCTGCGAGTGAAACCTCATCCTTAGCAACCCCTACCAGTGTAATTAGGTCAGATGACTTGCATTCTACAGTGTTTTAAATCCCTCCCATAAATATAGAGCCGGACCCGCTGCTCCGCAAACCTCATGACCTCTTACAACATTTTCACAACTCTGCATTCCAGTTGGCTGTGTAAACAACAAAGATGTAGGCTCGACACAGTTCAGAGTCTCCTAAAAATCAACAGTAAACCTAAGACTGTTGCTATAAGGCACTTAATCACATGCTATACCCTAAGCATAAGTCTTATGGGTCTAGTTGTGCACCCTTGACAATAAGAGGACTGTTCATGCACGCACATTTGCTTAATTAAAGACAGTGTTTGATTATGCCTTTAAATGTCTGTGTAGCCATTTTGAATTATGACAGTTCATGACACATGGCAAGCATATGAACTGAGGGAGCTGACTCCACTGGAGTTTGGGGGAAAAAGTTAAGGGGGTGGACTGGAAAGTCTGGAAGGTCAGAACACATCAACACATAAAGCACAAATGTGAGCTGAAGTATTAGTAGCATGTGCTGTTACTGACTGTTGTTACTACAGGACAGATGTTAATTCATGTAATTCACTGAGGCTCTCCATCAGGCACCTCACACTTGGGATTTATGTCACATGGCATGCTCATGCAGCGCGTACAATGCACCTCACATGGCTGCTCGTGCCTTCCCTCTCTTTCTTTCTATCACTCTGAACATATGACACTCCACCCTGGCTAAGAAACAAAAAGCCCCTGTGTCTGCAGTCATTTTTATAATCCTCCAAATTTACATGCCGGCCAGATCTTTGTAACGTTTTCCTCAGAGTGCTTAGATCTTGTTGCCATTCTGTCACATGAGCAACCTTTGCAACATGTGGGATCTACGCTCCGATCTGGAAATATCTAAACAAATTAAACATGAAAGTGAAATCCTCAACAAAAACCTAGATAAAAGTAGACCACACACACTGGTCAGAGCTCAGTGCCATCTTGTCATTTCCTCTTTGTCAGATCAAAGCAACAGATATATTTTCTTTGCCCTTAAAGGAATAGTTTGCTTGCATGCTTGAGTGTTACACAAGACTGATACCACTGTCATGCCTCTACCATAATTATAAAGCTCCTCCAGGAACTCAAAGCTCTCAGCCAAAAAAATGGTCATTTTATGCTTTGGTTTTAATTCGGATTAAACGAATCCAAAGATACCCTATAACAAAAGATGACGCATTACAATGATATGAAATGGTAAAGACTTCCAGTCTCCTAAGTGAGCGCAGTTGTCTCTCCTCTGCACCTCATTTTGGAGTTTTGAGAACGTTACAGATTTAATGTTTGTTCCTCATTTTGACGCTCCTTGTTGCCTGCTAGCTTGATGTCTGATATCAGCCCAGTACAAGATCACATCAGTTGCTGCCAAATGTTTTGAACAAAGGTAATTTTCTCCTGATTTATCCGTCTGAAAAAAGGCCACGTAAGCGCCAGGATGTTTAGAAGGGTTGAAGCTTGTGAAAAATGGGTCCAGTATTTTATTGGTCATGATCTGAGCTCACATACAGCTCGTCCGTTGGAATGAATAGATGCAGGACAATGTAATAGTCTCCTAAAGGAAGATGAAGAAACCCACATGACAGACACAGGAAATGACACTACAATGAACCATCTCAGTTTTCTCAATGGTCTCCACTCTTTCCACCTCTTTCCTTTGTGCTAAACTAAGCTAAGCTAAGCTATGCTAACGCAACTGGCTATAGCTTCACATTAACCGTACAGACATGAGACTGGTAGCGGTAGATCTACCACTAGGCACAAACTATTCCTTTAACGCTGCATGGCCATCAGAAATGTTGAGGTGTAACATTGTTGTAGATGGCTGTGCACCACCTTTATTGATACAAAGCGTTCCCTGATGGTTGAGCCATCTGTCTTGTGTTTGAGGCATGTACAGCTCCTGTTTTAGATTAAGATGTGGCGGTCTTTTGTATTGGTCACCAAAGGGATGCAGACACATGTGAAGGTTATTACCAGGAATGCAAAAGCTTGAGGTTCTGAGTTAGTGATGTGACTCATGTTGCTTCCATTAATAACACACACAGGTCGCTGCTCAAAGAGGGAGTCTGACTTAGCACTGTACAACCTCAGGTCTTAGTTTTCCTGTCAGGTAGAGCAGTGCAGCTTCCTGTGGATGCTCACTGCGGCCTAATCACTACATGGTGACGCAATGATGGCTGCATCACGTGACAGCCTGGAGCAACAGATCTCTGTTTTTCTTCCCTCTCTCCTGATGGTGGACCAAAAACAGTGCAGCTCTGCAGGTAGAATCAGCCTGCTGAGAAACTGAATGCAGATGAACAAATGTCTCCCTCTTTGAGTTGAATACGGCATGAAAACCTCCTTACCTTTCAATGGGATGCAATGTAGCAGTTATATTTACATTATGTAGCAGTCCATCTTCTCCAAATTGATTTTAGAGATGTATGCATGTAAATATAAATACATGCTATTCAGTATCTTGCTTTTCTGCTTTGAATCTGCAGACAAGATTGATAGATTACAGCAGAAACACTGAGGATATACACTTCTGTTTGTAATTTCTTCCCTAGAGAGCCTCCTCCCCCTCCTTAAGAAGAAGGGATCTGTACAATCTACATTGTTCTTTATGTGTAATACAAGACAGATGTGACCGACTTGTGGAGTTTCCCAGTGCAGACTCTGTGCTTCCACAGCTTTTTGTCTCATTGCCTTCTCTTACTGTGTTGTCACACACTGTATTTTCTATCTATAGCCTTAATTGACTGAGTTAATTTGCACTACACAGCATTCTTATATTGAATTCATCTGTTTTCCATTAATTCCATTAACAGTGGAGGACCCAAGAAGGCAGGAATGTACAAATGTCCTAGTAGTATCAGTTTGTGTGCCCATTTCCAATGTTATCATTATATGGGTGTTAGAAGTGGTTATCAGCCTCATAAATATGGGTTAGCAGGGTCCTAGTACACTGATGAGTAGACTCAGAACATTGTTATCAGCCCATTAAATGCTACAATTGGGCAACCCAGTTGCCAGAAAAATGTTGTTATTGCACAGTATATTTCTGTAAAGCATGGATACTTTGCATTTACACTTTGTTATGTAGTGGCGACATTGAAACTTTACACTGAAACTTTACATTTAAACACGGATAGTTAGGTTTAGACGTAAAAACCACTTGGTCATGGTTTGGAAAAGATCAGGTTTTGGCTTAAAATAAACAGTTTGGGAGGCAACATCCCAGCTGAAAAAAGCAACGATGTCTTGCTTACAGTACATTTTTGTGGCACTATCCCGGCAAGAAAAGCAGTGATGAGTCCCCCAAAAATATCCCTGTTTGGTAGCTAAAAAGCTGCTGGAAACACAGCAACAACGCACTGAAACACAACTGGTTTTGTTGTTTGTTGGTTTAGAACAGTGGCCTGTAGCGGTCTGCAGCTTGACAGGCATTTCGCTAGGTGACCAACACCTACTATCCCTTTCACCTCCTGATGACAAAGTCAGCCCATATACTAAGTAACTTTAGTAACAATGTTGTAGTAGGTATGAAATGTGAAAATATAATGTGTTTGTGGTCTGCAGAAACATTTTCTTCTGGAGACTGGGCTGCATCGGAAGCAGTTTCATTACTTTCATTTTGTTCGGTTAAGGCGCCAGCACTTCCAGGTTAGGCTTAGACAAAAGCAGGGCTTGGAATTAATTTGGGTACGTTCGTTACCAACATAACAATACGTGACATATGTTACATTGTTAAAATAACTAATTGACTTTTGATTTCACACTGGACATTAACCCCAGTCTCCAAGATAAAAGTCCAATATTTGCTTGACCGTTCCGTCAACCCAACCATCCCTGGTGTGGACTCTCTTGTTCGTTATGCTAATATTACCTGACTTCCTGCACTGCCACATAACAAAAAACCAAGCATGTCATAGGCTGATAACAGCATTCTGAACCTACTCGTCAGTGTAACGGGACTCTTCTAACCCATATCTATGAGGCTGATAACTAATTAGGCCATTTAATGGAGTGATAACATTCAAAACAGGTGTATTTGAGTGAAATTTTGTCAATATGGATTAAATATGCAGCGCCTAACATATTATATGAATAATCATTTATATGGTTATAAAATGTTCCGCTGGCTTTGGGGACATTTAAAACCTTAGTTCTAGAATACAGTTTCTTATGTCATGTGAGTGTACACACAATCTTAAAAGGGGAAATCAGTCCATTTTTAAATTGCAGTAGTACAGTTTTTAGAACTCTCACTGTTGGTCAGCCATGAGTAGATAAAGTAGTGTTTGATGATATATAGATAGCTAACCGCCGCAACCCTATGGTTTCAGTGTGGGCTGTGCACATTTTCCAGTAAAGACTACACGTGACTTACTGAATAACAACTTTGTCATGATACATTTCGGCTGAAAACAATCTACAATGATCAAACTGGAAAGTGGAGCTGAGATAGTCAAATAGAGACAGAGACAAAACAAAAAGAATGTTGTATATCAGGACATTAAGTCCAGTTCTTATTTGGCTAACTGGTAAAGCTCCTTCAAGGTAAAAAGATAAACTGAGAAAGGGGAAAGGTTAACTGGCACCATAATAATAAGCCAAGTGCTCGCAGCCATAATTAAGATCAATGTCAGCACTAATCCAAGATTGTTTGATAGTTTTGTATTGGGTTCAGTGGGCCGAGGAAGCAGTGGACAAGACACATACAATATAATTACTCCTAAAGACCCACAAGGTCTGAGGAATATAGGAGTCTTATGTGTCACAACACATTAAGGACTCGAGGACACGACTGGTTTTGTAGCGTCTACTTTCCAGGGGCGAGGCTGCACTGGCTGAACTGTTGACAGTTTTAACTTGACTCAGTCCATATTGTTGCTCCAAAGCCCTTACACTGGATAAATCCTTCAGGGTCATCCTCTTGAGATTTTTTGAAGTAGATAGTTGATGATGTTGACACAAATTTGTACATACATTTAAATATGTTATGAATGTAATTGAGTTTGAAGACATGTCTGAGCAATACCTGATGAGTCAGAGAATATGGAGGAGGCCTGAGCCTCATTTTAATAGTAAATGTGACAGAAAAGTTCTTGAGGGTGACATCAGTATGAATAACTCAACGGCCTTTATTGTCGGGGATAAACCCCGCCTCTGTACATTTCTGATACAACTTGTTAAGCAGGTATTCTGGGAAAACTGCAAACACACACAAGCAAAACATCCTGCTGATATAGGCTGCTTTTATCCTATATGAATCCAACTGATCTGCTCAGCATTTTAGCACTTTTCTGAGAATTCAGCTCAAATTTGCTTTACAATAATACGTTTCTTAATGTTATTTTTAAATTGTAACACAAGAATA
The DNA here is from genome assembly GCF_011397635.1 of Epinephelus fuscoguttatus. Taxonomy (NCBI): domain Eukaryota; kingdom Metazoa; phylum Chordata; class Actinopteri; order Perciformes; family Serranidae; genus Epinephelus; species Epinephelus fuscoguttatus. Next base: position 19,784,658 of record NC_064754.1, read on the forward strand.
TGGTATTATGGCTTATACCAAAACCCCCCAAACAACTGCTGATAACAGACCACAGTGTCTCAGATCATATCTATAAACCATCCCTCCTAAACCATTTCAGTGAAAGAGTGTCTTTGCTCAGAACTATTCACACTAATGTCGTGCAAGTGTAGCACAGACTGTTTTCACAGAAGAGGTAAATCCTGGTGGTAGACAACAGTTGAACATTAGCCCAGATCTGGCTAAACATAACATAAACCTGTTAGTCTTCATTTTTTCCTGTTTGATCAGCACAGCCTGAGAAGTCACCCTGCCTGACTAAGAAGTACCCTGTGCAAAGCTTACACACAGAGTCTAAACCTTTTTTTCTGTGCCTTCAAGCTGCATCACATGGAGGCTCTAATTAAGGAACGGGGCTTCTGAGCGTACAACCCCACCAACCTGCCCCCCAGCCAGCCTGTCTCTTTTTCCCTTCTAACCCTTTTTGTCTATGCAACAGTCAATATATCTGACTAACTTGATGAACTGTGCGCGCAGCAAAGTTAATTTCTTTCAGAGTGCATGGTAGCCATGGCGACCATCTTATGAGCACTCCAAAGCCCATCTGGTTTAAACATTACCCCGGCACGGCTGACTGCAGAATAGGCTGCTTTGCCGTGGTGTGCACATGTGCTTTACGCATTGATCCTGCCAGTAAATCAATAGCCCCACATATTCAGAAGCTTACATTTGCACTTGTGCGGATCAACACCTCTATCACTGCATTTTACAAAGAACAGGAAACCTTCTCTAAATTAAGAGATACTCCGCTCTTGAGTCACAGCGTTTATTTTTAGAGCCATGTCGAGAAAGATATTGTGGTTGCTCTCAGCTGAAATGGTAAGACAAGGGATACTTAGCACTGACCTTTTCCTTCCCATTCACTCTCCCATCCACTACAGTCTGGCATGAAATGGAAAACTGAATGCACAATGCCAAATGATGAACAAACACCGATTCCCATGTTTCTTCAATTCACCCTCTCGTCCGCAAGTCTTGGCATGTGATTAGCTCACAGGCACATTTATTTAGCAAATATTTCCTCTCTGTTTGCATGATCCAAATCCAAACCAGCTTCCAATTAAACAGGAAGCGGAGGTGAACAGTAAACAGAGCAAAGGGAAACATTATTATAGGAGGGAAATTAAAACATGGCACACAATATGGCAGTGGAGGAATTCTAAACGGACTCAATACCGAGGCAGATTTCAGGTTTATGGAAGACTGAGCTTCAGATAGTGGTTTATTGTGAGCAAAAAGCAAAGCACATTTTGGCAATCCCTGCTCTTCTTTCTTCTTCAATTCATCAAACTTGAAGCCCACAAATATATTGTAGTAGTGCCCAGAATAACTCTGAATATGAATGATTTGCTCTGTGTCTCATTCGTCATCTGGAAAGCGAATGTAGTGATATTTTTTTCCTCACTGGTTTCTAAGCAGGCTGACCTAACCCACTGTTGCTAAGCTCCCTCTTTCCCTCCACTGACTGGGAGGCACGTGACTCTCATTGAATAGGAATCACAAATCCGTCTGAGAGAGGCATATTTTCTGTGATTCATGGCTTCGGTGTGAGGATGTTTAAACTCCTCACTTCTAACACCTCAGCAGTTCATGAGCAAATACAGATTAACAATTAATGAGTTTTTAAAGGCACTTAAAGTTCACTTAAAGGGACAGTTCACCCCAAAATCAAAAATACACGTTTCTTCTTACCTTGCTGTTTATCACCCTAAATCATTTTGGTCTGAGCTGCCGAGTGTTGGCAATATTGGCCGCAGAGATGTCTGCCTTCTCTCCAATATAATGGAACTAGATGGCACTCGGCTTGTGGTGCTCAAAGCGCCAAAAAATAAATACATTTCAGGCACTCTTTCCAGAAGTTATGACCTGGTTACTCAAGATAATCCACAGACCTTGTTGTGAGCAGTTTCATTTTTTCCGTCTACCAAACTACACCCGCTAACTATATCACCGTGTAGAGGGAAGTGTGCATCTATTGACGGCGTCCTCCTTGCTGAGCTGTAACGTTAGCTAGCTCAGGAGTGCTAGGTGAGCTAGCAGTAACTGGTGATACAGCTGGCAAGTGTAGTTTGGTCGAAAGTAAATAGTTCCTACATGGTCACAACAAGGTCTGTGGATTATCTTGAGTAACTGGGTCATGATTTCTGGAAAGAGACACTGTTGTTGAGTTTTTCAAACGTAGCTTTTTGGTGCTTTGAGCACCACAAGCCAAGTACCATCTCATTCCAATATACTGAAGAGAAGGCAGACATCTATATGGCTGATCTCTCCAACATTTGGTAACACACACCAAAACAAAGGAAGGAAAGGAAAGGAAAAATAAGTATTTTTGATTTAGGGGTGAACTGTCCCTTTTAAGACAAAATACTGAATATTTGAGCTTAAGTTAAGGAGTTTTGAGTTTATTGTTTTCCTGCACAGAAACTGTATTTGTATCGATCACATCTGAAAGACTCTTGTTCAAGCAGGGAGTTTCTATCCATTAGACCCATTGCTAAAATCAGTCTTTGAAGCTTTCCCAATATAAATACATATATGGCCGCAAACCAGTCTGATTGTCATTTAACACTACGGCTCGGAAAGACACCAGCTGCTGCACTCGTACATTCCACTTAGGAAACCTAATATTGAGCGTGAGCCACTTGAAGCCCTCAGAAGTAGTTAGTGATGTCATTCAGAGCCTTTGGTAGGGTTATGCTTCTAAATGACATTCAGGACCAGCTGTCTGTCTTTGCGCTCCTTGTGCAGACAACAGGGGGCCATGGGGCCTAACCTTTTCAATGACAGCTCCTGGCAGCAAAACCATCCATATCTGACAGCCATTTTAGAAGAGGGTTAACAGCCATCAGAAGCAGTTGTTTAGATCGCTGTGGATCCCATTGAAATTGGGCTATCATGACAGAGCTTTGTAGATCATGAGACAGGGGCATTAGCTATGGAAATTTCTTTTCACATATTGTTCCAATTAAGCCAGTTTGACCAGAAGATGCATTTTGAAAAGCTATATATATGAAACAAAAATCTCCTCTGAATGATCGTGTCAGGATTAGACCTGTGACAAAGCCCCCTCATTGTCAGAGATTTAATTTAACTGGAACTGACTGATACATTTTGACATGAGAGCCTTCTTAAGGGTAAGATCCTAGCTTGAGTTTCAGTCACTTTTCAAGATTTGTAAGGCTTATTGACAGCCTGTGTGTAGGTTTGCTACTTCTCCACACATTGTCACGCCTATGTTTGAAAAGCAAGGCTAAAAAGGAGGCATCTTTCACTTTTGCACAATATGGAGACAGATGTTTTTGTCTGCATATGCTCATCTGGTGAACTGATGAATCACAATTTTTCTTTTACCTTCATTTCAAGAGCTCAACCTTTAATTCACCTTCATTTATATATTCACAAAATATTATTATTACCTCTTGAATCAGTCAAACCAAGTTTTCTCAACAAATAAATCATCTATGTAAAACTGTGCAGTGTAATGGAGAGCTTCACTGTGAAGTGAAATGTGTCTTCTCTAGTGTCTGTGCACATGCGTTGGGTTTCTTTTGCATGAAACCTCGCAAATGTAGCAGTTATTTAGTGAACCCAAGCTGCAACTGTGAAGGGAGTTTATAAAATCATTTGTTACGACAAGTTTAGAACCAGTTTGATCTGACTTGGCACCATTAAGGCCTTCACCTGCACGGGAGCTATGCGCTATCAGAGCGGCAGGCCTCCTCTCAGTCTCGCCACGTTCTCGATCACAGACGCTGTTGTCACTGTGGCTCTTAATTTCTTTTTTTTATTCCTAAAATCTTGTAGCGGAACCGGCGGAAACTGCATTCAAGGAGACTGTCCAAGCGTAGGAGAGGCGGCCCGGCGAGAGGCGGGAAGGGATGCTATTCGCTTTGGGGCGCTTACGTAACATCTCACTTGCCTCCCTCTCTCTCTCTGTGCGGAATGCCAGGATAGTGTTTGTAAACAGAGCGGCCATGTGTGTGTGCTCACGTGGAGGAAGCTTTTGAGTCGCTGCCCTCGCTGTCTCACCCCTGAGGTAAACCCTGACATCGATACATGCTCACAGGGCCAGCAACACTCCCTCCGGCCCAGTGCCACTCAAACAGAGCCTTATCACTCTCACTCCATAATTACGCCTCAGCCCGGCTAACAACGCACGGCCTCGTGGAAAAAAGAAGGCCAGGAGTCGGGATTCATGCATCTGGTGTGGTAATGACTGATAACATTTTTGTCTCTCCGACTCTGAGACTCAGAAAGATATTATTACTATTATACAGTTCCAGTGATGACCAATAAACCACTCGCAGGCCATAATCACATCATAGGCCCTCCTGGGATGGAAAGCTAAGATTCTTGTTGGGGTTTTGGGGTGGATCTGGTGTGGTAATTATTGATAACTGACATATTTTTGTGATCTGGCCTCAGTTAATAGACATTCTTTTCATATTTTTCAGAGAAGCACATAGCTCTCTCCAACCCACAATGTTCTGCAGTAAGCCCATACATAGTTTAAAGACCTTCGGCTACATTTAGCAGACTTCAGAACTGATCAGTACATAAAGCATGCATAAACGTCCAATAAAACCCATACAGATATATCATGCTAAATAAAGCAGCATATGGCATGCAGTTAAACCTTCTCTATCAAAGCTCCACAGGGATGTCAGGGCTTGTTTGACCATATCCTGCAAGTCCTGCTTTGCTTTCACCAACAAGAAAATTCTCTCAGCTGTGCACTATTGGTGGCAAATTCTGTTCAAAGATGTGTGTAAATTAGGGACTAGTTAGATTCCATTGCAGAAACACTTGATTGTGGTTTGCTGCTTCCCTCCTGCTCTCCATAGAAAAACAACCCCCACTAGCAGACAAGAGGGAAATCAATACTGCAGAAATCAATAGTAACACTCAGTATCTTGCCATTTTGTCTCAGGAAAGCAGTCCCGAGTTATGACCAGCAAAGCCATCCAGCAGGTAGTGCAATATAAAATGTCTAACCTGCCACTGAGCCTGCCTCTCTGTCATCTGTGCAACAGCCTCTGGCTGGAAATACGATGCGTGGGCTGGACAGAGCAGGGTCAGAGGTGAGGGCTTGGGTAAGGGGTTGGTTATTGTAAGTGGACAGCATTGTTGTGCAACGCTATGGCAACTGGACATTCTTCCCAAAGGTGATATTGTCTTTGCCCTGGGAGTGACATAAAGGGGACTTACAGCCATGACGGAGGAGCAGTCCAACTGCACGGCTTTATCTGTAGGTGTAGATAGATGAGAGAAGCTATGTGCATGTGATTGATCCAACTGGCCCTTCCCCCCACTCAGCCTCCTATAGGCCCATTAATGCTCTGGAGCCTTTTCAGCTGCTGGTATAACAACAGCCATGCAGAGGCTCATGGACAGCACTTCCAATAAGATTGTGTGCTTTTGTTTCTTAATTGTAGAACGTGATATTATTATGCAGGTCAGGATTAGCATGTGTAAATCCAGTGTACAGTAAAACTGAACGCAAAGGGGAACACAAATTGTGCACTGTGACAACCATTAATAAAGTGCTTTCAGTAGCAAGCAGTGAACTGGGCCAGATGCAATCCATCCAAACTATGGAGCAGATATGTGAAATGGGATGTTTGAGGTGCTATGGGAATAGTAAAGCGAAATCAAAAATAGACCACTCGATACACAATATAAGCCTTGTTTTCACAGAGCAGTCCACTTCAGTTCCTTACCCATTAGAACGGTTATTTTTTCATTTCCATTGTCATTGTTGTGGATGGTACCAGAACAACTGTTCTATACTGTTCAGTTTTTTTGTCAGATAGTAAAAGGTGGCGCTAGAAACTCTGCAGTCCGTTGATTTGTCAATAGAGAATCAACACTCTTGCTCAGTGGACTGTAACAGCTGCTCCTACAGTGGCAAAGTTGACTTAAGTTAGTCAACTATAACTACCACATTTATGGATGCTGCCTTTTCATCTTCACTAGTGAACAGTTAGAAGCTATAGACTAAGAAAAAAAAATTTAATAACTTTGCCGCTGAAAGAGGAGCTACCTGGCAACATTTAAGGTGGAATGTTTTCTTGCCTGTTGTTGAGTAGAAGTCGTTAATCAACACCTTAAATGTCAATATGATATATTCCATTTGTTCCATTCCAAATGTTTACATTAGGTTAATGCGAACATAAAAAACAGTGGCAGAGTGTCGTTCCTGTGCGCTTCGGCAGTAATACACCCCTGCTCTGCTCTACACACTGACTCCTGTTCTTTTTCGTGTTGACAAAGTCTCACAACCCCGTCCCATGGATGAACAGCAAGGTACAGTTACGTCTCTGCAACGTCGGCGAAGAGGAAATACAACAAGAGCTGGATGTAGCAGTGATGCGACCATTACCATCTGGTAACAATCCCGCCTAAATATTAAGAGTGGTGTCTGTGGTGGAAATGCAAAACAGATCTACGGTTCACGTACATGTTCACACTGGTTGCGTACAGTTCTAGGGTTACTATACCATAAATGTTTGGTGGAAACATGGCTATACAGAACAGCCCAGTTTGAGCTGTTCAAATTACGCTACTTTTATCTCTAAGGTTAGGTAAATAAAACCAAAAAGATTAAACTGACCTAATGTAGCCTTTCACATGAGACATCATCCACAGTCTCTTAACATCATGAATCAGGCAGCGGGATCGACACACACACACACACACACACAAACGGGCAGATCACCTGATCTAATGCAGTCACAACATACTTTAGTACTATGGAGAACACCCCTGCTTGAGCGCTCGTGTTGACACTACACAGTCAATGACCATGCTCGTCGTATCAAAACACAGCCATGCCGTTGCGTCAGAGCTTTACTCCGCCACTGTTGGTGAGAAAGTTCCCTGACAGCTCGCTAGGACTAAAAATGGGAACTTCTTCCGCTACAAGCAGATCATTTTTAGTAAAGAGTAAGCGAGTGTGCGCTGCAGCGTAGGGGGCTGCATACTGGACCACAGAAATGCGGCATGTAAACACAAATATTTTAAAACAAATGCTTAATTCAAGAGGGGGAAGAGGAGTGTTTGGCTGTGACAGAATAATGTTCCCCTTTGTCTGTCATTAGCAGCTGGTCACATAAAACCTCTGCGATTGTCTTCCAGTCATTTGACAAGCAACTGACTTTATTTTGACTTCACTGCTGCTTCTTCACCTTCTCTGTGGCCTCTTTATCCTCACACGCCACGATGTAAATGTCACAGGTTTCTCTTGAAAACTGAAAACTTCAGCAATCTGAATTCCTGTGTTGCTCGTGCAGACAGCCCCCACTGCTGCGTTGCAATGGCCTATTTAAGGTCAGTCATTATTCTCCACCTTGCAGGCGTGCATTTACTTAGCTTTTACCTGAGGCCATGGTGTGGGTACGTTACGACTGTAGTCAGTAGAATACACAAACCCAATACACAAACCCGAGGGAGATCTGTTATATCCTAATGGGCCATTCAGATGTTAATCTTAAGAGTAACACGTGGTGAATTCAGGAACAAAAAACAACTAACAACTACTTAGTTATTTGCTCATTGAGATAAGACTACAACACATCTGAATTTACATGTTGTTACCATGTATTTAACAGATGTGTCTCTAAAAACAAAATGCATAACACAACCCCCCCAAGCTGTCAGTGTATGCAAATGCTTACCTCACTGTTATCACTCCATTATTGTAGCTTACATCTCTATCTGTGCAAGAATGAGGTCACCATGCTGTTATTCTACACCAGTTCCTTTTTTAAATGATTACAGCCACACACAGAGAAACACAGACGCATTCCTCTTTGTATTGTCAATAATCTATTTGTCAATAGCTACTAAAGAACACAGCACTCTGACTGTTGTGACCTTTAACTGCTTGTGCTGCATTACAAATATAAAGTCCTGTTAACTATCAGGTTTGGTTGAGCTTCTCAAAGAAGTTCAGCAAACTTCTCTCAGAAATAGGATGTTGCTGCTGTCTGGGAACAATCTCTTGTTTAGCCTTTGGTCAAAAACCTGCCCCAGAATTACCATTCTTGTTCCCCCAGTTAATGGTGTGGTGGGATTGAGTTTCATTTCCTTCAGAGCTTTCTGACCTTGTGTGCCTTCACTAACACTCAGTTCTCCTCTCTTTTGCCTCTCTTTGGGGTTTGCCTTTGTGCCTGCTTGTCACTCAGTGGTGAAAACAATGAAAGCTGATTAACAGAGATACACAAAGCCAGGAGCTATTCCAGCTCTACTGCTGTGCAGACACTGTGTGCACTTACTGCTGGACATGTTTCAGGTTGGACTTTTACTCTCCTAACACACACAGTCTCCCTACTGAACAGCAAAAACAAACATACACAGCCATGGGTATGAAAAAGAGAAGCTAAAATGGGGTAACACTGCCTGCATTTAAACACGTGTAATGGAAAATATCATCATCGTGTAATAGCTAATAATTACACATAAATGTACAAAATGCGTTTCCACTCTTAAAAACAAACACACACTCAAAACACACTTTTAAAAAATGTGTGTCACATAAAAAGGCAAGGTTGAATTGTTGAGAGAAGAAAGAGAGCATGATACAGGCATTTAAATTATGCTTAAAGAAAAACTCCTGAACAAGCAGTCTAAGTACACCATTTTCTATGATGCATTCAAAAGCAGCAAGAATGTGGAGTGAGCCCAGAGCACACAGGAATACACAGAAGGTGTGTTTTCAGCCTCAGCTGGCAAAAAAAGAAAGCAAATCGTCAGCCATGTTGGAGTAGCTTTATCTAATATCCCCTCCTTATTATGTTGGCTCTTGCTTTTACGGTGGGGGACAGTTGCTACACCTCGCCTGGTGGCAAAACCACCAAAAAATGCTGCCAGTCCTGAAGGAGAGAAGGGTAAGCAGAGGATTAACACACTAAGCAAATTCTCACCTCCTTTTTACGTCCCTCCACTTTGTAGAAATTCCAACAAACCGTCTGAATCTCCTCTTTAACAAATCCTAAAGGGCAGCCATCTTGCCTCCTTCTGTTCTTCTATGAAACAGACTATCCTCCACATCAATATTCATGGAAACCGGTCTGACGTCGGCTCTCATCATCAGGAGAAGCCTGGGTGTCGCTGTTTTGCTGGCCTGAGAAGCACACTCATATGTGGCTCTGGTGTAAGGCAACAGAGGAGACAAGGTGTTGCTGTAGGTCAGTGGGGGAGAGCCTCGCTTTGCTAGCAAATAATCACAAAAATCACTTTCCTGCTGAGTCCTCCCCACACAAAGAGACAGGTTTTCTTTCCCTCCTCTGCTCCCTCCTCTTTTTTTCTTCTTCCCTCAGCCGCACACAATAGTGCACACTATGATGGCTGCCCTAAAGCACTGGAGTGGATTCAGTGAGCAGGACAGGACTCCACCCCCGGTAAACTTTATGCTGAATATTGCTTCAACTGTCTGACTGGAGCAGAATATGCCTCCACCCCCTTCCTTTCCTCAGACAGGAAGTCAGTGACTAAGGGTTTTTCCCTCCTTTTTTTTCTACACCTCTATCTTGACTTCCTTCTTTCATTTTCTTTCTTTCTCTGTCACTGGTTACAGAACTTCCCCTGTTGTGTAATAGCCCTCATTTTTTAGGGCATTACAGCAACAGTCAGTTTTGGAGTCCAAGCAGTTGAGCAATGCACTCCTTTTCCAACGGCTGTGTCTTATTTTGGCACACCTCAGCCGGCTGGCTCATTTTTAGAGTGAAAGACAACTCTCCAGCCTGCATACAGGCAGCATACTTTGCTTCATGTGTCTGCCAAGACCCACCTCCTGTTGACACTGGCCACGTGGGCTTGAAAGAGATAGAGGGAGCAGTGTGAGGGAGAAAGGCGCTTTAAAAGACAGATTTAAAAGACAAATTCAGCCCTGGATGGTCGTCAGAATAACACGAGTACAAATGCGCTTTAATAGGGGAAAGTACGAAGACGTCTTCTGTGGTTTTGATTGTGGGTTTCTGTGTTACATTTTTAAACAGAGCGGTAAGTCAGGGGCTCAGTTTGCAACCTAGACTGTTTTTGCACCCTCAATTGTAAAGGTCATACACATAATCTCACAGTTTAGAGATTTTGTAGGGGAAAAAGTAACATTTTTAGCAGCACTACGTTGTCATTTCGTAACATATGCCCCGTGCTCAATAGTCAACGGCACCCCCAGTTCACTTTACTGTTTAATTCCTCTTTTACTTTACTAACAGGTGGGTCTTGTCTGAAAATAATCTCCCTTTAGCTGCAGTTCAGGCTTAAAGGGAGACCCCACCTCTTTCCCAGCAGCCTCTGCCTCGCTGCAGTGACATTTGTTGACTCAATAGTTTCAGGCTCAGAGCAGAAAAGGAGATTTGTTTTTACACAGAATGGGGGAGGGGAAGAGGCAGAGAGAGAGAGAGAGAGGAAGGAGGAGTCACGCTAGCTGCAGATCCTGTAAAGACAAAATAGAGCCTTTTACATCGGATCTGTCATCTTTCTGTGCATGACACAGTTGTCACCCAGGTGGATGTTAGATTGCTTCAGTGTGAATGTCTTTAAACGGATTAGACAGTTGGTAATGAGGTCAGATTGTGTCATTCTTGCTGCAGGGTAAAGCCAGTTGATTTCCTCTTACAACTAAGGAGGACACATAGATTAAAAAGCACCACAGTATACAGCCTTTACTAAGCATCCTACTGTTGTGTCAGGAAAAAACAATATTAATTTAGTATTGTTTTAATCCCCAAATTACAGTCAGTGCAGTGTTGAAGCAACTGATAACACAAAGTGGTCTCTCAGCTCTATTTCTAGGTGATAAGATGTCGACTGGATGTTTCTGGAGTTTCCAGGGGACTGCTGACAGCGGCGTGTTTATGCTTGTCCGTTGTTGTTAATCCTTGTTTACAAAGACTAAGCTCATGTGAACCGCAGCTAGCTCGGCTAATGGTTAGGGAGCTTGTGACCACGAAATTTAAATCCCCCAATGAGTTGTGAAGATCGTAGAAGTGAATGAATGAAAAGCTTTCCATTTCCCCCCCGTCTCATCAACAACAACCATCAAAGCACCCCTGAGCAAGGCAGTAAACCTACCAGTGCGGCAATGAAGTGTCTCGGTGATCAGTGCTGCAGGGCTTTCAGCGGTTGTTTGGACTGGTCAGCTTCCTTCCATCTCCCTGGCCCTGCTTCCTCAGGCCGCTGCTGTAAACAAGACAGTGCACCGAGTCTACTTGTCTGGTTAGACGATATTTAGAATGCACATTCAAGTTTCAAACTGTGCGTGTATTAGACGTCTCTATGTTTAGCTGGCTGCACTAAAGCTCAAAGTACAATTTCTGATACTCTCAGACAATGAGCTTGTGTATTTTTTGTCCCTCTGAATGAATTCATTTATTTATTACTGTTTAAATTGGCTGGATTTGGAGCCGCAGCACTCCCAAAGTGCAGTCAGTGCTTTTATCAGTGCTTATCTTGCATGCATCTTAAAACAGCTGCATTGACTTTTCAGTGTGTGTGTGTGTGTGTGTGTGTGTGTGTGTGTGTGTGTTGCCAGCGGTCAGGCAGCAGGAGAGCTCCATGCCGGGCCGCTTCCCCCGAAAGCTACTGTAACTCGTAAATCAGGGATAATCTCGTCATTCCTCTCACCTTGTCACATTTCAAAGGAGTGGAGGCATGTGCCGTCACCTCATCTGTAAACACAGAGCTGTGGCCACATGCTGACCCAGGGTCATCGAAATTTAGGCACACTTGTCACTTGACTGATTTCACACCTTAAGATGACGATGAGCATTAAAGACTGTTTTTCTAGTGGGCTCGGTGCTCTTGTTGATTTATGCCAAACAAAACAAAGACAGGATCCTGGTGGCTCCTCAGGTCAGAGATCTGGAGCTGCTGGTCTTTAGATCTGTGTGTCACTCTAAGCCATGTGGTGGTTTATAGTCCTCCTCCCTCTGCGCTCTTTCGTGAAAACTGTGGTGAAGCATGAGCTCACATTATCAAGCTGGGTGGTGAAACCACAGAGTGAGATGAGTCATTCTTCTCAACGTTTTCCTTGAAGTGTAAAAAAACTGTAACTGACTTGTTTGATGTCAAATTCCTACATTTCCTGGTACCCGATAGACGATGTCGAGAAATTAGAGAGCTGAACTACTGTAAAAAACCTCATGTAAAAGGACTGTCCTTCTGCAAACGTGAAATTGATTTTTTTTTTTTTTTTGGACATTTTTAGATAATTTAAGTGCACTACTGAGTATATTTAAGGAACAACTGCCTTTTCCCACAAAATTTGAATAGACACCCCTGGTGAATAGAGTACAACTTCTAACTGATAGATATCACCATGAAACTTTCCTTCATGATTATGTTACAACTTTTCTTAAATTTTGTGTTTAAAAAGGCAAATTGCACATTATATAAATCAAACATGCACTGATATTTATTTTCAGAACAGAAATCTGAACATTAAAAAAGTCAGGTTAAAAAAAAAATGCTCCATTTTTTTTTGACACATTAGAGTTTTTTTCAGAGGGAATTTTGGAAATCTCTTTTCATCACTCCATAAATCAGAAAAAAACTTTCAAGAGCTATAAAAAACCCCCCAAAAAAACCAAAACAATTTTCACCACATTTTTAAGAATAAAATGTTATACGAATCAGGCTATGAATGACAGATGAATAACCCCCCTGTAAAAACCTTCAGAATATATTTCAGAATAAAAGTGGAAAGTTAGGTGTATCTAAGTGCTACTGATATTGAGATTTTTGGCTCAAATATGAGAAAAAATAATAATGTTGAGAAAATGGTCTTTAAAGATACGTACTGTATTTATCTATATTAATGGTTGTAAATACGTTTGGGATAGTTGTTGACAATTTCCTTTTTAAATGAGACATGAATACTGAGAATTGGGTTGGATTTTTGAGTCTGTCATGTTTTGTTTATGTTTTTACTTTTTATTTAGCTCAAAATCAAGCCGTTAATTTCATGATTGTACAGTTTCATACATTTTTAGACAAATAGTAAGACAATACATGTGAACAGGGTAAAAATTTGAACAAACAGATATCACCAGGAAACTTCCTCAGTTGATTACTTAACATTAAGATAACTATTTTCTGACATTTCTTGTTTAAATCTGCAAATGACACATCACCTAATTACATGTGCATGTTTTTGCATAAAATTTTACAGAAATCTTAACTAAAATATATACCTTAAATGTGTATGTTGAACATTTTCTTTCTACTAGTCGACATGTAAGAGAAGCAAAATAGCCCAAAATCTCAAAATTGACTGCTGTGAAAAAACTGTTTTCTGGCCTTAATGTTTTCCAGGTAGAGCTCTACAGCAGCAACATGGTTGTTCTTTCCTTCGAGCCATGTCCACACGAACATATACATCTGAAAATGCATCCCTATAGTTTGGCCTTCCATCCACACCACACCAACACAGATCTTTACCAAAGCCATTTCCAAAACTATTTGATTGTCATGTGATCGTCCTCAAGTGGTGTACACATGCCCATGTCAAGAGATTATTACTTATTTTCCTACTGTCATTTAGTGTGAACAGCACATTTAAACATTCGTGGACTGAAAACACTTGCTTTTTAAAGCAAGTGTTAAAGCAAGTGGAAAACTTTTTATATTTGGTGTGAATCATTTGGTCCTAAATAAGGTGGAGACTCAACTAAGTGGAGGCTGATTTGTGATGAAAGCGCTGATTTACAGCTTTCTTTACATTGCTCTACAAGCAGGAGTAAAGGGTGACATCTGAGGCGCGACGCAGCTACTGGGGCTCGTCGCAGAGCTGAGAAAACCAGCACTTCTCACAAGCAGCAGTGGTATTAGCACACACCTCACCCGGGGCAATCTAAATACACACATACGAGCTCTTTATGTAGGGTAATAACTAGGTATCCTCTGCCTGGGCCAATACACAAGCCACTGACCACAGGATCCCCCCCCTAACAAGATGTCACCCACGGCTGCCCCTCCTCCTGCAGTTATCTTAAAAGACAAGGGAGAGTCGTTAGTGTGGGTCTCACATAGCCTAATTGTTTAAGCCGCAGCAGGGGGTCTGGGGAAGAGTGGTGGTGACGGGGGTTTGGAGAAAGAGAGGGAGAGTAACTGGAAAACAGTTATTTTATATTATTGAGCTCTGAACGGCACCGAAGTTGAACATTTTTGTGCTGTTTCACATTTGCTGCACATTTGTAATTGCAGGACTTTTGTCCCGCTCCACAATGCCTCCCTGTCTACAGTGTGTGTATATGTGTGTGTGTGTGTGTGCCATCTAACGATTGACAGAGTTCCTCCCCGGGCACAGCAGGGTTGGACAAGGCCAATCATGGCCTGCCGCTGTTCCCGTGGCGACCAACTGCTTCTGAGAGGTTTAAGAGCCGGTTCCCGCATTCAGGCTGCAGGTGCTTCCATCCTCCCCTCACACACACACCGCCCCCCAGCCGAAGCCTCTGTAGGCATGGCCCTCTATTACTGTAAGAGCGGGGAAGCCCTTTTTACCAGCTGTGTGATAGAAGCCTCTCACCCACTTCTCCAGCTCTCCATCCCAGAGGGGAATCATTGTCTGGCTTCGGCTCGTTTCGGGGGTCACTGCTGCGAGCCGGTGTCTGTCTCTGGTGCAGACTGAAGCTAGTTCGCCTGCAACAGCCATCTTTAAACCAAAAGAGAGAAGGCAGTTAAAAGTCTCTCTGTGGTTGAACAAAGCAGGTGTCTACAGGTGTCAGACAATTAAATAAAATGCCTTTTAAGACCTTTTCGAGTTTGCTTGTAACCAAATTTAATACTGATTTGTATTCAAACATCACAGGTAAGTATAAATGTTAGTATTTACATGTGTTTCCATGCAGGTTTTCTGTAGGAATGTGATTATTAGAGTGAGTTAAGCCAATCTATATTTTGCCAACAGGCAAAGTTAAAAGACTGCTAGGTTCAGCAGCAGGTTTTAAGATTTGTAACATCAGAAATTTGGACTTTCACACACAAGAAACTCAACTTTCTTTTGCAAAAAGAAATTACATAAAATGCTTGTGGCAATTCAGACCTCACAGATTCAAATTTAGGACTATTTAATGCCTTTTAAGGCCTAATTTAAGACGTTTTAAAGACCTCTAGACACCCTGGAACATTTTCCTTTGTACATTTCATCAACTTGTCACAAGATGGTCCCGTTAATGATCAGACAGTCAAGCAGAAAAAACATCGGTCACACACTTTCACAGAAATGATCACAATTTTCACACTGTTCAAGATTCGTATCGAGTTGACAAACGGCACGCTCTCAAAGCACTGAAGCCCCACTGTGTGTTAACTACATTCTCTGGTGTTTGGCACGGAGCAGATGATGACCCCTGCTGGTGAAGCATGATGACCTACAATGCATCTGTTCCTCCTTTTAAAGAGTCTGAGTGCTGCAGTGTGAGCAGGCTCACCAGTTTACTTCAGTCAGTTTCATGAGTTTCACGAATTCTAAACATCTGTGTTTTTCATAAACCCTTTGCACCTTGATATACTTTAGAAGAGTAATTCAGTCTATTCTATTTATTGCAGCCTAGGTCGATATAAAACTAACATTACTAAAGTGGGAGCAAACTGCAGGGTTGTTTCGCAGAGGCACAAAGTTGTGTCTGTTTCAGAAAACGAGATGCAGCCACTCCACATGCAGACAGCTGGCACTTGACATTTGTGACTGTTAATGTCACATCACACTTCAGCAGCCTTAAATGCCCCCATACTGTCTAAACAACATCCTGATTCACCATCCTCCTACAGGTGGCCTCTGGTTTTGCCCCCACCTGTCTGCCAAATGTCTCGGCAGCAAACACTCTGCTGCGGCAGCCAGAACACATCACAGTCCCCTTTTGTTACTGCGCTGGTGTCTGTATGTCAAGCCAATGGTAAGATGGTGGTGTTCAAGTGTCGCACAATCTGGCTCTGTATGCGTTTCCTTTATGTTGATGACGTTTCGGCCTTTCTTCAAGATCACCAATCATTCAATCATTGATTGACTGTAGATCTTGTGGAAGGCCCAAAGGCTGAAACGTCTTTAGAATAAAAGAAATGCACATGGAGCCAGAGTGTGTGACACTTGTTTTCTATACTAAAGTCTACTGCTGGTGATCAGCACCAGGTTATAATTCTTGGTGTGTTTTACTTTTATACCTTAAACGATGGTAGCATTCCTCAGTATTAAATGAAAGTTCACTTTAGGTTATACTTCTGTGTCATGTGGTCTCCTGTTCAACAGGAGTATGTGTTGGTGGTGGAAACAGTATGCAGAGGCAACAACTCCAACCACGACTCCATTACAAGTAAAGGTTCTGCATTAAACAAGATACTTAATAATACCTGTTGTATTACCAAATTCTGTTGCAGCACTAAGCACTACATTTACTGTAATTATCTCACTTCATCTTTACAAAGAAACTTAATGTAGTCATTCATCCATTTTCCTTAACTGCTTATCCTGCTGGGGGTTGCAGGAGGGCTGGAGCCTATCCCAGCTGACACTGGGCGAGAGGCAGGGTACACCATGGACAGGTCACCAGACTATCACAGGGCTGACACATAGAGACAGACAACCATTCACACTCACATCCACACCTACGGACAATTTAGAGTCACCAATTAACCTGCATGTCTTTGGACTGTGGGAGGAAGCCGGAGTATGTTGACACAGTTTGCTCAACTTTGCACAACCTTGCACCCCAGGGTTCGAACCCCCCCACCGCACTTAACCACTGCACCCATCTCATAATGTGGTCATCATCCTAATGGATAAATAAGAATGAAAATCCTCAAACAATCACATGAGTCAGAGACAATCCTACACATCCACCACTGGAATCTGAATTCTACTAATAGTATAATACTAATAATATTAGCGTAGCCTAATCTTAATCTGCAACTGTGCGGAAATACCAGGTTTAAACAGAATGATCAGACATGCATAAAAAGAAGAAAGCTGTGCAACATTTGAATGTTAATTTAGATTTTGAATATCTATGTCATGAAGCTTTAAACTATTCGGTACAGCCCTTTACATATCACCTCATAGTGGTCCAACACTTCACCAAGAATGTAATGTTGTTTTTTACTTTTAAATTCATCCTCTGTCTTTATATATATTATTAATATATACCTGTGTTCCTCACCACCAGTAGACAATTTGATGTTTTACTGTTTTTCCCACACAGGAATCCTGTTGTTTTTACAATAAGTAAACACTGAACTTTTGCACCCAGCTCAGAGACGACATGGCTTCTATAGATATGATGGTAAACAGCGATGCACTTGCTCAAGATTGTTGCTCAACTTGTTTGTCAGCCTGGAATGATGCACAACCAGTTGCAGGCAGCTCAACAGGCTGCCCGGCAGCAGCAGCTGCTGCATCCTCCTTGCTTATCTTTGCATTGGCAGCTGAGACGGTCCTTCCAGATAGCACAGACATGAAATCATCCCTTCACCTGCTCCGGGCTTGGTTCAGCATGACGAGCACACGGCACAACAACTGCCCCCAGCCATGTTGTCTATCACCAGACAAACCTCCCGTCCTCTGAACTGCTGAACCATAAAACACTTAAACCTGACAGGAAATAAAAACAGATAAGAAAGGCAATGCTGTGATTTTACTCCCAAAACAGTGTGTGGGGATGGTGGAGATAAGGCTCAGATTAAGGCATCCAGAGCAGGATTCATCCAGACGGGGAGAGACAGGCTGGCATTAAGGTAATTAAGGTGATGTTTTGCAGCAGCGAAGATGTGCTTGTGACTCAGAGTATGTAGCGTAACAGCTGTGCCGTGACACATAAGCCCCCCTCCGCAGCCCATCACTGATTGTGGCAAGTCCTTGGCTGTGACCTTGCTCTCCCTCTGCCCACGCTGTTTTGAGCAGGAGATGGTTGACGATCAATTTCAGCTACGAGTGCGCTGCGGAGGAAGGCAGCATATGGTTAGACATGATTTACGCACAAACACGAGCGCTCCCTGATACACCCCCCCCCCCCCCTTCTCCACTCACAAACACACAAACAAGCACTTACATAAATTATCATGTTTTGTGCTGCTGCAGGTATTGCTGGTGAATTGGTAATGTTGGTTGCAGGTCTGTGGTTTAGCAAAGACAGGATGAAAGGGGGTGAGGAGAGGATGTAAAGCCTGCAGCTCAGAATATACAATAAACTTTTTTTTAGAAGGCAATTGATAAACAATTTTGTCTTTTCAGTTATTTTTAGATGTTTTTAGGGTATTAAATGATGGGTTCACATTTTTTAAAACCTGTCTTGAAACATTATTCCCAAACTTTAAACATTTCTCCTGTTAATGCTGCATCAGAGGTTTGTCCAACCCACTTTAGGTGAGAACATGCTCACTTATACATGACAAAACGGGCAGCGAGACACGGGCAGCACACTGGGGGCCCTTTGAAACAGTCCATCTTGAGTTCATCAGTGGCTTTGAACACCACCCTTTGCAAAAAACACTGAGGAACTCTACCCCCTCTCATCCCTCTTCTCAAGGTCCTGACACACCAAGCCGACAGTTGGCTGTTGGTCAAAGTTGAGCCATTGGTGAGCAAATGCCGCCCTCACTGGTGCAGCGTGTCTTGCACTGTTGGCCCTCATTGGGGCTAGTTGGCCTTTTATCCATCGATTCAGCATGTTAAATTGGCACTGGCGCAGCAGAGCCCATCGATGAATAAATTTACTCTGATTGGCAGATGTGAGACACGTAAACAAAGAGCTAGGGCCAAGAGGGTGTGAGACCAAAACAAACTTGTTACATAAGGTAAGATTATTTTTCTTTAGCCATTGAGCGCTTTAGCAGAAACGTTTCAAGACAGCCTTCTGTTTCCCTTTTTGAATCAGGATTACAGACGAGTGCCGTCTGCTGGCATGGAGGGGTATGTCTTTTCATGCAGGCCCAGAACACATGCACTTGTTGGCCGTTAGTTTGGTTTACGTGCAACTTTTTGGCCGATACACCTCAACAAGAGGCAACATAGCAGGGGCCCTTGTTGCGACGTCTGTGTTTGGGCCTTTAGATGCAGGACACTGAGTTTTAACGTTACCTCCTTGTCTCATTCACATGTGTTTGCTTCCCCTGTGTTGATCTGTTTTTACTAACAGTCACTGGATGAATTCAAGTTGCTACAGCCATTAAAGGAAAACTTTGCCGATTTTCAACCAGCTCTGTCATTGCAGTGTGGGCAATGTGCAGATGAGCAGTGTTTGGCTCCCTCTGTGCTGCAAGCGCCTGGTAATCCCCGCTCATTTGCCACCAGGTCCCCACACTTTTGTCTGCACATACTGCCCACTCTACGATGACACACACCTGGTTGAAAATCCTTGCTTGAACTTATCCATACCGCTATTTTCTAAGGTACTGTAGCTTTCATATGTAACAGACACAAATGTTTGGTGGCTGGACCAGGGTCAGCAAACTGTCTGGTGGGAGTGTGGTGGAGGGGCCCTGGGTTAAATTCATGGCTGTGCTAACTAGCAGCAGTTTCTTCCCCGTTAGATCAGCAAACTTTCTGGCATTATAGTCTCCAACTTGTGGGGAGAGGTACGGAGGGACTGTGGAGTACATCCATGGGTGAGCAGCCTCTTTCAATGGTGCTGGCCAGCAGTAGGCTGGCAGCCAATCATCAGGCCTTAACATCAGGCAACCCGCTTTCATCATGTGGAAGTGGGAATGGTTTTATCTAACGTGGTTTCATCTAAAGTGGGTTAGAAAAATGATAGACACATTAATGCCAGCCAGTGAAAGATTTCTCACTGACATTGTATCAGTGTAAGTGATTCGGGCCAAACTTCACACTAATATGAAGCCTACAATGAAAAAGCTTCAGGAGTCAATTTGTTAGTGGTCAGTATGGATAGGAGAAATAATTACAGCATGCAAAACCTGTTGCATCTGACTATTGTTTAAATACAGACTTGAAAAATTGTAAACCTATCCTTTAATCTTCATGAGCAAGCACACTTTACAAGGTTTAAAAACATTTAAAAGGATAGTTTTGAGGCTACAAACAAAGGCTATCCAACAAGATAATAATATATTAAGTTTAAAAGATAGACGTACTGCTAATGAAGATACATTTCCTTTGAGATTTTGCCACAAATTCCCACTCCCTCATCACAAATCCTTTGTACCTTTGACCCCTCAGTTCATCCCCTACCCCCCAACCCTCCTTCAGGCCTCCACCTGACACCTCCATTCAATAAAATCATTTGTATACACAGGTGAAGTAAAACAAACCACATTAAAATCTCTCTATTTCCATAGCAGATACTGTGCAGGGTGTATAAATCCTTCAGGTGTGTCTGGCTGCAACACGCAGGGAGGATGTTTGAATCTGTGTGATGTGCTCTAACCTTTGACCTTCAGTCACAATCCTGCGTCCGCAGAGGTTCAAGATGACTCATAGATTATCGCGTGCTGAATGTCTGTCGAGCCGCGATGCTTTGTAGTGCTCTGATGTGGTTGTGATAAAAGCGTAGTCTTGGGTGAGCGAGGCCTGCCTCAAAGTGAGGTCAAGCAGACGGGGGATTTAAGCTGCGAACACGATCAATTGTATTCGGGTCAGGGTTGAGTCATGTGACTGGTAGGATTGGTGAAACCTCATAATAAGGAATCTCAGATCAGATTGATGATGTGGTGTAAAAATGATCCCTTAAAAAGAGGATTCAGAATTTACCTCTCATTCTTTTTGATGTGGGTCCCAAGAGGAAGATACGTTAAGTGTTACTCTGACCGTTGCTTTTTCAGGTTGAAATAAAAGATTTATTTATTTATCTACATTTGTTCAAGACCTTAACTAATAATTCTCAACCTCTCACTTTTTCTATCTATCTACAGACTGTGTTACGCATACACACCAGTACCCTGCCCACATGGACATATAAGACAACAAAAATACTGTTGCAATAGTGAAACATTTGTCACATAACATGAAGTTCTTACATTTAACATAGCATTGTAAGCAAAGACCTTTGTCTCCAGTCCTAAGCTATGTAGATAAAATCTGTCATAAGAAAGGTTCACTTGAGATACAACTTGAGTTATTTTCTCATCATCCAATCAGAGGAACTTGAGAAGAAATGAAGGACATTTTACTAAAAACGTCCACTTAAATCATCAAATAATAATCCTATAATGAACTATAAAACATGACATGGACTTTAAATTCAATCTCACCGACATCCAGTAAGGGGGACGAAGGGGGACGCCACACCCCTTGATTGCAAAATGACCAAATCACGTCCCCCTTGTTAACCTGCCATCAATCTCCAACCTCCAACTCTCGATCCAGATGCCATCCTATCCAGGCCCAGACCTTTAATCAATGGTTTATTGAGCATTATTCATTTTAAATTTCTATTTCAGCCTCTGCAGCATTGTTGCACAAAGCACCAGGAAACTTAGAGTTCAGTTGCATGTGTTAAATTATCTCACGTGATGCTACTAAGCCAATCAAATCTGTGCATTACGATAGGCATTGTGACTCAAGTGAGTGAGAGAACACACACAGACATGGGAGAGATGAGACAAGACAGTCTCTGAAAGTAGTTTCACATGGTGTGCTCTGAAGAGAGAGCAAAGTAGACAGCTGGTAACAGAGCTTTTAATCAACAATGGACAGACTCTTGCATGTTAGTTCTTCACAGTCAGGTCAAAACCTGTACGTGTCAAAATCAAAATTTAAGTTAGGCATTAGATGGGTGGAGCGTCGCCCCCCTTAGAAATGACCAAATCACCTACTGCCTACATCACATCACAAACAAAGCCCTCTTTCTACAAGAGGACCGTTAAACCTTTTTCTTACTATAACTGATGTCCATGTACTTCAACGTAACTGTGAGATGTTTTACTTTTTTGCTTCGAATACATTTCTTTGCTGTAGGTGTTTTCTAATAGTCTTATGTGAATGAGCAAAGCAAGCCAGGAAGTGGTTTAGTTAAAGGACAGTTCACCCCAAAATCAAAAATTTAAGTATCATGCGTGCATCTACTGATAGATGAGAGGCCTGTGTTCGAGACGGTGTGAGATGTAAACATTAATAGCTGAGGTGTAACATTAGCTGATTAGTGGTGCTAGGTGAGCTAGTAGTAAATGCGCAGTTCCTTGGGCTATGGGCATTACATTGATATGCTGAGGATAATTTTGGATATTGTAATATCATAAGTGTTGTCTTTTCCTAGTTTTAAAAGCTTTATTATAGTAAAGTGATGTCGTATTCTGAACTTACCAGACCCTTCTTACTGTTTGATTATTTGCCTTTAACAAAGTAGTCATTATACCCACATTACTCCTGACCACCAATCAAAAATCTCATTGTGTAAATATTTGGTAAAGCACCAAAAATTAACTCTACAATCTCACCGCGATATTGGTATTGAGGTCAAAAATATTGTGATATTTGGTTTGACATCTTAATGTTGTAGTTTTATTGGTGTTGTGGTGGTGTCTGAGTGTTGTAGCTGTATTGTTGTTGCTGTTGTTATTATTGCAATGATTTGATGTTGTGTTGTCTTGCTATTGTTATTGCTGAAGCCATTGTGTCGTAAATATGCTCAATTTTGCAACTGTTTATATATATATATATATATATATATATATATATATATATATATATATATATATATATATTAACGTCTTTTAGCAGAGACATTATACTGTTTTCTGCCCAGGGACTACAGATGAAAATTAGCTTATGGCTAACTCTGGTGAAGCTAAGTAGCTGTGCACTCTCCCTGTTTAATAAATAAAATGAAGAATGAAGAAGCTAACGTTAGCTAGCTCAGTGGTACGAGGTGAGCTAGCAGTAGAAGTTTGCTTCCTTCTGCACACTGCATGGTGATACAGTTGGCAGGTGCTGTTCGGTACAAAGAAAATAGTTTCAACATGAAACTGCTCAAAACAAGGTTTGTGGATTACCTTGAGTAACCGGGTCATGGTTTTTGAAAAGAGACACTGCTGTGGAGTTTCAAATGTAATTTTTGGTGCTTTGAACACATCAGCAACTCACACCTAAACAGCCTCGACTGATAAACAGGTAAGAGGAAAAATATGTATGTTTGAATGCGGGGTGAACTGTCCCTTTATAAGTCCAGTCTTAGTGTGTCCCTTTTCCACCTCATGGAATATTTCATCTCCACACACACACAAAAAAAAACCACTTGGCAGCAGCGGGCTTTCAGCTCACTTTTTCAGAGAGCTTCACCATAATGATATTTTTATTCCGGGAGACATGGCCTAAATGATTTCATGTGCTAATGCAATGGGCTTGGCCATCCCCAAGGCAACAGCAATGGTCTCATTAGGGTTTCTAGTCATGAAAGTAGTGAAAAAGGAAAAGCACTGAATGGGGTCGTTAAATACATCATCAAAGAGGTGTGTCTCTGCTCTCTCGTTATAAGTTGAGATAACGCAAAAAAGCTCCTCGGTTATCGGGGAAGGGGAGGGGGGTTATGTGCCGGGAAAAGTCAGTTAGTGTTTGCTTGTATTTCTGTTTTTGTATTTAATTACTGAATCATAATGAATTTCCCATGTCTAAGGAGACAATTTAATTTAGCAGCAGCTAATGACACCAGTTGTGTGAATTGGATGTATTAAAGTTCTAAAAATCCTTTTAGCTTATCTGTTGCTCTTTATTTAGCTTCCTGCTTTGTGATCAATGCGAACTTAATGAGAGAGACCCATAATAAATAATGGCTTTTTACCTGGAATCACCCATTTATTGTAATTCATGAATATATTTATTTGTCACAGCCACTCCTCACACTCATATGGGGCAAATAATGTGTTTTTTTATTATGAGGAATGTATTTCTGTGCAGACATATATGATTCTTCCTATAAATCATTTAACATTAATCTGACTGTTTTAACATCTGCTGTTGAATTTAACTGCTGCAGGATAATAACAGTAAAAAATCAAGGTGTGAGTCACTTCGGTTCTGTGGCTGACACACATTACCTACATACACTGAGTGTCCACTAGAGGGCAATGTGTCCAATGCATTCAGTCTGATGTCACAGGTTTCATAAGGGCGACAAACCACACAAAGAGAAATGACAAAGAGTCAGTTATTACACCGTGTGCAGATTAGAAAAGTGAAGCACCCCAAAATCTGATCATTACCTTGATATGAAGCTCTCTTTTTTTTTCTCCAGTCCTCCTTCAAGGTGTCATATTAGTTTTGTGCCATTGCTCTTTGCACCTGATTGTTGAGCAATTTTCTGGTAGTGTTTTATGCTGTGTCCACCTTGCAATGTCATATTGCAAATTAAATCCAGTAATGATCAAGCTTGCAGTGGATGATTTATTGATAATCAAAATGTGAAAGGAGAAGACGGACCCTTAAGGGAAAATATTAAATGTTATTCTTGATACAATTTTACTTGTTTATTATAAGAAATTATCGAAGGGAAGATGAAAATAAATTCTGCAGTATAAGGGATATAGCAATGGCAGTAATGAAAATCAGATGTGAAATAAAAATCAATACATTTTCTTTTATTTTTTTCCCTCCAACAAAGAGGAAGCTGCTTGCCTCCTCATCTAGTATCTTTTCCTATTCCTCTCTCTCTCTCTCTCTCTCTCTCTCTGTCCCCTTCATTCCCCCTCCTGTTATCTGCCCCCCGCCCCCCCTCCTGTGGGATCATGGGAATTGTGCAAGTAGCGTGGCGTTCCACGCTCTGCCCGCGGCGCTCCAGGAGGAGGCGTGCAGTAATGACCTGCTCCTCAGCTCGCTCGCCATCATCGCCCTCACAATTAATTCCCGCCTCGCGTTCCTCTGTGGTGGCGGGGGGGATGAGAGTGTGGGCTCCCTCATTAGAGCTCCTTGTAATGTGTCTGGCAGCAGTTCCCATCCTGCCACTTCTGCCCTTCCACTGCTGCTACCATGTTTGTTTTATAGATGCCTCCCTCTATGCTTTCCTGCCTCACAGAATGACTGACACCGAGTGTAAAAGTACGCCTGGTCTGTGTTTTTATCCATCAGGGCTCGAGGAAACACATGAATACACCTTTCACACACGTGACATGGAGGGGAATATTTTCAGCAGGTTTTTCCAGGTCCATCTGGCCAGCGTAGGAGCCTTTTCACAACAAACACAATTCATGGAAATGTCCAGTGCACTGTCACATTATAATGCCTTCAGAAACAGGTGATGACATTTTGAACGGCTGCTGACACCAAACTCAGGGTAAGCACTGAACTTTTAAACCAAGTGGAGCAGAGTCTGACCTGGATTTCAACTCTGAGCTTGACCAGGGGTATTTTACAGTTTCATCGCACCATGGTCTGCCTCGCATGGTTGGTCAGCCTGCATATTTTCCAGGTGATAAGTGTGGAAAATTCGTAACATAAGGCATAAAGAACCATATTTTTGACACCGTGTTGTATATAATGTCGAGGAGTCTTGCTACTGACATGCAAGCTACCTTTCTGATGTGCTCATGGCAACAATCTCTTCAGTGAAATACTGAATGGTACAGCCAGTAACTTTTGGTCCTTGAAAAACATGATGAAAACAAGAAAAACTTTAATGAGGCTTAAAGTGATTTTCTTTATAACAATGCAAAGACTGTGTGAAAATGGGATAATTCGAAAGCGGCTGCTCGAAGTGACAAACCTACAGAAATTTGTCACCTGAATCTCATTTTGTCCCTTTTTTGTTCATTCCCACTGATTTCAGCAGGCCATTGTTTTCAACTTTTAAGCATCAAAAACTCAGTGTACACTAACTGAATTGGCGAAGTACCTACGGCATAGGCTCTATGTCGACACAGAGCCTACACCATACCCCACGCTGTACCCTCAAGTGCACCTCCCCAGAATGTAACCACATGACGTAGCGACGCAGACCTCCTGTCTATTTTTGTAAGCTAGAACTATTTCCTAAACGAAGCTGTTATTTACTTTAATTTCACAGATAAGAAACAAGAAATCTGGAGGTGAAATAAAGCCTCCACAAAAATAGCATTCTAAGTCTTGTGTGCAATTCCTCCTGGCTTCATATGAGTAGAGGAAATCTCCCCTCCTCGCTAGGCTAATTTATACAATGTAAAATGCCATAGGCTTGTACTAATAACGTTAGCATGTCTTATGTGTTTGGTAAATGTGTTTAGTATAAGACAGTTGTTTTGTCGGTGAACCCTGTGAGCTGTAATGGAGCCAAATTTTGTAACGTTACCTTTGTTAAATGTTGCTGTTGTCCCTGGCTTCATATGAGTAGAGGAAAAGTCTGCTAGCTGCTAGGCTAATTTATACAATGTAAAATGCCATAGGCTTGTGCTAAAAACATTAGCATGTTGTATTTGTGGGGAAAATGTGTCAAGATCAAGACAAATGTTTGTCTGTGAATGCTGCGATTTATAGTGAAGCTAATTTGTGTACTCGTGTTTAACACTGTTTCTATTTAGCCATGTTTAATGTGTGTTTTGGATGTGTTTTGAGTCAATTAAACTTCAGAGCACTTCACAGAAACCCCACCGCCAACTTGTGTTTTGGAGATGTAACTGCAGAGTGACACAGACACACCACCGCACAAGTATAAATGCTCACAACAGCATAAGACACGTGCGTAGGCTACAGAGTAGGCCCTGCATAGAGCTGACATACAGCTATAAATCCCGCTTACAACAGCGGACAGATGCACTAAGCAACCAGCTGGTTAGTACAATGTAGCAGCAAAAAAGGCAGATATTCAGCATCGTCCATAAGGAACGGACAATAAAGAAGGCTTCACAAATAGCTGAAGACATCTCGCATACCCTCAACACCTACATCAATCTTATGCCCTTTGGACACCAACATAGGTGAACTTTTATACAACTCACCTGTTTACATTTTATTAAGGCTTAAATTTGCGCTTAATTAAGGGCGGGCCACTTTGATTGAGTGACAGGCTGTCTGCAGATAGTAACCTCAGCTTTAGCACCAGCCTCTCACTCAAATATTGTCACTTCTGGCTCCAAAAAAAACCAAGATGGCGACAGCTGAAATGCCGAACTCGAAGGCTTCAAAATGGGTCCAAAAACCATGGTCACAATAGCCACATCCATTATTTTTACATATTATGTCCGTCTGCTTAACTTTTAACCAGATTGTTGCCGCTGGCTTTTATTCTGTCTTCATAGCCTTAGCTTTATATCTTAATTTTTATGTATGTATTTACCAGTCCTGACAGCAGCTGGTATTGTTTTTATCTTGTCAGTCTTTGTGTGTATTAGGTCCTGGAGACACCTTCTGTAGTGGGAACCACCACAGAAGCAGTTTTGATTGTTTTGCCAGGTGTTTATATGTCTGTCTGTGGACAGAGTTTGTCACCACAATAGAGTCACAACTGTGCAAGATGCAGTCACAAAATGTGTGGTTGAAATCCCAATGAGGGCCTAGTTCGAAGATGGGTGTTCTCCATGCAAGGGTGCCGGAAGAAGGGGGGTAGGAAGTAGGGACGGGGCCATTGTCCCTCCAACTGTACACTCCTGGCCAACATTCGCACAAAAACATTCACCAGGTGGGCAGAAACACAGCTCCAAATAAATGCTAACATTGCTCCACAACTGCTGGATGTCTACATAAGTAGTGTACTTCGTAATGTACTTTATCCACATCAGATACTCATTTCATCCAAGTAATCAGCTCGAACCTGAATTTCAACATATTAACTAAACTGAAAATGATATGTCAATGTATGTTGATACGATACGATACGATACGATACAATACGTTCACAACTTGGGAGGCCAGGTGGCCTCCAAAAAAGGTTTAAGCAACATGTCATCAGTGATTATTAGACCCTCAGTATAATCCAACTTTAATTCCCAAGATTCACTCTTTTCCTTTGAAGGCGCTGTATGTAAGAATGTGGCCAAAACAGCTACTGCACTCAAATTCAAAATATTGCCGCGAGTCGTGTCCACCCCCCCTCCCCTACAGATTCGAGGTTGCTGCTCTGTGCTGAATTGCTGCGTTGTGCTCCCGCATCTGGCAAAAATAGAAGACCTGCATATCTGTTGCGGAGGGCTCTGGAGTGCCGCAGCAGAGACGGAACCAGAACGCAGCACAGCCGCAGCCGGTGGAAACACACACACTGACTAGAACTGAATCCTATCGACTCTGCTGCCGTGCCGGAGCGCAGACGCAACCAACACGCATCTGGTGGAAATTGGGGGTGATTTGTTTGCCCAAGGGCGGCTGCCGTGGCAGGGCCGCGTCGCCGCGTCCTTGATCTTCGGTTTTCCAGCGGGCCATTCGAGCAAGTCTGGCTTCTCTGCTGCTAACGCTGCTGCCGGGATACAGTGGAGGAGGAGTCGGCTGCTAATGCTATGTACCAGGACACTGCTAATGCTGCTTGCCGTGCTGCTAACATTTGTTTCTCAAAAAAAATCTGTCAGGTCGATGACCCACCTGCACATGGGCTACAATGTATGATCGAAAATGAATAACAGTTGAAAGTATTCGAGATGTCCATCCCCGTCTAGCTATGATGCTAGTTAGCCAACTTTGGCTAAAGCTTACTTTTCGAGGAGAAGAGTAGCCACTTCAACATCTGATTTCAAATTCTTCTCCACTTTCAACCGTCTCCACCGTTCACAAGCATCTCCTATATAGACCCTCGCTTTGCCTCAAGTTTTGTCTTGGCGTTTTTGGGAATCATAATGAGGTCATTTGGGTTTAGTCACACCGTCAGCCATTGTAGCTCAGTCGCAACAGGCCAAAACACAAATTCAAAACATAAACATGATTTGCAGACCGTAATTTTTTTTTTTTAAATGCGAATATTCTGGCTGTACTATTGTTGTCAGTGAGATCCGTATGTTATATGAACATTATTCCTTAAGGCCCGAACATACTCGGGCGGAACATACGCGGAACGGACTCCGCGGAGGTCTGCGTGGACTCAAAGCAGACGTCTGCAAGGCCCGTGCGCGCAAAGCTCAGATTTTACAACCGCGTGGACTACACGCACCAGTGACTGCTCGGCATGTATTTTTCACATCGCGGGGATTTTTCACGGACATTTTTACAGGAAACTACAACGCGGAAGTGCACTCGACTATGGAAGCCCGAATGACTGCGGACATTCCTCGCGGAGTCTGTTCCGCTTATAGTACGCCCGAGTATGTTCGGGCCTTTACGCCGGATTTCCACTGGATGCGTGTCTGTTGTGGAACGGCAGCGCTGGTTATCCGCTGCGTGCTCCGCCGTCCGTCAATACCCACCGGCTGCGTTTGCTGTGTGGTGCGGTGCAGCTCCGCTGGAAGACATCTTGGTGCACTGCCATGATTAACATCTCCTCGTCCATGGTGTTCACGGGGTGAAATGACGTCTGAAAACCTCTGACCTGTTGACTTCAGGCCTGCCTCTGCCCATTATGTAGTTTTTAACGTGTAGTGCAGGGAAATATGATCCGCCGTGAACACTGTGTATTTTATTTTGAAAATTAACCGGATGTTTTATTGTGTTTCTGTGCACGACTTCCTGCCCTGCACGATCTGCTCTGTGCTGAATTGCTGCGTTGTGCTCCGGCGTCCGGCAAAAATAGAAGTCTTGCGTATCTGTTGCAGAGGGCTCCGGAGTGCCGGAGCTGAGATGGAGCCGGAACGCAGCACAGCCGCAGCCGGTGGAAACATACACATTGACTAGAATTGAATCCTATCGGCTCCGCTGCTGTGCCGGAGCGGAGACGCAACCAACACGCATCTGGTGGAAATTGGCCTTTAGTCTCTGTGACATATTAGGAGGATTTTACGACTATTTGCTTTAGATTTCTTACATATAGCTCCTTTAAATATTAGCTGTTTTTATTTGCAAGACGCAATCTTGGAGTAACAAAATGCAACATAAATACAAGCCGCCAATATCATGACCAAGGTTACATGTTTTTACTGCAGTTTGAAGCTGTTTGCACTCGTTGGGAGCCGCACAGCGAGCAAACACAAAACAAAAAGCAGAAACAGTACAGTAAAGTTTACTGTACATATTCAGTACAAAACAAAGTAGCAGACTGGTATTCTTTTGGGAAAACTGAACATAAAGCATAAAGCTAGGAAAAGACATTTTGTATGCTGCTTCTGCCGACACAAACAGACTTATTAGTGAGTTCTTCACATTTCTGAAAGTATTAAACAGATTTGACATATCAAAATGTCAAGCACTTATGTCTCAAAAGTCAAGAAATTATGCCAATTTTGGGCAGTTTAGGAGTGGAGAAGGGTTGTTTTGATGCTTTAGATGAGATGTAGAACTGAAAACAGTCCTTGGTTATTCTGCAGCTTGCATCCCTCAGAAAGAGCATGCGGTGTCATGTCACCTGGCAGAAACCATTTAGATGTAGACACCATACTCGCTGTCACAATAAAGCTCATCCCGAGAATACATAGATAGTCAGCTGTTTGCACACAGACCCTTTTCAAATAACACAATCAAAGACACTGACTTCTGCACACTGTGTCACGAATACTTTCATGAGTCATGCCTCTTGTCAATGCGACGCCGGGTTCATTCACTGGCATAGTTGTTCGAAACTCTTTTGCTCTACTACATTGGTTTTTGCACAGCTATTGTGCGGGAGACAGATTCAGCATCTGCCATTGTGGACTTTGTCAAAGCCAAGGCTGCGGCTTAGAGGTTCAGTCAACATGCATATAAATAGAGGCTAGTTCTGGATGACAGTCTCAAAGAATATAAAAAGTTGTATTCATTTCACCTAATATTGATGAAATGATCACGGTGATAAGAGGGTTTGATAGTGTCATTGTGGACGTGTGTGCGTGTCATGTCTCTCTGCCTGCCTGGTTCTCAGCCTCTAAAACATTAATAGTTGCTCCAGCTTGAGCAGCACCTCTCACTTCTATCCACTACTTGTGTATCAAAACCACAGAGTTCATTCAGATTCTCAATGCGCACTTGGACATCAGCCAGCCCCAATGATGGTCCGTATGTTGGAGAATGTTGAAAATACAAACTCAGCAGAAGTAGAAAATCTAAACTCCAAGCCTAAAAGCAAAAGAAAAAAATTTGACGACAAGCAAGGGAGGTCTACCCATAAAGAAGTGGACGTTTTGAAGCCTTGAATTTTGCATCTTGACTGTTGCCATCTTGATGTTTTGGAGACAGAAGTGACCATGTTTGGATGAGCGAGAGGAGCTATGGAAGAGCAAGGGGTGGATCTGACGGAGAACCCGTGGACACCACCATGGTACCAACAAGCATATCCAGCTTTATCATCTATTTTACTCTAAATGGGAACATAACTTACAAAATGAACATCCCGGTGTATCAAAGAAGGCTTGGAACTGGTGATTAAGACCACAGACTCATGTGGAAAATGTTCAATAAATCAAGAGTGGAGAAGGATCATGTCTAATAGACTGCTATACAATTTAATTTCTTTGCAACTAGTGTGTTCAACACATTCACACTCGGACTTTGTCACATATCGGTCATGGACTTTCTATATACTTTTCTATACAACGTGCAAGGTACCCTGGGTGCATTGGTTGTTGACGTTCTGGGACGCCGTGTCAAGTTTTGCCGATTACATATATTGTCTCCTTTCAAAATACACTTTCGTTCTCACAGGAAATTTGCCATTTACATACAGTCTCTTTCAAAATAAATGCACTACGTTGGTACAATGTAAATTGATGTTTGTTTTCAGGGTTTGGCTGTATAATCTTACAGGACGCAAAACACCGCTCACCCAGAAGAAAGTCACCACCCTTCCACCCACCCTACTCGGACTTTCGCCCCCTTAACTTTTGTTTTTGTCCCACCGTGTTTCTCCCTGACACTGCCAAGTGCTGTTAAACTAAAATGGTGACCAGCCGTGTATCATGCCGACATTAAGCAAGCATTGGATTTCGACGACTTTGGAGTGAGACCGGGTTGGTGTAATCACTCCCTGCTGGTGATTAGAAAGAATGCAGGTGTAAGGCATTTCCACACTGGCCTCACTTTTCAACCCAATCCCCAGAATAAATGTTGGCATTGAACATCTCTATAAACCACAAATACATTACATTTGTACATTATTATGTAGTAGATAGAGATGGATATGTTTAAGCTTCACATTTCAACAATTCTGCAGTTAATATGTGGTTATGTTTAGGCACAAAAACCACTTGATTACATTTAGGAAAAGAACATGTTTTGGCTTAAAGTACCTGGTAAACAACAACTTTTCTTGGCACTTTTCCCAAACACAGCAACAGGTCACTGAAAAACAACATTTGGCTAAAGAGCTGTCGGAAGACGCAGCAATGACTCGCTGAAAAACTACCGGTTTTGTTGTTTGTTGGTCTCAAGTGTGGTCTGCAGCTTGGCAGGCATCTCGCCATCCACCATCCCCTCCACCTCCCAATGACAAAGTCAGCTAATATGCTAATATATCATTTCATAAATGTTGATATGAATTGTGAAGATTTTAACATATCTGGTTTGCAGAAACGTACAATGCCAATAGTCTGTTCTGGTGACTAGGCTGCACTTTTTAAACCCGGAGGCTACGTCCACTTCTTTCGTACAGTCAAAGGGTCGACCAGGAAGTCTTAGTATTTCTGTTTTTTTATTAAAAGTAAAAGGTTTTGTACTCCAAATGTAATCATTTATGTTTATGTTTTATATATCCTCATATAATATTTCACACAGATAAGTCATCCCATTTACACCTGGTGTTAACATGAAATCTGTATCTGGATATCATATCCTGTTTAGGGAAAATGCATCTGATTGTAAGGTGTAAATGAACGTAGAACATATTGTAATCAGAGTGCAATCAATAGCACAGATATAATCAAGAAATGCATTCATAAAATATATCCATAGGCAAAGGACTCCAGACGAGCCCGAGCTCAGCAGAGTAGATAAAGCAGAGCCCATGCAGCAGCAGCATCACTTTCCTTAACCTGGGACATGTTTGTTGATTAGTCTCGGCTTACTTAATTTGCATACCAAGTTGTGATATGCTCTGATGATGTGGGCTAAATCGAGATAACAAGGACACTTATTAATACCAGGTGTGAATGCAAAGGCTTGTGATCAGATATCATTATCTAGATAACCCATCCAGATACAGATCACGCTAATACCAGGTGTAAATGAGATCTTAATAGGAATTAGTCAGATCTGTGGATGGCAGATATTGACATTTAACTCTAAACAGAGCAACAAAATCAAAATCAAAAACAAAATTTCACCAGCTTCATCACTAGCTGCTGTTGAGTAGAAGTAAAATCGCTGCAACAGCTTCCGGGGGTGTCGTGTCCACATGTAAACATCTAAGTCTGACAAGTCTGAGTGCAAGCACAATGTGGTGAGAACCACTTAAAACTGAGTCACATCCTGAATGTGACTTATAGACTAAAGCGGGTGCTTCCATGATGTTTGTGTTTGCCGAAGCTGTTTGCTCACCCTCGCTGACAGATGAGCATGGCAACTGTGTTTGCACATATTAGCACAAAAACAAAGTGTCCCCAATCCTAGTTCATGAAGAGGGACACTTGAAGTGAATCACTTGTCTGTGTTTGATAAATTTAGGGTTTTTCTTTGTTGAACATATTTGTTTTTAAGTGGGTAGCTGCCTCGAAGAACAAAAGAAACAATTAAATTTCCATAAGAAATTATGAAAGTTGGTCAACAGCTAAGACAAAACCGTTTGAGAATGCTGCAGAGAAAAGTTGCAGCGGTGTGAACTTGCCAGTGTGAGCTCGACTCAAGCCGGCTGATGGTGTCACCTGCAAGTCAGCTGGTCAAATTGCCGGTGGCTGGTTTTATATGTAAAGCCTGTCACGTCACCAATCAGCTTGTAGTGAGGTCTGTTGGTCAAGTCAAAATGTGTGTGAGTGCTCTGTCCCCACATAGCCCTCTGTTTCCGTCGTCACAGCCTGCCAGTGTTGGACTGTGGGTCACTGTCGGTGCTCGCTGTATGTGCTTAGCCCCTACCCCACACACCCACACATTCTCATTGACTGATTAATTGGCGCTGGTTATCTGAATTACTGTTGCGTATTTATCATGAATGCAGTCCATCTGATGTTTATTTTGTTTCTGTTTTCATTGTTTCATCACTACTACAGATGCAACTGTAGCCAGTATCTCACTATCACTGTCCTCATTCATGTTTTAAGAAGCTACAAATTATATTCAGCCACAGAATAAGTCTGAAAAGCTGTAAATCAGACCAGAAGTACAGAAAGTTGTTGCATAGAGATGATACACTGTCTCATCTAGTTGCATTGGTGTGAACCGGCAGGTTTTTAGAACGTTGCTGAACAGTGCATTGCAAGTAGCTGCCTGCTTTAACTCGTCTCGTCATGAATCTTTGGTCTGAACTGGGCACTACGCTGTCCACTCTACACGCTAAAATATTAAATCTTTTTTTTTTTTTCATCCGCCCTCTCCAGTGGACACTGAAGTGGCAGCAGGGGTCACTTGCTAACATTGTCCTCAGTCACCCTGACCTTACTAGCCACCATGCTAACCTTAACATTAGCTACCTCAGATAATGCAAGGTGCAAACCCTCATTGGTGAGTTAACCCTTACAAATTCTTCTTTCTCTTCGTCTCTTTTCGCTCAAAATAGCAATGTTAGCATGTATAACATTTAGCCTATTAAACCAATACTTTTTTACTTACTGTTTACTTTCTGTGTACCTTTCTCTCACTTGACACCGGCTGTGTCATCACAGAAAACTCTGCTGTGATTGGCACATTGATGATTGTGGAATTGTGGGATTTGTAGTTTTGGAACAGACAGCAGCACAAGGGAAAAAGATTATGGTAGGTTTAAATCATTTACTCACAAACTGTGCTCGTAAATGATTTTTTATGTTTTCACACATCTATTTTTAGGGGCAAATACATATGAAATACTTGCACTGTTGATCTCTGTGATGACGCCCTGTGGTAAATGTATATGACTTGAAAAATAACAGGTGTAAAATGTATCATAATTTCTCGAAAATGTGGTATTCCCTCTTGAAAACAGAGCACAAAGCCATACTTAAATTCACATGATAAAAACATGAGAGATTTGGGAGCTAATAAATGTCTGCAGGCTAGAAAAGGTGAGAAACCTTCACTAAGGCAAAGAAATTCCTTTTATCACCTTCAGTGACACTAATTTGTTGTAGTGAGAGTTGGATCACAGTTGCCACAACAAGAGCACATTGAACACTGTTTGACATTAATTTCCAACAAAGCGCGGTTTAATGTTTAACAGACACCCAACTCCTCCACCACAACACAGTCCTGTTTATTGTCTCTGGTCAGTTTAATACCTTCTGACATCGAGGAAGGATCATTATTGTCCAAGTGTTTACATTCATGTAGCTGGACGGCCCTGCGACAGGTTAGAGCAAATATTGATTGTGGGCCTTACGCTGGCTTTTAATTCCAGCTGATGACCTTTGTCACCTGCAACCCTACTGCTCCTATATCCTGTCTGTGAGGCAGCCAATCAGGACAGACATCTGAACCAAGGGGCAAATTAAATCTAAAAATGGTGTGCACTGTTTTGCTATGGTTTCCAGGTTGAATGACAGGTTTCCTCGAAATGTTGTGACACGGTGTGCAACAGGCTTTCAGGGAGGTTTTTTCTTATCTGGTGAGTGTGTCAGGGGTGTATTCATTCAGCAGCAATGTGTATACAAACTGAATTCTACAATGTCTTCACTTACTGTACATACAGTCTTTGTTTTTATTTCACACTTTGGCTATGTAAACCTACATTTCTCAGGCCAGTGAAGCCCCTTTGAATTGAACTTAATTATACCCTGCTTTATAATTAAGAAGGCAGTGCACCTGTTTAACACAACAGTTCTGTTGAAATACTTAAAAAACATTTAGTTACATTTTCGCCAGGTCTTCACAACTCTAAATGTAAGAGTATACTTCGTCATGCTAGGAAACTTAATCATGGGATCATATAAAATAATTACTTTAGAAATCCAAATGAATATTTATTGGGCAGTGCGCAGCTAGTTAGAGGAAGTGGAGGTGGTGTTTTTAAAAATAAATAAATCTTCACACACTCACTGGAGCTGTAATTAGTTTGGTTTGTCCTGTCCCGCGCACAAAGTATTTTGTTCCAAAGATATTTACAGATATTGTGCATTGGTGTGTCAGCAGTGTTTAGAATATGTTCAGTATGTATTACTGTATAAGAGCAAATAAAGAAAAGTTTTGACAATAACATACTGTATATATGTAAAGGAAACATATGTGATATGATCACAAAATGTGTCAAATCATTGTGAAAAAGTCCATCATGTAAGACAAGAAACATAAAACCACATGTACAAATGCATACTGAGGATTACATACAAGCACCATACCTAAGTACTTGTACTTTACTTGAGTATTTTCATTCTCTGCTACTTTATACTTTTATTGCACAACATTTCAGAGTATTTTTGCCAACTTATGGAGCACTTGATAAACTTAATGCACTGTAATACACTGACCCAACCACAGATGTGAACTTTTGTCAGGCACACATCCCCCTGGGTAGAGGAATTTTATTTTTATTTTGCTTAAATTAAATACATTTTCACCATAAGCTGATGCAGAAAAGGCAAAAATTGATGCATACAAATTCTTCAAAAGGCAGGAAATTAAGTGTTTGACGGTCAAAATTTCGTAAAGGAGGTCTCCAAAACCTCAGTTTCATTAAAAAAAAAAAAAAAATAGTAAAGCTACCACAATAAAATGCTACTTATGTTGAATGTTTGGACCGTAATTATGAACAGCTGAGTTGGAAAAAAGCATTCATGTTAGCTTCCGACTTCATTCTTAGTCAGAGATACTGGGAATATCTGGCAAAGGTGACATCTCCCATTTGGTGTGATGAACTATATCTGGTGGCAGGTTACTATAAGAAAAAAATCTATATCAACATTAACATTGTTTGTACCTGGTTTCACTTGTTAATGAAAGTAGCAAAGCATTGCTATGCAATCTCGGCAATTTAAATTAAGTTATTACAAGAGTTTTTCATGTTCTTCCTGATCTGCTGACATGAATGCAGCGTTACACACTCATACATAACAAGTCAATAATATCGTGTGTAATATTAAAGCACTGACAGGGACACTTTGTCTGCATAATGAGCATGTTTATTTTCATATTTTCAGGTGATTTTGCTTGTCATACTTTCTTTCAATTCTGATTTTAGTCAAAATTTTGAGATTTTGAAAGCAGGCCTTTTTTACTGAATGCTTCTTCCACCATTGCTGTATTCTGTAGATAAAGGCAGCTTGTCAATGAGCTAAACACATTCAAATAAATGTGTAATTGATTTGTTATTTCCCAGACTGCTCCACAGGGGCTTTTTTATAGCATGCTGGAGATTCCAACCTTGAAGAAAACACACTTACAAAGATAATTTATGTAACACAATCATATAGAATAAGAAAGAATGTAAATCTTACATTTGTTGTGCTGAAATAAAAAATTTTAAAAACAGAAAGAACCAGAAATAATACCAGAAATCTCTAGTGTCGTTCCATCTACCTGAAGAAAGTTTGAAAAGCAGACACATCTACAGAATATGACTGTGAACTTTCATTCATGCAGCCTGCATGCACACGCGCTGCTTTCTATCTACATGTTACTTGAGGTTTTCTCTGGAAGTGATTGTGTGTAGGTGCTGTCATCTGTACCAGACTGTGTGCCAGGAGTCGGCTTTCTTTCAGCAAAGCTACTAACTGGATAATTAAGGGTGCTCTATACACTCCAATTAGCAGGCGATGGGAAGGGGAGGAGGGATCGCTCGACTGTATCCGAGGAAAACAGCGCTAAAGCGGGCGATACACATCAAATCACAGCAAAGGGCTAATGTGTGTGAGGTGAGGGCACCATGCATTACAGCCTGCAGGAGGAAATGAGGCAGGTTTCTAAATAAATACTGCCAAGGTTGCTGCTGCACTGTGGCGCATCACTGCCAAACCCGTAATCTCATACTGTTTATTTTCCCAAGTTGCTCCCTGTCTCTCTCTCTTCACTCTCTTTCTGTCTGTGTCTTTCTCTTCATGCTTTAAAGGCCTCAGAGGAATGCTGTTTACCATAACAGTCTGTGTGAGCCCATCAGAAACACCTCCAGGAGACACAGTCGAGCTCCTCCCTTTTCCTGGTCAGATTTTTTTTTTTTTTTTCATAATTCCACAGAGGAAACAACTGTGGCTGTGTTTTCTTTGCTTGCATACAAAAATCTATACATCCTGCGACTGTCTGGGGCCTGCAAACCCTTTCAAACAGGGAAATATACAGCATGCTTTTGAAATAACAGGTGGAGACATGGAGAAGCCAGCTAATCCAGCACTTCTACTTTGTATTTTTCCCCTAATATTTGCATTTTATTTGGTCAAATTAGCGGCCAAACTGCAGGGTTTTTGTAAACGCTGTACAAGAAGCCGACTGGATGTCTCTGCTACACTGCTGGTATCTTCACTGTCTCCCTTCTGACAGATGTGAGCACAGTGCCCGGATCAAATTGAGACAGATGAATCAATGGATTCACACCATCACCCCTCAAACACCCATGTCTTATGACTTCACTCCTCTGTGATTCTATTTCCATCGACTAAATGCGGGCTACGTTTAAATCTGGGGTCATGGTTATTAATTACTCGTTCGAGTTCAGCTCAAAGCCCAGGGAAGCGGGGGAGGAGTAGATGCACGGGGGGAGCGACGCCGGAGCACGCAGACAGGAACAAAGGCCTGCCACGAGGGTTCATGCCTCCCACTGCTAGAGACCCACATACTGCCGTGGCTCTGCAGACAGAGGTTAGGACCACCTAGGCAGATTTCCCCTGGGGGCTATTATCGCCCGGAAGATAAAATGATTTTCAGACAGAGGAGCTCCCACACCACACAGATGCACCGGGTCTGATACTGGCAAAAAAAATAACACTTCAAGGATGGTTCCCTTTTTCTGTAATGTAACTGTCAATCGTGTCCAAGAACAGAAGTTCTGATTCATCATTATTTTGGGGCAGAAATCAAGATGAATTTATTCATAAACTCTCTGCTTGCCAAGTGTGCTTTTTGGGGTGTCAAAAGGACATGTGTTTTTATTGTAGTGTGAACGGGAAACTACAAATTGATCAAAACAAGAAGAAATCCTCATTCATATCAACTAGACGAAACATAGGATGGGAGATTATGATTTTTGTTTATGGACAAGACAGGTGGAAAAGACCGTATCTTCATCCACAGGTGAATATCAAGACACTACATCTGAGTTCTTTACTATGCACACAAACGCTCTGATTACAAGATATTCTGATATTATTACTGATTGAAACAAGATGCTGTCGCTCATTAACTCTAATTTTATGACTGCATCTGGTGGCATCTGCAGAAAAAAAAGCATCTGACCAAAGTGTTTACATGCCCTAAGCACTGAAAGAGTCAGCAAAAATCTGAGTGTGTTAACTACTTACTCATGACTTCACCTTGATTCAAGTGGTGTATCGCAAAGTCAGCGTTTTATTTCTTGATTAAAGACAGATGAAAACAGAAATGAGATCTAAAGTCTTTGCACCCGGGACAGGAGTGATCACGACTCAAACTATGTGGACAGACACAACCATAGGTGTAGATTTCAGGGGGGAACAATAAATATAATGTGCCATTGCCCCACCCCCCACATAAAAAAATGAAACTAGCAGACGTCTTTTATTTTTGACTAAATTTAAAACATTTACACCATAAATTTATGGGGGAAAAAGGCTCAAATTAGAGTGTAAAAGTTCACCAAAAAACAGTTTGACACTCAAAATGAAGGAGTACTTTGCACATCTATTTTCAAACAGGTGTGTAGGAGAGGGACGTGAAGAATTAAACTTGTAGAAAAGATTCCCGCACACTGCCTAACTTGCAAAAATAATGATTTCAATGCTACGTTTCGGTGACTAGAACTTCATCGGGCATCTTTAAACACCTTTTCTACAAGGTGTTTAACACTCAAAATGTTCTTCCCCAAACCCCCTGTTTCATATGATTCCCCCTCTAAAGTTGAGAGACGAAACCTACAAGCTTAGGCAGAACTGTTTATCCAAGCCACTGTAAACCCAAATCTACCTCACCAATCAACACATACTTTAACACTTAGTCAACCAGATTCTGTTAAGAGTTACCACCGCTGCTGCTGCTGCTGCTGCTGCTTTGGGGCTTCAGTGACAAGTATCTGTTGCACATGTTTCTCCAAAACCCAAGTTGGTGCTTTGTCACCACTGAAAGAGGGATGATTTGACAGCTGTTGAATGAAGATGACAAAGTTTTAAGGCCAAGGTCTTCTGAGTCACGTCACTGGGCGTGAACAGGTGTCAAAAACAAGACTTGAAACCACATTGTTTGCTGTGGGCTCAGCAACCTTACAGTCAGCCTTGAAAAACTCAAGTTACCTGAACTACTTAACAAACATCTGTTACTGAGCCAAACTTCACTTCTAAACTAACTCAAGTCTAAACAGATATTTACAAATAATCGTAAAACATTTAGCATGGTTAAGTCTTTGCTTCCTTTCTGTCCTACCTATTGCCAGCTCTCAATAAACTCATCAAAGTGTAGCCTTTAGCAGCCTATAGGCCTGTGTCACACAGCTCACCTGGAGGGGCTGTATGACTTAGAAATGTGTCAGTGTAGCTGTCAGTTTGTTTACGCCTAAACCTGTCTGAAAGTAAAAGCAATGCAGGGATTGTTTATTCCTCTGTGGCATGATGTCATCTTAAGTGATATGTCACATGAAATGATCACGCGATTTACTGATTAGTCCATTGACAGAAGATTAATTGTCTGTTTTTAAGCAAATATTCACAGGTTCTAGCCTCTGTTGTGGCCCTAAATATTAACATTTGCTGGTTTTCTTAGATGTTCTATGATATGAAATTGAATATTGTTGGGTTTTGTGCAGTCAGTCCAACAAAACAAGTCATATTACATTGGTTTAGACGTCACTCTGGGCTTTGGGAACCCATTATCTGACTCCTTTCACAGATAATAAATCAAGAAAATAACCTGCAAATTAATCAATAATAAAAATCACTGTTTGTTGTAGTCTGAATGATAATAATTGACAATTACTGAAAAGGTGCTATCATTTTTTTTATTAGACACACTTGTTGAGTTGTTAAAAATATTTTTGACTATGTGACCAAGTATTTTGGCCGCAGGAGATCTGGACCAAAATCCATTTAACTTTTTAACCCTTAAATCTGCAGACGTGATGGATTAAAACCTTTATTTAATGACTTATTCACATCTCTGCGGACTTGGCTTGTTAATGAAAGTGAGAAATCGATGAGCATTCGTAAA
The DNA here is from genome assembly GCF_011397635.1 of Epinephelus fuscoguttatus. Lineage (NCBI taxonomy): Eukaryota > Metazoa > Chordata > Actinopteri > Perciformes > Serranidae > Epinephelus > Epinephelus fuscoguttatus. The sequence continues at coordinate 19,826,035 of NC_064754.1, forward strand.
TGGATTGCCAACATATCCAACTGAATCGTTACAAAACAGAGCGCATTAATCCCCGACAGTGGAGATTTTCACATTCAGGCAACGCAGAATGTGTTATTGTGGTTTATAATTGATCTATAAAGCATTACTAAATTATTTATTAACTATTAAAAAAACCATTAGATACAACTTAAAAGTCCTTTGAGCAACAGACGTAGATTTCAATATTTAGAACGTGCAGTTTGTCCCCCCTCGATAAAAACATGGAAGTAGCAGAGGACTTTTATTTTGACACATTTAAAGATATTTACACCATGAACTGATGCTGGAAAGGCACAAATTGGTGCATAAAAATTAGGGCTGTCAAAATAATGCATTAATTTTGATTAATTCATCAAAAAAATGACACATTAAAAAAATCAATGCTGATAAATCGCGTTCTGTGGCACCCTTTGACCCGGTGCGTGGCTTTGTCACATGATGGAAGAAGATGAGACGACGCTGCTTGACCCTGTGAATGGAACATTTACATTTAAAAAACACCCCGATGGAAGTGTTGACAGGAGCACTGTTCTCTGCAATGCCTGCAGTAAATACTTTTCGTACTATCCGACTACTCCAAGCCTGAAATATCAACACGACGCAAAGCATTTAGCAGCAAACCCAAAGGTCTGGGCGAGCACGGCCTCTGATGCTAGTGCTAGCAGCCAGCCTCGTAGAGCCACACTCGACCAGGCGTTCAGACGCAAACTGAGTAATCAACTAACTAACCTGCAAAATGGACTGCAGACCAGTTTCGGTGGTAGAGGACAAAAATCCAGCAGCTTTACCACGACACATCTGCCAAAATTTATTTGAACTGAAATTTTAAAAATACATTCACAGTTTAAAATGTATGTATGTGTTAATTTAGATTTATTAATCACAGAGCATTTTTTAATCGATTGACAGCCCTGATAAAAAGTCACCAGAATGCTGGAAAATTAAATGTGTGATGCTCAAAATGTTTTGTCGGAGGACCCCCAAACCCCTTGTTTCATATGTGTGTCCCCCAGTGTGGAAACAAAACCTACACCCCTGCTCATAGGGTACCAAAAAGGCTACTGTAAAATAACCCATGTGACCTTATAACACCTGTTTTTTTCATGTTTCCCTTGTTGTTTTAGGCTGATTTATGATTTTGTGTGGTAAAACTCTTAAATGTAGTGGCTACTAACAGCTGCTTTGTAAGGGTGATGACTTAGTAATTGGCCACACAGAGGTGACGGTCCCATGTCAACTTTCTTCTTAAACTCCACCGTGAGGCTCACAGATAAATGCTGATGTGGGGGAAAAATAATCCGGGGACGCAGCTTGGAGTCATAATTTCATTTTAACTCAGAGCTTATTGGTTTCAACATGAATGAACGCACAGTGTCACACACACATGGGGGAATAAATGTGCCATGCGTGCCCGCGTGTTGTCAGCCTGTGGGAGCTGTAGGCATGGGTGGCCAGCAGGCGGGATTTATAATGGTGATGAATCCCGGAGGTCTTAGTAATTATGGCTGTCGCTGGACGGAGAGAGGAGGGAGGGAGGGAGGGAGAGGTGGTGGTGGTGGTGGAAACAACCCGGCGGAGGCATTTTATCTTAATCACAGCTCAGCTCCATTCAAATTAATTTGACAAGTTTCCCCAATCCTTATTAAAAGACGCATCTGACAAATGACAACCCCCCCCCTCCTCATCCTCTCTAAATGCCTCGTCATGAAAGAAATGTATTAAAAATATTTGAGGGAGAAGAAGAAGAAAAAAAGAGGCCACTATAAGGTTGCAAGACGCAGATATTTCCCGTAGATATTTTTCTCCCTACAGGGCGCCCCGAGCCATCCATCCCTCCCACCTCCCGAGTGTTTCTATAGTAATTTCCAGCCAATGATCAGTAGGTGTCCACATCCCTGCTTCCTCACCTCAGCACCAATCAGCCACACACAGCGACAGGAGACACGGACTGAGCAGAGAGACCAGGCAGACACACAATACAGCCCCCGGATCAAGAGGAGAGGAAACACCTAACCCCCTCTGCGATTTCCTCCCCCCCTCCGCCTTTTTTTCCCTACGACACCTTTTGGCTTATTTATGCACTTTCCAACCTTTTTTTTTTTAACGTGACAAGAAAGTCGATAAAAAATGGTCCTTTTGTTTTGAGCGCTCTGAACACACACACTCGCCTCGCTCTGCTCCGGCAGCCTATGTCTGTGCGTCTTCGCGCATCTTTGCATTATTATCCCCCCACGTATCGCTTCGCAGTAATGTGCCGTTACACGGTCGCAGGCTGGTAGCATCTTGGGAGCTCTTCTCAACAGGAACCTGGTAGGTGATGCTCTCTCTCTCTCTCTCTCACACACACACACACACACACACTGTGTGTCCGTCCATATTTTGCCGTCCACTTGCATGCGTCTTACCCCCTCTTTCCTCCTGTCCCGATTTGTGTCTTGCGTGGCCGCAAAGTGAACCAGGCAGATTAATTTTTATTGGGTTTTATCTTTTTATTTTTTTTTTTTGCACTATTGCACCGCAACTCCCCTCCTCGGATTATCTATGCATGACCTTTGATCTGAATGTCTACCACAGACCAGTCCGAGTGTAATTAATGGCATCGCGGTGCAGCAGCGGCACAATGGTTCGTCATCGGACGTGGCTTCTTCTTCTTCTTTTTTTTTTTTTACTTTTCTTTCTTCAATCTCCTTCTCGCACTCTCCACCTTTCCCCTCCCTCTCTTTCCCTCTCTCCCTCCTCTCTCTGTGTCTCTCTCCAGCTCCAAGTATTGAACATTTCTGTCTCTCTAAACTTTGTTTACAGGCTGAAAATCAATGTCCGTGACTTGATTGCCTTTGGGCTGCGTATTTCGCTCCAGGGGTGAATTGATTAAGTAATAATGACCCTGAGGAGGGCTGATCATTAAGCCAAGGAGGGTTTTGTTTACTGGTGGCTGCGGGTTGTTTTGGATGCCACGTTGACATTGAACCTCCAGATCTGGAATTGGATGGCGGATAGTGTCACACTGTGTCAAAAAAAAAAAAATAGTTTAAAAGAAACAATGTTGGATAGCTTAGTGCATGTTAGAGAAATATATTGAGACTGCACTGTCTGAATAATTTTGCACTTTAGGTTAAGGCAAATATTTACCTGCTGGGACGTGTTTAGAAGGGGATGCACTCCAGCATTCAGAGGACTTTAATAATGCCACCCAGTACAATCTCTCCAGCTCCATGTGTGTGTATTTATAATTCATTTTTTTCCGAGACAGCTGCTGGGTAGCACCATGGAAGTGATTTGAAATGCTTTAGTGTTCCAGCAATGGATCAGCTTTGGCAATTAAGAGAGAAAGCCCAGAAAAAGGTAATGGAAGTAGGGGGAGATGTGTCTAATGGGCTTTTATCTGTGGAAACCAAATCCAGACAGACTGGTGGAGAGAGAGAGAGGAAATGGAGCACCCCACCACACACACACACACACACATGCACATGTACACCTATACACACACACACACACACACACACACACACACACACACACACACACATCCTGAGGCAGCTGACACTGTAGTTGGTCTGGTCCATGATCTGGATGTAAATCCACCAGTGGCTATCTGTGCTGTCATTGAGTAAATGTAATAGAGGCTAGCCATGAATGAATACCAGGTGCTCTTAAGAGGCTGGACAGTCATGTTTACATGGATGGGCCACCTCTACTATTTGGATTAGATGAAAAAAATGTGAAAATATTTAACTATGTTCCTCCTGGCACCCAAAGCAGATTATTTTTAAGAGCTTATATTGCAGGCCTAAGGTGGAAATCTTTGTGTTTGTAGCTGCTGCTGTCATAATCTGAATCCTGGTGGGGCTCTCCTGCTAACTTTTCAAAATAGTGATATTTTGGATTGAATATTCAGGTTCTGTGTTTTGATGAAGTATCCCCATGTGTATTAAAATGTATTTATTCATTCTGTGAAGTAGCTGATTGGACTTTCTTCAAAATATGTAACAATAGTTTGACAAGACGTCTAAAATAAATTGTTGAAAGTGTGGCATCTTTTTTGAAGCATGCTAATTTCCTTTTCCCCCATTATAATAATGACATGTCGGTCTGTCACAGCTATCACGTTACTGTCACCAGATGAAGATCAGTTCTGACTATTTGTGATAGTTCCATTAGAAAACGCAGGGCGTAAACAATGTGCCAGAAGATTCTTCAAATGTTCGGATGTTGTCTTCAGAGAAAAGCTGAAGCAGAGAAATGAAATCTGTTTAGAATGAAAACATTTGCCTCTTTTATGTGTAACTGTTGTTTTTTTTTGTTTGTTTGTTTGTTTTTATGCTTTTAGCACTGGAGAAGATAAACCAGGATGGTAACACACTGTTCGTAACCAGCTCCAGTTCGACAAAGGCCACTGTAACCTCACTCTCTTCTCCTGAACATTGACAACCATTCCTCAGCCATGGCTAACATAAACAATGCGCTTTGCATTGAAAACGGACAGAACGCAGATGTGTCTCTCTTACAAAAGGATAATCTTCAGGATGGTGGATTAAGCCAGCTTTTGGATTATAACGCAGAAATGGAAAGGTACAGGTCTTTTGCAAACTTTTATAAAACCAATGGGGCATTTCCACAGACTGCTAAGATTGCCCGCATCACAACGCCCATTTTTCCCAGTGCTAGAATTGGCATGTCCCCTTGGAACTGCGATAACGCCATGCTCTGGGGAAGGAAATCAGCGGCAATAAACCCTAATAGGACCAGCATGCATAGAAATGACTCCCAGAGGCCGGGGAAGCCTGGCGTGCCGCCAGAGACGCTGCAAATGGCAAATAATAATTTCCTCTCTACCTTATCCCCCGAACACTGCAGACCTTTAGCAGGAGAATGCATGAACAAGCTGAAATGCGGCGCTGCTGAAGCAGAGATAATGAATCTCCCAGAACGCGTTGGAACTTTTTCCGCTATCCCGGCTTTAGGGGGCATCTCATTACCTCCCGGGGTCATCGTCATGACAGCCCTTCACTCCCCCGCAGCCTCAGCAGCCGTTACAGACAGTGCGTTTCAAATTGCCAATCTGGCAGACTGCCCACAGAATAATTCCTCGGTATCCAGTGGAAACCCAGCGAAGAAGAAAAGGAAAAGGTGTGGGGTCTGTGCACCCTGCAGGCGGCTAATCAACTGTGGTGTCTGCAGCAGTTGTCGGAACCGCAAAACGGGCCACCAGATCTGCAAATTTAGGAAATGTGAGGAGCTGAAGAAGAAGCCAGGCTCGTCGCTGGAGGTGAGAACCGGGGCTCTGCTTCCCCTTCTTTTGTTATTATCCCCTTGCACTCCAAAGCATTAACCTTTTCATCCAGTCACGTTCTAAGCCCTTGAAAATTGTTTCCATGCCCACCCATGCCTGAACATCCCCCCGGCTTCTCAAATCTGCCTACCCGCCTAGCCTAATTGGCAGTAATTAGGGGTGTTTGTGTGGAGCGCAAGCTGAGCTTGGCTCAGACACCCCTAATTGCTGCCAGTCAGGCTGGGGCTGGAACGCATCCGAACAACCCCGAGCTTGGCTCTGCTCCAAGCAGGGCTGGGAAATGGTTTTCAGCAGAGAGCCATCCCTCTCTGCACCCGGTCATTTTAACCAATTATGGAAACCGTCTCTGGATGGGGAGAATCAATATCCCACAAAGCCTCAGCCTCCGACCACCAAGAGATGGTGAGAGTGATGGCAGGGCCGCTGATGGCGTTTCTCAAAACATACCCCAAGTTTTGTGTGGGGAGGGGAGCGAAACACCCAGACCGATCCTCTCCCACTGATCCTGTATGAATTGATTGTGCATATACAGTAGGGTTGAGATGAAATCATTTCATATTATATTTTGCATCATTATGGCCAATTATGGATCAATTTGGGGCATGATGCATATCAAAAAGGGTGCAGAGGCAGAAAAAACACACTGTCACTTAGGAAAGAGATACATATTGAGCACTGGCTTAATTGACAAGTAGCAAGAGGCTTCATTAGGACACAATCAGAGGGCAACGTTGTTTTTAAAGGTTCATTTTAATTGATTTATTTAGTCGCTGACATTTGGTTATCAAAGGCAAAGGCAGAATATGAATGTTAACTTGCAAATATGGTTCTCTTTACCCTGAGAGGTTGAACTTCACTGACTTAACATGAGCTTGTATGGATGAGTCACCAACAAATGCAACCTGAGGGCCTGATGATTTGCTCATTAATTAAGTAATTACATAGAGAGGAAAAAGAGGTTAATTATAAAATATTACCTAATCTACTGATGGAAAAACACCATGTATGGACTCCTTTGTTCATTATGAATTTGTGGCATCAGATTGTCTCAGTCTTGTCTGAATCTGTGATTGATTTTTTTTTTTTTTTGGATGATATTTTTTGTGGATAAGTCTTTAAGTTCATTTCGGTGTTTCAAAATGTAAATATCACCTGTGCCTGCTGCTTTTCAGTGATCAGGAAATTCTGGAAGGATTCAAAGTAGATTGAGTTTGTACCTGAATGCAAATGTTGCAGCTTGTTTGACCCACTAGTGTTGACGAGCTCAACGTGACATAACATATTATTATTTATTCATGTGATTCTCATCATTTGTCTCATGTACTCCACAATCTAGTGCTACATGGAGGATTTCTGTCAGTTCAATCCCGGTTTGACAGCCTGCCATCCACAGCTAATATCCCTGATTAAAATCTTAGTAACTTTTAATGATTTTGACAGGAGGCCCAAGCATCAAAAGCTTCTCCACTTTGCAACTGAAACAGAAATTGAGGGGCTAAATTAAGTCTGTTTTTTATCTCTTTAACCTCTAACAGTGGGTCAGTTATTACAAACACACTTTGTGCAAATGAGTACTGTTCAGACCTACAGAGCTTTGTTTTAAATGTAGAAATTTAGAGGTAGGATCGCAAAGTTTCCAAAAGTTTGTACGAGGATGCATGTTGGTAAAGATCTGAAATTAGTGTCTGCATCTTGAATTAATTAAGACTTAGACAGGTCAGTGCACTAGGATCTAGAAAAACTTGATTTTAGACACTACCTGAAACAAGGTGACTTACAAAGTGAAAAAGTACCCAGCTGGCCACCAACATCGTTAGACACTGATATTTGGTTGAATTTAGGTTGTGATGTTTGGTGACCAAAATTCAATGTCAGTAGGACGTCTAACGCCAACGTCAATTTGACACAGAATACTGACGACAGATGGTGTTGATATTTTGTTGGTTTTAAGTCGTGATAAGTCCAATCCAACATCTTCCAAACGTCAAATGCTGTCATCCTGATGTAGAATAATGACATTTGGTTGTAAGGTACGGAGAACGAAACCCAATATCTGCAAAGCGTCATAATGTTAGTGTCCACAGGGCGTGAAAACTTCGTCAACCCAATTTTTATCCCAACCAAAATTCAACATCTGTCCAACGTAAGACTCCAACGTCATTCTGACATCATATTGACACAGGTGCCAGCTGGGTAGAAACATCCATCATTTTTCAATTGCCTTAGAAAAATTGAACTTGTAGGACTCAAAATAAAGACATTAAGTGACTTGATGTAGGTTATTTCCATTTGGTGCAGCCATAAAAACCATAGTGTTACATTTTACTTAGTATTTTGTCCATAGCTAGCCAAACTGAGTGTGGAACATGCTAGGGCTGGGCAATTATCAATGTTATATCAATATCGTGATATGAGACTAAATATCGTCTTTGATTTTGGATATCATAATACCATTAGTGTTGTCTTTTTCTGCTTTTAAAGGCTGCATTACAGTAAAGTGATGCCATTTTCTGAACTTATCAGACTGTTCTGTTATTTACCGTTACCCACTTTGTAATTAAATCAACATTACTGATACTTATCAAAAATCTCATTGTGTAAACATTTTGTAAAAGCACCAACAGTCAACCCTACAATATTGATGCAATATCGATATGGAGGTATTTGTTAAAAAATATTGTGATATTTGATTTTCTCCACATCACTCAGCCCTAGAACAAGCTGCTGAAGATATGTAAGACTTTCCATGCAGCATGGAAACTTCTTAACAGGGGAAATTATTGGGAAACCAGGGTTTAAGAGGTTAAATAAAGGGGTCACTGATGGGTTATAGGTCGGACATGTAAAACCATAATCGGAAGCTGGTTTAATGTTGACTCCTCATATCATGTACTAACAGGTGTCCCCAAACAGGTGTCCAGGAAGCTGGCCTCTCATTCATAATGCATGGGTAGACTCACTTTTGGAAAACATCCATTTGCAAAGACGGTTAGAATTACCAAGGGTGTGAAAACCCCTCAAACAAATCCACACTTGCTTTTAAAAGCTCCTTCACTGAGTTCAGTAATTCATATTATGGACTTCTCCAGCAGTAATTGTTATTTTTGACTCTGCATCTGTAATTACGGGCGCACCTTCTGCTACGGAAATGGGTTTTGAGTTTAAAGGCATCTTAAAGGTGTGAAGTTGTTCCCCTGCTTTGACAAACTTATACGTACATTAACCGCGAGTGCTTTTTTTCAGCTTGTTGGTGGTGCTAATGGTTGCTCACAGCTGAGTGGCGTTTGATTGAGAGGTGTGAAGAGTCAGGTGCTGAAGTTAGTTTAGATGGTGAATTTACAGCCCGTGTGTGCAAAACTACACGTGAACAGCAGCACGTATGCACACAAAGATGTGCACAAACACACTCATACTCACACACTCACAAACAAACACACGCCAAACATGAGCTGAGTGTACCTTTTGCCTTGGAAGAGACGATAAGCTACTGGCAGCCAGTTAGATTTGGCTGTCAGTGTTTTCCACATGGGAATCACCCTGAACTAATTATATCTTAAGCAGCGGTGGAAAATGCAAATCAGAATTTTACTCACACCCCTGAAATCGGAGAGCCAATTTAATCTAATACCCCCTTTAATTTAGCGCGCTAATGCAAGGCCCTAGAGAATTGCCCTGTGTCACTGCTGTGCTGTTCTGCAGCAGATTCTGCTCTTTCTCTCTCTCTCCGTCTCTGTGCTGCTCTCAGGCTCCAGGATGGATTAGTCTGGCAGAGGAATCTCATCTAACCTAACATTTCCCGAGCAGTTACCTTTGCGTAGCTTGAGCTCCTATGGCTCAAAGGTCCTTCATTAACTTTCAAATGCAATAATACTCGTATGTGGGCAAGCTGTGTCTTCACCTCTGTTTACTTCACCTGTTTACCTGCAGGAGGACTCATGAAAAAGGGGCCTTATTCTCTTCCTAAATTCTGTAAATGTAAAACTTGCCCTTGCCAGCTTGTGTTGCTCAACAGATTGATGTGGCACTAAAATTGACATGGTGTGAGGGCATGCACATGTCCTTATCGCCTCCTCTTGCAGCATTTCCCCAATCTTCCTTCGCTTGTGGCCCCTTAAAATGACCATCAGTGTTGTCATGATTTGTGAGCAGTTCAGCCAAACATCTCATTTGAATGATTTTTTTTATGCCTGAAGCGGTGAAAGTACTTCACATGAAAAAAAAGCTCAAAATTACAGAATAGTCAGAAATAAATTATCAGAATTGTGTTAATTATCTTGTGACCCTTCAGATTTATCTTGGGACCCTTTAGGGTGTTCTGAGGTACTTGGTATTCAGCATCCAACAAGAGGCTCAATGGTAAGACCAGGGCTACAGCTTACAGTTATGCTCATTGTCAATTAATCTGTGGATAATTTCTTGATCAATCGATGAGTTTAGTCTAGAAAATGTCAGAAAATGATGAAAAATGTCAATCAGTGTTTCCCAAAGCTCAAGATGACATCCTTAAATGTCCTGTTTGTCCACAACCCAAAGATTTTTGGTTTACTGTCGTAGAGGAGTAAAGAAACCAGACAACTTTTACATTTAAGAAGCTGGAATCAGAGAATTTTTACTTTTTTTTCTCCTACAAATGACTCAGACAATCAATTAATAGTTGACAGCTACTGGATTAATTGATAAACGGTTGCAGCTCTAGGTAATGCCATGCTTTGAAATACTCTAATAATCTTTAATTCGATGCCACTGCAGCACCACAGTGAGGTTAACGTTGACTTCTTAGCTCTTTTCAGAGTTAATAATACAAGTTTATTCCAATTTCAGCAGGTTTTATTTCAGTATAATTCAGTTTATTGGAGGTAATTTCATATTTATGAGTTAAGCTAATGTAGTGCTGCGTTCATGAATCGTTTTAAGTAACAGCTCAACAGGTTTAGCCTGTCAAATATTTTTTGAGGTTGTCGCTCAGACTTTATAACAATCTTTCACTGAAACATCTTGAGTTCCTAAAGTTTATAATCTTCCACTAACAGTGTCACAGCGAATGCGATTTTGATATTAATGGTATGAATGTAAACATGACTGACACTGAGACAAGTGGAGCTCCGGTGTTAATGTTCTGACATAAAACAATACTACTGGAAACAGAGGAATAAAGACTCCATAGCTAACAGTAAAGGTTTTATAAATTTATGAAAGACCGAGGAGGGAAGTGGAGTTTATTCCAATATTTGCTAAGAGTCATATCTGTTTTTGACTGTGTTGTGCAGTCAGACATTGCCATTATTAAGTCTGAAAAGTCTGACCAGAGTTGTGACATCATAAAGGAAACTCAATCTAACATCCTTCCAAACATTTCCTACATGTGGATTTGAGGTGTACAGTCTGCATGTATAATTTATGTAGGTTTTGCTTGTGAATGACTCAATAATGTGGACTTTCCATCAGGAGTTTGGTGCCTACAGACAGGTGTCTAAAACATCCTCCTTAACTATATAGTTTGACAGAGACATAATCATAAATCATAGGATTTCGAGTGCCTGCTTGTTGACTATATTGACAGGAGCACTTTGACTTTAACAGCACTTTTGTTTTTGACATTCATATTACCGCAAAGACAAAGCAACACCCTTGAAATAACATCCAAAGAGGCTTCCGTTTGATTAGCAGCATAACACGGCGTAAAAAAGCAGGGAAAGGGCAAAACAAATCTAATTGAACAGATTCCTACTTTCAATTAACAAATGTCAAAGGCCAGCATCAAGTCATGTGCAGTAAAACAGCATCCTGGAGTAGGGGGATGTTCTTTCTCTCCCTGCGCTCTTTGTGCAGGGTTGATATGACTACATAAAATGGGTGAGATGAAAAGGTGGCATGGCTGCCTAGAAACCTTTGCTATTGTGATAAAAGACAAGGCCCAAAATGGTAGGAAGCAGGACCTTGAGGAAAATAGCTTGGATTCAGCCCCTTAATGAGAGCACGGGAGCCAAATAAGCAACGGCAGCCAGGTCTAATTTGTTTTAGGTGTGCTCAGAATAGATAAGGACAAATCTGTGGCCTTCACCCCCTCCCCCAAACCTTTGCCTCCCTGGAGATAACACTGAGTGCTGCCAGCCAATCTCCGTGGGCAAAGGAGAGGGGGTAAAGAAAAAAAAAAAAATGAAGAAGGAAAAGCCTGAGGGACAGACGGCCTTTAGATCTGCAGATCTCTAACTTACTGGATTTATTCAAGCTTTAAAACTGCAGATTAATTTGGTCGCAGAGGTCTGGGGGAGTGTGAAAAAAAAAAGAAAAATGAGGCCGTACGCCGCTGCGCATCTCAACCTAAAGGGCAACCTTAAGCTCCTGTCAAGACAATAGGATTTTGCCATCTGAACCAAGATGCAGACCGCTTAATTATACACATCTTCCCTGCAAGCTACCCTCAGCTACTTAAGAGCATGGGCCCCCTTATTCATTGTCATGCCCTTTTTCCCCTAGATTGGTCGTGCCGTGTGGATTTTCTGTCAGCTTCCATTTGCACCGTGTAGCTGTCCTCCTCAGGCCTTTGCTGTGCTCGGAGAGGCACAACCGCACGGCACTGTTAAAGAATTCATCGTTTTTGCCACTGCCACCAATTAAGGCCAAAGCGTAATCGGAGGCGTCTGGACGATGCCCTTACATTATGTGGTCTGTCGCCTCCCCTGCCCCTGTTTGATTTAACATCCCTGGTTCAGTGGTGAAAGAGAACTCATTGCCATTGTCTTTATTATAGTGCGAGGAGGGAGAGAGAGAGAGAGAGAGAGAAAGAGAGCGGGGGGAGGGAGTTGGGGGGTAGAAAGCAGCCCAGCGGAGGATGGACAGCGTGAAAGAGCAGGTGCGGGAGGACGTTAATGTGTGGCACTTTAAATTTTAAACAGATGAGAATCAATTATTGATGCTGACTCTGGCTGAGAAGTTAAAAGGTATCTCGTCATTACTGAGAGCCTGTATGAAAAAGTGTGAGAGAAAAGTCTTCAGCAAATGCATCGTGGGTTTGTGATGAGCGCAGAGCATCGCAACGGGGTGTTTTTTGTTCCACATAACAATGATGTGATTTGGACTTATTTAGATTTGTTCACATATTTTATGTGTTGGCTCTAATGCAACGATTAAACTGAAAAAAAACAAAACAAACAAGGCTGTCTAAGCGAGGCTGTGATCACGTGACCTAAGCACTGCAGGCTGTCTGCCCCATGGATGTACGAAGAGAACTGAAAACAGCGTTGGCAGCGGGGTCTCGTTCATTCCTGTAAATGTTGCTAAGTGGCAAATGAAGCCAAAAAATTAGAGTTCTTCGGTAAATGATTATCGGATCTTCCACATAGTTGGGTCCATAGAGCGAGCGCACCAGAGACTTTCACTGTCCAAGCAGATGACCTCTGGTTTAGCCCTCTGCTAACTTGAATGGGAACGAAAATGATTTTTCTTCTAGACTTTCAAAATGTTTCAAAATTTCCCGGGGATTGTGATAAAAAAAAAAAATCTGTCCAAAATGTACTCGCTTTCACAGTGTAATTCTATGGGACAAAGTCTTTTTTGGCCCAATCGCATTACATGACAGACCTGAAAGTTTTAATTCCGCAGTTTGGCCACTACATCAAAGACTAGCACTGTTCCTGGGAGCTTGGTCCTCCCTTATATAATGGAAGCAAAGATGGAAGTCAGGTGACGTAGTATTAAGAGTGACAAATCCACGTAGGGAGGCGGTCAGGGTGCTGGTTGGGTCAAAAAACTACAGGACTTTGACCCAGGAGACTGCTTATTGTGTCCTGTGAGAAACCAGAAGTCAGTGTTGAGTTTAAGTTATGTATGTGCGTCATGTCATTGCAATGGTCAACCCTGACTCTTTGGCTAAACCGAACAAGTAGGGGCTATCATACAAACCTTTGTATGATGATACGTCTTCTTATTTCAACAGAATAAATCTGTCCTTTGACTTTGTTTTAGCTGCACTATATTTAGCAAGGTGCCCATATAGTAACAATGCAGGCTGGTTCGTTCAACCCACTGCTATCCACTCTGATGTAGGGAGAAGGCTTTAAGAAGACAGGATTGTGGCTTTAAACCGTAGATCTATTAAGTGAGCTTCAGTGATCAACTACAGTTCTGCATTTTAAAAAAATGTATTTATTAATATTTTCCCTTTTGACCACTAATAATAATCACTTCCTCCCGGATTTCTGGATTTTTGTAGGCTTTTTTTTTGTTTGTTTGTTTTTGCAATGAAATTGAGAGGGCAAGTGAAAATTGCAAAAATAGTTGTGATGCTGTATCAGATTCCCATTATTATGAACATTCAGTTATCAGGCGCTAACGTGCAATAGCTGCACAGTGAAGAAGCTTACCAAGAAGAGAAAAACATTTGGTGTTGGGACTGAAATGAAAGGGTGTCATCTTAAAACACATCACCTTTAGACTCGTAAAAGACTTGTCCATGACTCGTCCATATCCATGTGTCAGACTCAGACTCGTCCATGCTTCAGACTTATACCTTCATACAAACATTGTTTAACCATTCCATCTAACATTTTTGGTCATTGGTAAATACAGTACCTGGTAGATCCAAGTCGTATAAGAGTCAGGTTTCTAATTACAAGACTTTTTGCTTTAACTTTATGTACAACACAGAGCTGTCAAGATTTAGTGTTGACAACTTCTGCATGAGCAGAGTCATGTGGGTTTTTTCTGGCAGTGGATTTAATCAATTTATGAGCAGTTAATACAATCACCATTGCTTTGCAATCATATATGTATGTATGCAGCTAAGAGGAACTGAAATAATCGCTAAGAGGGCAACAAGTTACCATCCAACTCATAATTTGGGGTTAAAATAGTCCTTTAATTCTAAGGTACCGATAATCTGCTCTGTATATGATTTGTAATTCAGTCTCTCCTACTCTCTCAGTCAAACACTGATCTCTGTAACGGACCCTATATAACAGTTCTTCTATTGATTTCTAACATTTTTCCTCAAGTCAAACCTCAAAACTGTCCTCACTGCTCACAGCACTTGATTCCTGCCATAGGTCTGGTTGACATGATGCTTCAAGTTGCCTAAGATGATAACGACATCATTCACTGACTGTAGACCAGTGATTTTCAGGAGCCATTATTTACAATATATTTCCCATCACTGCTGAAAGTTTTTCTAAAGCATACTCTGAGTTTTTGGATTGATTTCCTGCCCTCTAAGAAGCTACTTTTCCAGTGTTTGCAGAGACCTGAAACTGGTTTGAAATAGGTAATCCATCTTAATAGAACTTCTGGTCTGCTCTTAAAGTGACCTTATCAGTGCATGATAATGCAGTTATAAACAGGAACTTTAATTAAACTCTTCCTCGTTGGTACAAGTGCTTATACAAATCTCTGCTATCCAAAGTTTTAGACTCAGCTGCCAAAGACATTTCACATGTTCGAGCTAAGGTTCAACTCAAACCAGGAGACAAACAATAAGTAAACACTGATGTCATGAATAGAGTCATGTTAATTTAATTGTGTCTTGGACCGCGGACCCTGTCAGTTTGTTTGACCATATGTATTACAGGTATATTCACGTGTATACTCAACCAGTTCTCATCCCCAGGGCGTAATATACGGCAGCTTGGTCAGTGGCCTTCGGTGTCTGATCCTGATGCATAAGACACCATTTTCGCATCTTTAAATCCCCTTTTCCACTGGATAAAAAAACCCCACTAACATCTGGCTTTTGTATTTGATGAGAAAGGTTACAATCATCAGCATTCATTCCTAAGACAAACGACTCTGTAACAGTCATAGGCATTTAACGCCCCTAGCTCCGATCAGCTCTGATTAGCAGTTATGGAAATATGACAGCCAGGTGGGCATGCAATTTTTCACCCTGCTGTCCATATCCGTTCAAGCAGCGCTCAAACATCATTCAAAATCAGTCAGCACCAAAAGAGAGACTGAATAAGCAACAGATATTAAAAAGAAGTACCTACCGTAACATTTCCACTGTCCTCCATACTGCACCCTACTAGCACAGTTTTTTCTGACGCATTCATGACACCGAACGTGAAACACCGATTAAAAAACAGAATGGCATACCCAACTACTGTCAATGGGAAAAGAGCAGGACTATCCCCGACTAAGCTGTCATTTAGGGCCATTAGTCGACGAGTTGCCCACATGTTTACGATATTAATTTAATTATTGAATTACATACTTTGAGCGAGGTGACACAATGGTTTGAGTTCAAGGTCTGAGAAAGAATATCTTAAGTAACATTGTTAACACTGTGCTACATTACAGAGAAATACAAAACCGTACTAATGAACCTCCTAATCCCACATTTATAAAAACATGCTACTTTTGGTGGAAAAATGGGTATAAGAGACACACCAAGCTTTTACCTACTACACCCACTTGTGACAATGATGTATAATAAAGAGCTAGAATGTCTGGATAGGGTGGGAGGGAGGTGGTGGTGGATGGGTCAAACAAACACAGGACTTTCACCTAGTGGACCACTGTTTGTGTTGGTGTGAAACCAAAGTCAGCGTTGACTTTTTACATTAATCTCACATGGCTTACATGTCACATGGCATACATCACATCAAATATGTCATGTGACATAGTTAAGTAACTTTCAAAACAAAATTCTGTAACAAACATGCTTATTTTAACCCAAACCATGATTTTTTTTATAAACCTAACTAAGAAGTTTTGTTAAATAAATCTAAAGTAGTTCCCAAAACCTTCATTTCTTGTGAACATGGAAGTTTAGTTTGAAAGGACACTGTAGCATGGAAGAAGTGGAAACTGACATGCCGTCCCTGAACGTGTACCTTGGATGGGTATACTGTAGATTAGAAATAGGCTTTTTGTGTATTGCTCAACTAATTATAGTTAAAACTATGGGCCTGCTTTGACAAACAGTTTTGGATGTAGAGAGCATCAGAAAACATTTATGATTTCAGTTTACTTGTTGTCTTGTATTGTTCCTTGAAATTTTGGCGATATGGCTTCTCTCCTTGTCTACATTTGGATTACAGATTGTGCCTTTTAAAAAGGTTTTTTCTTTGGCAGCAACTCTTGAATCTGATATCTTCCCACATACTCTTTATGTATACAAGATTTGTGCATAGTTGATGTACCCAGAAAAACATCAGAATTATCCTTTTAACTGTTAAATTTGTAAAACTGCTTGATACAAGTCACAATATTGAGCTGCAAAAGAAAAATAAAACACTAATCTTTGTTAACCTCATTGTTGGCAAAGCAGATATACAGGATAATATACAGGGCCATAGAGCTGCAGGTGTGTTGATGCACTAATGAGTTTATATCTATAGGTTAAAAGGCAGTAAATGACAGATGGCTTTGTGCCATTCATCCAAGAAAACTGACGCGAAAGTGAATTTGTGAGTGACAACTGGTGATGGGAGAAATCGGTCAACGTGGTTTAAGCGTCTCAGTTTCTGCAAGTCAAATCCTCGCATGCTGCCACCTCCGCTATTGTGGCTCTGCTCTCGCATTATGAATATTTCATGGCGAGCATCTGACACCATGCCCAGAAAGATATTTCAAGGTTTTTTTTCTGATAGAAACCCTGGGGTTAGAGAGTGTCACAGAGGCGTGAAGTCAGTCTGTGGCCCCCAGGCAAAGGATAGGATTTATGATGCACCAGTTGATGACATCAGGTGGATATTTTCATTCCTGAGCAGAGAGCCCCTTTGTCCTCCCCGACTGATAAACCATTGAGCTGTTCGCTGTTTGTTGTCACTCCTCTAAAGATCTGTCTGTGGTGTTCTGTTGAGTAGAGAAATGATTTCAATCTGCTCAGAGTGCAAGCTGTGTTTTGACAAACTGTGACCGGTTTCCCCGTCTGATCAGTGTGGAGCTGGAATGACTAAGCAGGAGGGAGTCTGCTTGGATTAGCTCTGTCTTAAATGCTGCCTTTAGCATATTACATTGCCCACTGGCTTTCTCCTAACGATATCTCTCTTGTTTTCGTCTTTGTCGAGTTTCACCTTCCAGTTTAACTAAAGCCTACTTATGTAATTCCTCATTTTAGGTTGCTTCAAGTGAAATATTAGTCTTATGACTCTAACGGGATGACTTTAATCCTTGTTTTTCTTTCTTCTTACAGAATAAGTTTGCCTAGAGAGCTGACCTTACACTGTTATTGTATGTGCCTGAGCTTAATTAAATAAAACCAAATTAACAGCCTTGGATTTTCCCATTCAGTACATATAAATGTCTTAGCAGAGTAGTCTTCAACCTTTTTGGCCTTAAACTCCAATTATGCTTCTTTGAAGATAAACATCTCTGTGAATCAATGCAGAATAGCGTGTTATGGTCACACCTTCTAATCTCAACCATGCATTGTGTGGACCTGCACGTCATCTCCTGCTTAGTTTAGAAACAGAGCTCCAAACGAACATAAACAGTCATGATACCAGAAACTGTCACACCATTGTATAATTATTGTCATATATCTGTGTACTTGTGACCCTCTCCACCAGTAGTATATGTCCAGCTTGACCAAAGAAAGATACTTTTGCTTTATTTCAATATACCCCCGAAGCAGTAAAGGTATCCAGTAAATCACAAGACAAATAAACTAAGATTAGAGGAAAGACAGAGAAAATAAACACAACTTTATGCAGCAGAAGTTTGTTGTTACTGCTTTCCACTCCTGTTAATCATCTCGCAAACCGACATGACGTATGGAGGGGACAGAACTGCTGGTTTCAGAGGTACTTCTCCCCAATACCCATTTCAAATGTATTTTTTAATAACCCCTAATGTTACTTAACATTGAAAAATGGGAGTCTCCTGGATCATATAGCATTCCTCCAGGAGTCCTGAGGAAATTAAAGTATCAAGTGATTCCTAAGAAAAAAGATGAGATTTGAGGAAAGTCTGGAAAAAATAAGCAATAAGCACTTGTGATTATTTTGGCTTTGTTTCTGGGAGATCATGTCCATTTGAAATACTACAATACCCAAGAGTCTTGGGTGTTGCTGCTGTGGAAGAGAAGCCAGTCAGGGGCACAAATCAGAGCTGTAGCAAAGTCAGAATGCAATGTCCTTGCAGTTGTTTTTGCAAAATATATAACCATAGCTATCATCCACAATTTACCCAAAATCTGAGACTTGATTAATTTAAATGTTAGCTTCCCCTCACCGTTAGTAATGCACACAGTGGAACTTCTGTGATTGGATGTTTCTTACGAAGATGCACCTTGAAAGTCAAGGTCTACTTTTATGCACAGTTTTTATTGAACTCTGTCTCATATAAATACGTGTGTCTTAACAACAACAATGTGGTGGTGGATACAAAATGTTATAAAATGACATCCTGGCAACATGTAGCAATGCCAATGCAAAATAACTGGGGATCTTTTGTCATAGTAGAAACACAAATTAACTGCTGTAAAACTTAAATTAGTAGTGCGAGCTATTATTTGCTTAAATCACTGAAATCAACAGGCCTGTATATGGCACAGACCTTTAATTCCTTTCACACAAAACTGCTGCTCAGCAAAGATCAGAAAATACAATGAAATTGTTTATTTAAACTAGTATGAATATTACCTGTTTAAAAATTAGGCTTTAAATAATATATTAATCACAAATAATTCATCTGATCTAGTTTTGACAGGCAGCGCATCAGAGAGAGAGTGAGTTACGGCACTTGAGGATTACAGCACCCAGCATACTGACACAACACCTCTTTATCCTGTTTAAACAATACTCACAACTTGGATTATTGTTTATGAAAAACCCTTTTGATTCTTTTGATCTGAGGACCCTTACAGACCAAAGGAATATGAATAACTTACAGGGTGATTGAGGAATTGACACATGATTTGAGGTAGTGAACAAGCTGGTTTTATACATCCGAAGAACTTCTATGAACTGCTTTGCAACCACACCAGGCCTCTAACTGAGACAGGCTTTTATTTGTAGAATGTGTAGCCATGCTAGGCTAGTAAATAGACCTGGCATTTAATCAGGACAAGGCTTTTAATTTACGTTTTAGGGTATTAAGAGTGAACAAGTCTGTGTAGGACAGGTGGGAGTGATGGATGAATGGGTCACACAAACAACCTCCTTTCAACCAGGCATGCAAAAAAGTCACTTAGTTACATGACTGTATGGACTTTATGTAACTATGCATACACAGGTACCCTATGTAAATACGCAAAGTAAGTTTACGCCACTTACATCCTGTACATAGTAATTTTAACCAAAACCAAGAGCTTTTTCTTAAATTCAGTGTTTGTCTTTTCCTTTCCAAGCTGTTACCATTAGTAATAGACATTGCAATGTTACTGTTTTCATCTTGCCAGCGAGTAATTTTAACACATTTCGTGCCCACCACCATGTAATGCGTTGTTCAAAGGTCATGTCCATTTCACACATTTCTGTGAGACCGTGTTGTTTTATTACGGTTTTACGCAACTCGCATAAAATGCAGTTGATCATCTTTTAACCTTTTATTCATTCAAGAAGTTTCACCAAGAGCCAAGTTCTCTTTTGCAGAAAACACCCACTGAATTACACACACTCACACCTGGAAGCTGCCCAGTACAACCACAGTGTGACCTGCTGGCCACAGCAGCTTCACGAGAGCAGTTGGGGTTAAGGGCATTGCTCAAGGGCACACCACTGGTGGTAATGAGGCAAGGCAAGCGCTGTTTCCTTAACTTTACCCTCCCAGATTATCCTGCCGGGGATCAAACTGCGACCTTCCGGTCAAGAGCCGGCTTCTCTAACGTTATACTGGCCGCTTTGTGCTGATAAATTAATTAAGAAAGTTGTCTAAGCTGTAGAGGTGCTGCAACTGTGGGTGACTAACATTGTCACTGGAAAAAACTGGGAATCTTACTACGGAAACAAACGTCTCTCATGTGCGTCTCTCACGCTCTGAATAGTAAGTAGCATAAAGGTATAAGCAGAGTAAAGACACTGCACTCGACAGGTGCAAATTGAGTGCACATATTCAAACTCTTACTGAACCAAAATTTTTGTTACTCACTGAATTTGATGCACAGATTGATTTGACTCAAGTCTCCATTACGTGAGTGCAATTAAAGATTGAACTTCAGTTGTGTGTATTTTCTAATCCTAACCTAAATATTATGTTGATTTACAGTAAATATGCAGAGCTCTGCATATAGACCTTCTGAGTTTAAGGGCTCCCACACAGATGCTGAGAAATCTGCTCAAAACAAGAAGGCCTGCTCCTACTTTGCATTTCAATTTAACATTTCAGAGAACTGGCAGCATGTTGCCTCGCTTAGCCCTCGCTTCGTTACACCCACATGGCTTCTCGCCGTGCTTGCTGACGTCTTCCGCTGTTCAAAGGGCTGCAACTTGGCTGAGAAATTGGGGATTTCCATACCAGATCCCTCAGGTATCTACACACTCAAACGCGTGTCCTGCTCATCTTCCCCCTCATCCCCCGCTCCCATCCTGAGACGTCTGCCCTTCTCCCCGCTCACACTGCTCTGATTTCCCGTCTCGGAGCTCAATTGACCTCGCCGCTGCATCTCTTTGTTTTGTTTTCCTGAAATCTCAGCAGCACCTGAAAGCTTCTCCGCTGTCTCCCATACAGGGCTTGCTCCCAGAGGAGAGTTAGCTTTGTAGCAGCCCTGTGTAAAATTGCTTTACTTGGACAAGGGTACTTAGGTGAAGCTAATTGAAATGGAGGCCGGCACTGTTGTACTTAGTAGCAGGTAGGTGATCCCGGCTACAGACGGCAGCCTCTGACCCAAGGGTGCTGCCTCGGTATCTTCCTACGAGGGTCGGCTCAGCCTCCGTCTGTGTGGGCAGAGATTTTCCATGCATGATAAATGGAAGAGGCATGGCGTCTGAGCGCTGTTTCAGCAGCAAAAAGTCGCTCCCTTTTTAGCCCAGATATCTCTCTCACTGTACGGGTGCATTGTGTGACACTGTGTTCAGCATTATAGGGTGAGATAATTCTAACTAGCTACTGAGTTAGTGCTCTTATTAAGGCATACCATGCAATGTGGAAACACTAAAAGGAAATATGCATTCTTCAAGGCCTTGTTTCTGCACCTTATTTTTGATGAAAAATGCTGATAAATTAGTGAACAAAAAACTCCTGAGCAGAAGCATTAGTTATTCATATTAGCATTTTTTAATGAAGATGCTTGTAAATATTCAACCCCTTTAAATGCTACTGATTTGCTTGGAGGAATACATTTGTGAGGAAACTGCTTCCTGTATTATGTGTAGTGGGCATAAAAATTACTTGATTTAGCACACTGAGTATCCTGTGTTGTTAAATTTAGGAAACCTGGTTATGGTTAAATAAAGATGGTTGGTTAAAGATTTAAAGTCAAGGCGCCCCATCTTGTGTTTTTTTTGACCAGAGAAGAGATTGAAGGAAAAAACACAAAATTCAGGTTTTCACTAGTGAAATGAACGGTTTGCATAGAACTGAAATTTGTCATTTATTTGTTATAATTGATAATAAATCAATATATAAATACATTTGTAGCAATTTAATCTACAAAACATTATCTGAATATGAACTAGGGATGTACCATATTGGATTTTTTCCCAGTATCCGATATGCCGATGTAACAACTCATTTGACCGATAACCGATAACCAGTATTGACATATCCACATTTTTAGCTAAAGTTTCATGATCATCAAGTCTCTTCTGTAGTGAAATTAACATCATATAATGCATGCGTACACTTACAGTATCATGACGGCCCACTACTAGATGGAGACATGAAATACGATGTTTTTCAAGAAAAGGCATGTTGGCCAATTCCGATATTTCATTTTAAAGCCAATATTGGCAAGTACAGATGACGTGCCAATATTATCGTGCATCCCTGATACGAACCACGCAGCAACCTTCAGGGCTGAAAAATGAAGCCAACGCAGAAGTGCCAAAAACTGCAGTTCTTTGAACGGCCACTTGAGGCTGGCTCCAGAAGCCAGTCAATCCCCATAGACTCCCATGTTAAAATGCCCACTTTTACAGCAGAAATAAACATGTTTATAGTTTGGTACATAAATTGGTTTCGGTCTCTAATGCTAATCTCTTCCGTCATGACAACTGCACAGGGGGTAAACTCTCCCGTTTACATTTTATTAAGGCTTAAAGTTAGGCATAACTAAGGGCGGGCCTCTTTGAGTGACAGGCTGTCTACTGATAGTGTGCACTCCTCCACAGTGCCAGCATCTCGCCCAAAAATGGTCCCAAATATGGTCACAAGATGGCGACAGCCGTCATGCCGTACTCGAGGCTTCAAAACGGGAGTCCACAAACCAGTTTGTGACGTCACAGTAGCTACATCCATTATTTTTATAGTCTATGGTATGAACATCATTTTTAGGAGACGAGGCTGAAACATTCACAACACTTCATTTTAAGTGCCCTCATTAAGCGTTTACAAGCAGAATATAAACATTGTATGCAAATGTGTATTAGTGTACTTAAAATATGACTTCATAGGAGACATTATATTCTTGACTGATATAAGTGTTACCTAAGTATTTGTGTGCTTTCATCCATCGTCTTCGTAGTCAAAGGTGATGTCATTAAACTCGTTCCTGAACACTTGATGAAAAACTTTAACAGGTGTCCTACGGCGCGGTGGACATGATGCATACTTTATAACCCCAGTATCCCCTGTTTGACTTCAGCCTTGCTGCTTGGTGTGTATCTCACACTCTATGTTTCCTGCCTGTGTCTCATCTGCCAGTATCCGCAGAACGTAACACAGTTCACATGGTGTTTGCACACGAAAAGCTGGTTAATATCCCAAGATTTGAAGGGTAAATTCATATTGATCTCGCATAAGGCGGAAATCTGGAGTTGCAATACTGTCAAGGGTTTTAAACTTTCAAGCATCTTGCACTTTGAGACACGCCCTGACTGGTGATGTCACTGCCTCGGTGGATGTTTTACGTCGGCGGCTGATAAAAAAACATCTGCTGTCACTATTTTCATTCAAAAAAATTACAATACCAGTACCATTAGAGTGCTACTGATACCAATACAGTACTTCATTTTTTCTACTTTATACGATACCCATCATGTGAATAGAAGCATTCAGTCACGTTAAATGCCACCATACTTGGGAACTTTTTGGTGGCACCTCGGCACGCTCCATCAAATACACTTCACCACATCACAGACTGTATAGGTTACAGTTGCTGCAGTAGAGGGCCAATCACACGTTGCATTAAATTGAACACTTGTGGTGATTGGCTGCGAGCAAAACCATGAAAATAGTCTTTTTTTCTAGGTCTGGGTTCAAAAAGGATCAAATACAGGTATCGTTGGAATCAAGATGTTTTGATTCTACTTTCAGTTGATACCTTAAAGGTGTCAATACCCAGCCCTAGACATCACTGACTGGGGCGTGTCCGAGGGAGAGCAGGAGATTGCAGCAGTGTGATTCAGTGTGTGTTTACCCTTTTCAAACATTCGACTGTTTCCATCAACATATACTGACTTCCTCATAAAGTGACTTATTGCAGTGCTGGCCCAGTTATACTGGGCTCGTTCCATTTCACTGTCCACTCAATGGCTCCCTCACTGTTTGATAAAAAGTGTATTTTCTGAAGCCACTGAGGCTTGGCCTGTCTCACTGCAAACCCACTCCTATGGAGGGCTAGTAAAATATACGTCCTACAGGAATACTGCACTGTAATTACATTCCCCCATTAGCATACGGAGGCTTGGAGTCACACTGCACTCAGCCTCCAGCAGCACTTTGCCATATGGTCCGTCTGCGCTTCTCAGGCGATATTTGGCAAGACTCTTGCAGAAGGTCAAATATCAAGTCAGAGGACTGTGCCAGAATTGCATCTATGCTAATTGCTCCCTCTCTCTCTCTCTCTCTCTTCCGCTGCTCCCTCATCCATCTCACACGCTCCTCGCACTCTCTCTCTCCCTCTCTGTCTCTTCTCCCTCTCCTCCTCTCCCACTGAAGTAAGTAATCTGCTTTAGGATGTTTCTGAGATGGAGATGGATTTGGTTTTCCTTCGCTGCCCCTCAGCCTAATCTCCCCCCTGTGACCACCCCGCCTCTCCCAGGCACAGCTCCTAAGCACACCATCATACCAGCCCGCCCCCCACCCCACCCCAGTTCATACATGCCTAGTCAGCAAAAAACTCCCAAATTCCTCATTACTCACAAACATCCGCAATACACTTAGCTTGATTTGCTCGCACGGGTGCCTGGTGCAAGGACTGGACCTTGAATTAAAAGATTGTAGCTGTATAGTATTTCAGTATTAGAATGTGATCACGACACTGGTGTACTGGAGTCCTTTGTCTGCGTGCATTAGTGTGGTGAGCATATTCAAGTAGAGCAGATATCCGAATGCAAATGCTATATAGAGAAAAGATGCTAAAGAAATAGCTCATGGTATTCCATTTACTTTGTTAATATCTTAAACTTAAAGGCCTCCATGGAAAATCAAACATGCTGATCATCTGTGTAAAAAATGAGCTAATAAAATTGCTAGTAAATGTCTGCAAGGGTCGCCAATATACTGAAAATTCATGGTCAGGCTTGTGTATAACAGGCCACAGAGACTTTGATGTAACGTTGATTCTTAAGAGAGTATAATGCTGATGTAAACATGTGAACGGATTGATGATAAATACTCATATATCCTATACCTTACGTTTTTTTTAAATTTAAAATCATCATCATCATCATCATAATAAATTGGATGATGTAGATACGTTTACTAGGAAAATTACAAGTCCAGCTTTTATGGCGCCTGTGAAAAATGAATGGTATGTAATGACAGTGTGTTTGTGGCCTTTGTGTACTTACACAACCACAGGCATTGTATTTCCTGTCATTGTGCTGGCTGGCTGCCCGATGATCTCATATTTCTGTAGTGATGATGAGATGGTTCTGAAAAATGAAAATAACCATAATCAGCAAAAACTTCAAGACACTGAGCACGTTTGTTTAAGCGTTTTAAGACAAGGACTTCAGCGTTATTTTATTTAAGGCTGTCAATATATCAAAATACCAAAGAGAACTACAGTCACAGTAAGAGACAAAATAACTGCAACCATCTGAGAGCAATTTGATTTACACTTCTAAGTATCTTTTTTTTCTCTCGCTTTATTAATTCTATCTCTATGGTTCACAGTGTTATTATCATATTCTGAGAGTAACTGTGAAAGTTATAATCTGACAGAACTGTGAAAAATTAAATCTTTATTGATAGCTTTTAATTAAAAACACTGTTGGCTGTGACCATTCTGTGGGATCAGTACAGAGATCGGTGAAGAAATATATTTGTTTTTGTTGCACAAACATAAGTCAGCGTTGTTACTCAACTAAGCATTTCCCAAAAGGCATTTTTTAATTCTAATATAAATCAAAGGAAAAGCAGCCAAGCTGATTTCTAATATTTGTTGGTTTATTTGTTTTATTTGCAGGGAGACATTGTCAGCATCGACAGTATTAACATGCCTTTCTGGTGTAAAAATATGTAAGAATTATTAGTAAAACATACTTTAAGTATCAAAAGTAAAAGTACATGATTTGAAATTGGTTCATGTAAGTGTTCTATAGTTTTGTATTACAGTACTGTATTACTACAACTAATAGGGCTGCAACTAACAATTATTTTCATTGTCGACTAATCTGTTGATTATTTCTTCGATTAGTCGACTAATCATTTTATCGAACAATGTGTTGTTGAAAAATGTCTGTCTCTTCCAAACCCCAAAATTATGTCATCTAATGTCTTGTTTCGTACTCACGCCAAAGGGTTTTAGTTCACTGTCATGGAAGAGTGTGTAAAGCTGCCAATATTTGAATGTAAGAAGCTGCAATAAGAGTATTTGGGGTACTTTTACAGTACTTTTCTATGAAAAATGACTCAAACCCATTAGTCGACTACTAAAATAGTCACCGATTATTTTAACAGTTGATTACTCACCGATTAGTCGACTAATCGTGGCAGCCCGAATAACTAATGCAGTCATGTCTAAGCAGCATTTTGCTGTAGTAGTTGGTTAATGACGTTTTTATTTTGACTTTTATTTAGACTATAACAATAGACAAATATATATATATATAGGATATATAGGACAAAGCCTTTATACATGACGCTTTTGACCATATAATAAGTGTTATTTATTACAATGCGTCATGCTTTATAAGCTTATCATAATGTTTGGTTTAGGCAAAAACATCATGAAAATTTCATATCTCAATTATAGTAACCAAAATTATCACAGTATTGTTGAAATGTGCTAGCCTGGAAATCCAGACCCAAATCTAGAAAGATTTAGGGTCTGGCCATGAGTAATGACAATGGCCCAACTCGAGGGACGGCACCAAGCATGCATTTGTAAATATCACTGCACGCAATTGAATAACACTACGACCAATCAGAACAATACACGGAGTGACGTATACACTTAGCTACCAGCGGCGATAACTGGTAGATTAGACTCTTGCCGTATCCGGTTGGCAAAACAGCAAAAACGGCCTTCTTGCAAAGGAAAGATTCAAGCGCCGTCTTCTGTTCCTCTTTTAGAGAAAAAGCCAAGTCTAACTCGTTCATTGTAGCAGCCAAAGCCGTTTCAAACAACTGGTGTTCATCTGTAGCCATCTTGCAATGTTTACTGACTGATTCCGGACTTCGTCATCGCAGCGCTGTCATCATCTGTTTAGCTCGCCTCTGGCCCGCCTATATCAGATACACCGATGTGATTGGTGTAGCTCGGTTTCATGGGCATAGGTAATGAACATCATTAATGATTGCCAAAGTCACTCACTCAGCAAATTCAAATTGTGCTCTTGCGAGAACTCTGGATTTCCAGGGTAGAAATATGATGAAAATGTCAAAAAAGTACTTTATATTGAAAACTACAAATAACCATAGCAGCACTTTTTGATTGCCTGCATGTAAATGTTAGAATGATTACCAAATCAATACCATTATGTAAACATATGATAACCATATTAAATGCACAAATATGGAGCCTGCCTTTGAAATGCTTGCTAGAGTATCTGTGTCACTGTAGCTGAGGACAAGGGACCAGTAGCATCACTGGGTTGGCCTGCTGCACGCTTACTTTGTAGACAAGGTACTGTAATAGCAAAACAAATGCACAATGCATATTATGAATGAATGAAAATGAATGCAAGAATGGACCATATTTACCATGGGTTTTTCAAAGCATGGTAATCAAACACGGTTTTAATGATAATTGAATTTTTAAACGGTAATACCAACCTTCTGGAATAATTCTGCAGGTTGTGATGAATAAAATCTTGATATGTAAAGTAACTAGTAACTAAAGCTGTCAAAAAAAATGTTGGGCAGTAAAAAGTAGAATATTTCCTTCTATATTATAGTGAGGTAGAACTATAAAGTAGCATGATATTGAAATACTCAAGTAAAGTAAAAGTACCACAAGAACCACAACAAGCAAAACCTGGCAAAATGTTTAAAAAGCAAAGGTTAACTGCCTCATGTTATGACTTTAAGATGGTTTTATCCATTGTGATATACAGCATGCGCACTGTACCTTTAATTTTTTTTTAATTACCCAGCCTATAACAATTAATCACTTCCATTAATTGATGTATTCAGTGCACTTCTGGCTGTAAACAACTCAGCTACAAAGCAGGACGTTGATGTCATTACAGCCTATTCCATTACAATCATCTCACTTATTTACTTATCATCACCAGAATTAATGTTATTGCCGATCGTTGTTTGTATATGCAGGTAATGTTCAAGGTTTAAGCGCAGAGCAGGGTGTGTTTGCGTTACGGTGTTGTGATGCACGACTGGGGGCAGTGGCTTGTGGATGACTAGATGAGTGGTCTGTCCGTGATAGCGGCCTTGGAGAGGTACCTTTTATAAACGGCATTGGGTAGCTAGAATATTGGCTACAAGCTTCAAGATGAGATTTCAACCCCCACCCACCAACGCCTGTAACAGCGCAGGTGATGGATTGCTATACCTTCCAGGTTTGAGCTTGGCAACGCCCCAATATTCCTGCAGAATAAAGTGACAGGCAATATATAACACATCAGTTAAGGCTGACTGCGCCGCTGAAACTTTTCCCCCCCCTCCCTCTCCCTTCTTGCTTAGACCTGGAGATCGGCCCTGAATGTTTGGCTGGATCCCAAAGTCGCCCTCCCTTGACTCTGATGAAACATGCTCTTTCCTCACTCCTCTCTTCCCGTCTCTTCCCAGTTTTGTCCGCCTCACCACCAGTTTGCCTTAAAAAAATAATCAAAGTCCTTCCCCTGCATGTTGTCATTTTATATTGAAATGATCACAGACTTCACTTTTCTGACTGTAGTTCTGAGGTGTCAGATTTATTTGGCGCTTCCAAGGCGTGAGGTGCTGGTGACGGAAAAAAAAAGAAAACAAATTGGCTGACCTGGGTTTGCACACAAATCTCGCTCACAGTCTTGATGCTGTGTGAAAAGTGTTTGTAATTATCTTTGAAGAAAAAAAGAAAAGTCAGCGTCCAGACAGCTAAAGCAGTGTCAGAGGAGAAAGAGGAAGGGGGGACAGTGGTATTTATTTATATATATTTTGTTTGCAGCCTGTCAGAGCTGCATCCAAAGGATTGCGGTTATGAAAAGTGGCCTGGTTCCCGGTCTGTAAGTTAATAAATAATGGGTATTGTCAGGGTAATGTATGGGCCATGTGCTATAATGAGCATTCTGAAACACATCAGCACACTCCTACAGGCTGCTATTCAACCTGCCCAGTGCCTCTGTCTCTCCCTGAGATTCCCTCTTCTCCGTCTCCCCCATATCTGTCTCTGCCCCTGCTTCTATCCGTTCCATCTGTACTCTGATTTTTCTGCCACACTACACATTTTTTCCAGGATACTTTCTCATCTCTAACACATTTTTTTTTTTATCTCAGAGTATGAGGAGCTTCTTGAGAATTCCTAGACAGAAAAAGAGAGAAAGAGAGGGGATGGGGGGAGAAGACGAGTTTGTAGCTGGCTGAAAAAAAAAATTCCACCCGCAATTATGGTGAATTAAAAGTTTTATGATGTTGTGCATGCTTGTGTGTGTGCCTCGAGTGTGTGTGTGTGTGTGTGTGTGTGTGTTGGTGGGAGGGAAAGAGGGGAGGGTAGGGGGGCTTCTGTGACAAGGCTGGCTGGGAGCATAGAGCTGAGGGTTAGTGCCAGACATGTCTCAAGAGAAACCGGGGCACATTTGCAATCACCCCGAGTTCAAAAGGGTAATTTATTCACAGTCTGTGGTTAAAGTAGGGCTGCTCAGAATGCCAGTGGGATTCTGCCGGGAAGCAGAGTAGTAGAGACACATTATTTTCATTTTCTTTCCCCTTCTTGTTTTTTTTCTTCTCCTCTGTCTCTCTCTCTTGCTTTTCCCCCTCATCGTCCTCTTCATCGCCTGTTGTTGTTTCTGCGAGCCCTGTGTGGCGTCTTTTAACACACGCCGGCGAGCATATTTCACTTTTACACTCATCCGCATTGACGTCCCGGTGCTGATTGAATTTTGAGGCGCTGCGGCGTCTGCCATTATCATCCTCATCGTCTTGAGTGGTTTATCTCTGGCCCCAGCTCAGTGTGACGCCAAGGCTGCAGGGGAGAGGAGGGGCAGGGGCCGGGGCGGGCTGGGAGGTGGGGGGGTTTGAGGACTGTTCATGTGTTTTTATTATTTGTGTGGAAAAGATAGGATGGACTGGCCTTAACCTGGATGTTTAAGATTGTGGCTGCAGGTTTATGTTGTTTGTGCATACATGTGCCCCTTGCAGAGGTTAGAGCAGCCTTTACAGATGCTGCTTCAGTCGGTTTCTGATTCAATGTCCCATTCTAGCCGGCGCCTTCTTTCTACCACCTCATCTCAATCAGCCGACGACGTGGCTTCAGCATTAACTGCACCTGCCAGGTTCAGTTAGGATCACAGGGTGTCATGGCTGCCCAGAGACCTCACACTGCCTTGCCAGAATCCGCAGAGAATTATTCCACCACATGTCAGTTTTACTGTGTCGTTATCACCGAAAGCCACCGGCAGACACTTAGAATACACTGCCTACTGTGCTGGTGTGGTGGGGTTAATTTGAGGTCTGGAGAAATCTCTTCCTCCTCCTTCAGTCAGTTCAATACTCGGTCGTGTGCATTCATTGCCAGAGCGGGAAATTGTCTTTCCCTCGGTGTGTCGTTGTAGCCAGGTTGTTATGTATGCTCTGCTGCAGAGGCAGCCGTGTTGACGTGAGGCTGAGCTGCTGCCACAGTGTCTTGATTTGAGGTGAAACCCTGGTGTCGCTCCCGTGTCCCTGGCGTAACACTATCAACCCTTACCTTCTCCCCACCTGTCTCTTTTTCCTTCTCCCTTTATCTCTTTTATCCCCTCTCCGTCTCTCCCTCCTTCCCTGTTGTTTCTGTATTCTTGTGTCTTTTCTCCCCCTTACTCTCCCTGGCGGTTGATGGAGTGATTTTGAAGGCGCATGCAGGTGGGGGAGCAGACAACGCGGAGCTGTGCTAATTGAGCCTTCTTTGTGCCTGGTCACTGCAGTGTGCTGAGGCGAGGAGGCCCGGGAGTGAATCCAAGCAGCACTCAAGAGCCCCACTGGATCGATAACGCGGGAACTTAACAAAACAGAGACATGCCGAGTGCCCAGATCAGGGTCATTATTGTCTCTGGCGAGCCGCACTTCCACCAGGGACTGATCAATGTGAGAATATGGATCAAGATAAACATTCTCACCTCTACTTTCTCTCCTCTTTGCCTCAGCTCTCAGAGCATCACGTTCTAGACCGGGAGAGCTAAGGCTGAAAGTGCCCCTGTGGATGCACCATATCCAATGCGGATGTGCTTGTCATATCCAAAACATTTTAAGTACACTCACTTGTTGTGCTCTCTTCTTTGTGGCAGACTCATCATAGTGCTCTGACAGACATGTTGATATGTTTTATAGCATGTTCCTAAAAATCACTGTGCTGTTATTTTGAGGAGTGTGTTAGTTGAGATTCACTAGCTTGGCTTTATATGTAACCTACAGATTAGTCTCATTGTCTTCTAGGCTTTGTGTCTTTGGCTCAATACTTGTTGCTACAAATACCTGGTAGCATCAGTATGTAGCCCCTTTACTATTTAAGAAAGTTACATTCAGTTGCCAGTTTATTAGGTACACCCAGGCAAATTTAATGTAGTCTTAAGGCCCAGACACACCAAACTGACATCCAAGATGTCAAGCCAACTGTTGCATCGCCTCACCCAAAATGTCGCAGTTGAACACACCGCAAAGACAACAGACAACAGACAACAGACAACTAGCATGTACATTTTGCGTGCCCGCACAGCAGCAAGTCTGTATTTGTCATTCAAAAAGGAAAATTGGAAGTCAGACAGGTTGGATTCAAAACACCTGTTAGCCAGTTAGCATATTAATAACACAAGCTGATATTGAAAGAACAAAGGATATTTACCGTGTGTTAGCAAACATAACAATCTATATCTGCTGAGGAGCTCAAAGGCTAAAAAAAGAATGATCTTACCTATAATAACTTGCTTCGATCTCACGCAGTCTTGATTTTCCTAACTTCCATTTCTCTTCTTGTACATTGAGCTGAACTACCGGTCAGATTTTACTTATCAATAGGCTGCGGTGACTGCAACACCGATTCAACATGCTGAATTGGCTGGAGAAAAAAAACGACAAGGGCCGACTAGTGCAGATCACGCCGCAATAACTAGGGCAACAAACCAACATGGTCTCACTCCGAAGTTGTTGAAATCCAGCGCTTGCGCAGAGACTTGCGACATCAGACACCAATTATCAAATCCATCCTTTGTCGTCGGCGTGATAGGCTACGTGGCCGGTTGCTGTTATACTTTAACGGCGCTTGGCAGCGTCAGGTGGAAACGCAGCGGAACAAGAACGAAAGTTAAGGCAGCAAAAGTCCGAGTGGGGCAGGTGGGAGTGGTGGTTGATGGGTCCAACAAACACCAACTTTCACCTGGGAGAGTGGTGTTCGTGTCTCGTAACAACCCTGTTCTTTTTACCTAAATCCAACCATGTGCTTCTGTTGCCAACCGACGCACCCAGGGTTCCTTGCGCATCTTATCTGGACGTGGAAAGTCCATAACCAAACGTCAATATGTGACGAGGTTGGATAAACCGATGGCCCAATATTAACCAACAGCTGACCTTCATCTTGGTGTGTCACAATAGTCCTGCAATAAAATCCTACCTTCATGAAGGTTATAATGCGGAAATATTGATTTAAATATATGGTCAGTTTGGCGACTGCAGTGCTGTTGTACTGACAGGTGTTTCTATCATTTTTTCAACTCTCTTTATATCAGCGAGGGTCGTCTACATAACAGAAACACATCTCTGTAATGTCATTGAACTTAGATATCTAGCAGTAGTTTGCTTGTGCAATCTCCACTCATGTTGCATTTTATTGTTGTATAATTCTGTGGTTTTCTCTCCACAAGAAAACAACCAAGAACTGTAAAGTGGTAAGGTCATACAGTACATCATCCACGTAAAGCTCAGGGACATGGTTATGTGGTTGTTATCTGTGGCCTTAGAGGGAAACCATTGTTGAAAAGACTTGATCACTCTTATTCTACAGTAGATATTCAACCTATGAAAACTGCAATGGATTACATCAAACAAAAATTATTAATTAAACAAATTTCCTCAATGTTTTCTGGTGGTTCAGGTGGTTGGGAAACTCATGATGTAACCATGGTTAAATGTGGCAGTGTTGTTTTATGCTACTCATCCATCATTTTCTGTTTTTCTCTATCAGATATTTGTAAAAAAGCAGAAATTACATGAAAATGTATTTATCATCGCCTAACTGCATTGCAAAATGATAAAACACATTTGAAGAAGCTAAGGTGACATAACAGGGGGGCAGGCGTCAGCTCATTGCAATTAAGGCAAAAAAGAAAACATGAGATCTGTGAGAGCATCTTGACCCTTTAAAGCATGATGGTGTTTCATTTCATCCATAGCTTTAAATTGGTGATGATGGTATCCTGCTGCTCTGGGTTCCTCCATTATTCACTTGAAAGGATAATAGTAATTGCCTAATGTGGTGTGAAAAAATGGTAAATGGTTGCTACAGACATAGGAAGGAATGTATGTGGCCAGATCTAGTGTGATGAGGTGAGGCAGCACCTTCACGGACTGAGTTCAGGTTCACTCCCTAGGGAGTTTAGGAAGAGTGTCCTAAAATGTGTTCACAGTGGCATCATCTGTTGTTTTAGACCTAATGACTGAACACTTGTTGTGATTATTAACCCCACAGGTAATGTGACTGGGGACTCGAGGATGATTTGTTGTTGTAGTCGGCGCTTTAATAAACACGAGTGCCGATAGCCTTAATAACTGAGGCTTTGCAGACCTTTTTTTGCATTGTATTAGTTCCATGTTTCTTTTAATTAATTGTTATTGAGATTGTTCCACGAAGTTGAATAAGCCATTATTTCAGAGGTCTGTTATGTAAAGCCTGAATCACTGGCTGGTGCTCCTGATGGTGTCATTGGCCAAATTCACATTTGTTAAATTAAAATGATCTCCACAGACCTTTGGTCATATATTCATCCAATATTTCACTTTTGTTTATATAGAAAATCTGAAACAACTGAAGAGGTCTTTGTGAATAGTGTTGTTATACAATTGTCTACATTTTATAAAAGTTCCAACTACGGCCGGCACATGATCAGATTACTACAGACTACATGATTATTGCGGCCAAAAGAATTCACAATAATGACATTATCATGATATCTATGTACATTTTGAAATAATAATAACAGTCAAATCCAACTTTACACTTCTTACACTAAAAATATCATACTAAGAATACATGGTGGGCAGGTTGAGAGGGAGAAAATGCGACAATGGAAAGAAACTGAAATTATTTAAGAGGTCCTGGATTATTTACAAAGTATTA
The DNA here is from genome assembly GCF_011397635.1 of Epinephelus fuscoguttatus. Classification (NCBI taxonomy): domain Eukaryota; kingdom Metazoa; phylum Chordata; class Actinopteri; order Perciformes; family Serranidae; genus Epinephelus; species Epinephelus fuscoguttatus. The sequence continues at coordinate 19,860,288 of NC_064754.1, forward strand.
TCATATGTGTCTGGTTAACACTATATCAGTATTGTATTTTTGAAACATCACAATTATCGTCAATACCGTGATATTGCGACTTTCCAAATCAAAATTTAAACGAAAAAGAAAACAAGGTAATTTCAGTGTAACTGTATAAATACTGGGTGACATGTTAAATGTGGCTACATAGGAGTGAAAAAGTGTCATAGCTAATGCTGGACATACACTGTACAGTCATACATAACACTTAAGTGAGATGGATGGAATGATCATGACAATATTTTTCCTATTATCAGTATATTACAATTGTATGTGGCAAATATGTGTAAAATTGATGAAAATATCTGATGCACATTTAAATCGATTGTGTTCCGCTGTTATCTGAGGCTGTAACTTGCTTGCGCGAAAGAGCAACAAACAAATATACCCTCCCATGTTCGCAGAGCCTCAAAATGCTTTTGTTGATGTTTAGTTTCCTGTATGATGCTGCGTTCACATGGAATCAGGCAGACAGCAGACGGACATTACTTTCTGGACGGTGCATGAAAAACAAACAGTCTGACGGAATGGCAGGGCAGTAAAGCAAAACACACATGGTGATATGTTGCGATGGTGATGCTGTGTTGTTTACAAAGAATGGAATAAAATATAATAAATAAAATAATTTTGTATTCACTACTTTGTCATTTTTCTGTCCATTCATTGTCCAGATCGCCCGTGTTTTCGCCTTGTGTCAGGCTACTTAACATACGGTTGTAAATTCTGTCGCACAGGATGGCAAAAAGTCAAATATTTTATCATCACTGCTGCTGGTGTTCTCTGCCAGCCTCACCTCATTTTACCACCCTACTCTCTTCCACTTAAATGATATCCAGTTTGCTGATTACTGTGTCGTGATTCCATGTGAACGCAGCGTTAGACCCCAAAATGCAGGAAGTCTTCACATTTGAGAGGCTGTGAGAAACTAATTTGTGGCATTTTTGTTTGAGAAATGACTTGAGCAACACATTCTTACTCCCAACTTGTCACATATTGCCGCTTGGTTTGTGGACTTTCTAGCCCACTTACACGCTAGGTGTCCTGGATGCGTCTGTTGTTGGTGTTCTGGGACGCTGTGTCAATTTCTGCTTGTTAGGTGCATTGTGTCTTTTCAAAATACACTACCGTTTTCAAAGGAAGTGTTCAGTTTCTGCTTGTTAGGTGATAGTCTTTTTCAAAATAAACTTACAATGTTGGTAAAACGTTTATTTCATTGTGCAAGGAACACGTGGTTAGGTTTAGGCAACAAAGGCATGGGGCTTGGTTGTGATTTGGGTCTACGTTCATTCAGGAAGCAAACACCTGCCTCCTGGGTGATAGTCCACCATTGTTAAAACGATCCACCACCCCTCCCGCCCACTCTAGAGGAACTTTCCAGGTCCTTAAATTACACTGTTGTCCAGTGGCGCTTCAAACTGACGCTGCCTAATGGCGTAACATACCTTCACAAAATTCTGCCTGATTTTTATCTTTGTCTGACATGGAAATCAATGTCCAAGTGGTGCTATTTGACGACTGGGTTGGCTTCAGCAGTTTATCAATCAACAAAATTGTTGCTCATAAACTTGCAGCCGATCAACTGATTGATTGATTGATTGATTTGTTGTTTTAGCCCTGCTGTTATGCATCACATTGGACAGATGTCTACACATGTAAAACAAAAAATCTAATAACTCATTGTGTTTATTCTTGAATTACAACTGCTGGGAACATGATATGATCACATATTATTAAATTATTGTCCGGTCCTGCTGTACACTGTAAATAATATTTACATGTGGTCCATAAACCGTATAAGCCTGAGTGTAGGAGGCTGTCTGGTGCTAAAGCTCTCATCAGCATGCCTTTAAGGAGCCACAGATGACACTTGGTATTAAAATGTCAAATTGCCTTCCACTCAGACTAAAGTGATTTTAGTTGTGATTATGCACTATTTCCCCCCTGTCAACAGCAGAAAAAAATAATCAAAAAATGTGCTAATTGGTCATGGGGATTGGTGGGAGACTTCAGTATTTTATGTCTTTGACTTCCAAATGAGTTTGGGAAAGGAGAGGCTGTCACTCTGGCATAGAGGTTTTGGGGAGGAGGAGGAGGGGCGGCTGTTGGCGCGGGCTCAAATTGAAATGATGCACTGTTCCCCCTCACTGCGGCTAGAGCTCGCAGTAATTAAATGCCTCATTGTTGCTTCTTGGGAATTTGTATTGAATATTTCATCCAGCGTAATGATTATTTGGGTGTGGGTGGGACGTGGATGTAATCACCTTGGCTGGCTCTTTGATGAAATACTTGGTTTGGTGGTTGTGCTTTATAGCCACTTTAAGTGCCCTTCTGGGTTTTTACTTTACTTAATGTCCATGCTATTTCACACTGCTGTCATCCAGCTCTGGTTCTGATATTATTGATTATTGGCTTCCAAATCTGTCTGCAATTTCTGAATGTGTGCATGCTTTGTTTTGTAAATTGCACAGACGTGACAATGGCATGACCTTGAAACCTGCAAATTAAAACCTGTCCTTCACATTTTGTCGCCCACAGAGGACGCCGGTCAACAATGGCGAAGCTTTTCGGTGGTTCTTTTAGAGAGGCGAGCCATGGCTGCCCCCATCCAGCCGCAGGAGGGCAGGTGGGACTCTTGACTCTCTGCCAGGAGCACTTGATGGGTTCAAAGAGCCCAACGCGTCCAACACACTTGGGGAGGACAAGAGAAGAAAAGTGGACAGACAAAAAGATAAATGAAAACATAATGGTGTTGTTTTAAATCTGTAATTTCCTTTTCTGTGTAATTATTGTACCTTTTGACAGTATCATAATGTATATTTTTGGTGTCTATGAATGTGTTTTCAGTGTTGTGGCTGTAGGTTTACAGCCAATCCTATGTAAAGGACTCAAACAGACAATCATACAATCATACTGATTCCGTCAAACCGAAGAGGCCACAAGGATTGATGATATAACAAACACAACACACTTTACTCTGGAGCAATAATCTATTCTGTTGATTATTCTTCAAGCTTTCTTTTCTTTTGACTCTTTGAATTACTTTATCAAACTGAATCATCTTCTAGTTCTGTCTTTTATTTCATCCGGAAACCATACTTTCTTAAATGCCACGCTAATGTTAAGACCGTCGCTGGCGGTGCGATGTGTTGAGAACAATGACGTGAAGGACGGCAGCGGTGCTTCTGTGACGAACTCGTTGACGTGTTTCCTCATTTGAGTGGGCTCACTGCGGAACAGGGCACATTGTCTTGTGTGGTGAGTTGCACTTCTTTAAAAATCCAATTGGGCATCATCTGATTGTGACAGCATCAGACGTTAGTGAGTCACACTGCTGTCTGGAGGTCATATTCTCAAGGATGATCTCTAAGTCCATGTTTTTAACAAAACCAAGTGGGTCATCAAACATGATTTTCTTTTTCCTCTCACTAAAGGTTGTAACTGTCTAAAAGGTAGAGAGTAATGCCAGTAAAGGAACTGTATGTTATGTTGAAAACATTCAAATTTAGAATTAATTACAGTATGCTATACATATTTGACATATCAGATGTTGTTCTGGAGCCGAAGGATAGTCAGGACTTTTCTCCCGCAGACTAAATGATGGTCCTTTCTCCTGCAAAATAACAATAACACATTCCAAAAACAAAATTATTCAATAAGTTACTCATTGTCTTAAACCCTATTGTTGCATGTGTAAATGTGTTTTGGTTTTAAAGATTACTAAGAATTTGTATATTGTTGTTGTGATGCTTTTATGTGTTAAAATAATAAAAAAAAAAAATGACTTCAGTAAAAGACATCTTGACAGTAAATGTTTGATGTGGCGGAATCACCGAAGATAGGGAAAATAAATCCACCAATTAAAAAATCTAAAAAAGGAAAATCAGTGATCAATTATGATCACCTGATTAAAGAAGCATTTCCTTTTTTTTTTCCTCCCACAAAGCATCAACAGAAATAACAACCAGGAGGAGACGGGAGGAATGTAACAGCATTGGTTGCCTCCCCAGTCACGTAGTCCCTTGAATACTAAAATGTTGCACAGAGAAGAGTGGTTCCCAGAGGCAGCAGACTTTAAAGGACTAGTGAAATCCCATGTGGTTTGTCATGCTGGAATGCTCTTGGGGGGGAGAACAGGAGGGTGGGGGGGGGGGGGGGATGAGGGGAAGCGGGCGGGGTGGGGGGGTGAAGCGAGACAGGCTCCTGAGATAGCTTGAGCGTCTGAGCGATTGCTGGGTCTTTGGGTTTCAGGGATAGGTTGTGGGAGTAGTTATGGGAAGATGGGGTGGGAGGGAGAAAGAGGACAGAGGCACATTTGGGGCGGTAGCCGAGGTGGGGAGGGCCGTCAATGCTGAGGAGAACGAGCAGAGAAGGAGGAAATCATCCGGGACCGACTTCTCCCCTGACTGAGCACGCTTGCCATCACCCAAATTGAGCTGCTGACTGGTTAGGGCCGGCAAGGAAGACGACTTGAAGTGCTCCGTGTTTGGCGGCAATGTGGCGTCTGAGGCGCCCAATCCCCCCTCGCTGGTCATCAGAGGTTGATAACGTGCATCAGGGGTACGCTGTGGCTCGCTCACTCCCTGGCCGGTGAGATTAAATAACATCAGAGACAGCTCTCTCTAATCCCCCGCACCTCCCACTCTGCGCTCTGGAACTGGGATTTAAAGTCCTCAGGCCCCAGTGGTAATGTTCAGTTTCCTGCTTCAGACAGGCAGAGACAGAGGCTGAGAACATAGCAGGACTATACTCGCGAGTTAGCAGGGTGGTGGTGGGAATATATTTCGAGTCCTCGGTCCTTATGGATCAAAAGGTTCAAGCCAATGTGTTTTAGACAATGACTGACACGCAAATTGACTTCTAAGACTTCTAGGAGATTACAGACATCACATGGTCCTTATTTCGCAAAAACAAATTTTTAAGCTGTATATTACTCGAAGAACTAACTAGCATTGACCAACATTAACACTAACTCACTAGAATTTTGGGGGAAATGTGCTTATTTGCTTTCTTGTCAAGAGTTACATATAAGGACAGAAGAAAAAGAAGCTCTGTGCATTAAGTATGGAGCTAGAGTGGTGGTCAAAGGGCAGATGATTACTTGTAGACCAGGAAAGTTAACATCACCCTGTACTGGTTCCATCGTCAAAAAGTGAATAGGATTTTCCCATTGGATTTTAGACTTTTGCAGAAAATAAGCTCTGTAGCAAACAACAGTTTATGATCCTTACATGTTTTATTTGGCATAATCTTTACAAATAAACACCACTTTTATGATTCTTGAAGCATAAACACAATCACCCAAAAAAATGCTAACTGTGTTCACGGTTCAGCGTGATGACATTCTGTCGTCTCTTTTAGCCACTTGTTAGCAACTGCCTTTCTTAAGTTACGTAAAAGCTTTAAAATTCTTGAGTAGGGTAATTATTAGTGTATTTTAGGTGTTGGAACAAAACATGAAAGTCTCTTAAGCTTGTGTTAACCACAGGCCATATTCAGGTCTCTAACCACGAAGGTATTAAAAAAAAAAAAACACTGACTTTGAGATGATGTAAACGGGAGTGTTAAAATGCTAACTCATTTCCAGGTTTTAGGACTCACTCCTGCCCCACTCTAGAAGCCTTTGCACACTGATGTCATTTTTTTTTGGTCTGAAATTGTCGCACGTCTAAAAATATATATGACATCACGTTATGTCAATCATGTTTGCACACCCAGTCCCAAACTTTCGTCCGTCATTAGAAGTTTCAGAACAGGTTCGATTTTCTGCGTTTTTCACATCAGTCAGAAGCCTTTAAAGACGTCTGACCAAGAATCACTGAAAAAAATGTAATGGCGGGACACAGCTGTGACAAGACAGAGGAACGGGGCGCACAGTATCCTTTCATAGCTCAGATAGCTACTTTCAACAGGTCAGATAGTGATAATCAGGTGGATGATGATGACGAGGAGAAGGATGTGGGCCGCACACGGAATGTGGAGGATTGAGAGGGAGGACAGCTCCGCCCTTTTACGCAGCTGCAGTGCCAAATGAAAGACAGGATGGGAGTGATGACAGCCAGATAGGTAACTCCAGTGGAGAGGCAAAGGAGGAAATTTGTCTTCTGAATTTGTAACGTTTTGCGAATTTTCACAACAAATACAACAATAAAATGCATCGGAATCAGTGTGCAAGGTTTTTCTGCATAACGGATGATGGATTAAAAAAACGCATCCACAAAAAACATACTCAGTGTGCAAAGGCCTTAAGGCAGCAATTAGCTTAGCATTGCTCGGCAAGGATGAGAAAACAGGAAGCCAGGCTCGCTCTAAAATTCAAGAATAACCCTATAATCCCCTCTAAAGATGACCACTTAACAAGTTGTATCTCGTTTGTTTAATCTGTAAAAATATAAAAACTAAGCTGGTACCTGATGTTTTCCACACAGACATAAGCGAGCTATCTATGTCTAACTCTCGGACAGAAATTCAGTATGCATATATTCCAAAATGTCAAATAATTCCTTTGAAAACATTTATATTAGAAACAAAAGAAGTGTTTTAGGCTAGGTCCTAAATCATATAAAGCTGAGGTATCATTTTCCATTGTTGATGAAAATGTGCTTTAAATGTCGAATTGTTGATGCTCCGCAGCGAGACAGCTTTCAGTTTTTCCTGGCGACTAACAGTTAGACATGTTACAGCAGCGGGATACAGACCTCAAACAATCATATGTAACTGTTAAAGGTGTTGCTTCTATCACAGCAACAACAAAAACACCATCAGTTCCTCACTCTTGAAAAGCATGCAAGGTACATAAGGTCTACAACTTTGACCTGCCATCACTATTAAAGGAACCAGACGTCTTAAAGGAGAGAAGACAAAATCGTCAGGGTTTTATTCATCTACTGTTTCTAAAAGGATCCAACCTAGTCATTTATTGTTGTCTCACTGGCTGTCATAATAATCTGTTAAAATAATATTTTATCCACCAGGTTAACTGCAAGAATCATGGAGGGTGGACACATTGACAGCAGTCTGACGTGGGGGACAATTAGCTCCAAATAATACTTCACTGCACAGGAAAACTGTGGTATGAACACAGCCCAGTCATCGGAGTAAAATCTTGTTTCTGCAAACTACCAACATGTTCCATTCAAAAGTTTCATACGTATCACCTGAGCATTTCTAAAGTGATGTATTTCAGATTACATGTATATAAGATGAGTTTCTCATCAGGAGTAACACCTGGACAGGACGGCTGCAGTAGTAGTGCAGCAGTCCACTGTTCGAGACCAACAAAAACAGCTTTTATTTTTAACAACACGTCGGGACATTTATGTGTTAGTGGCAACAAAACCAGGTATTTTGAGACAAAACATGATGTTGTTCTCACCGCAAGTAATTTGTGTGCTAAACCTTTCACACATTAACCACAGTGTTGTCACATCATAAAATTCAAACGTATAGAAATCTGCTACCTATGAAACGTACAAGTTTAACAGCCATGGTTTGCAGACATGTTCAATGCCAACATTTATTCTGGCGATGGGGTTGCACGAATGACTTCAGTAAAAACAGGAAGACAAAGTTCAACCAGGAAGAAACCCTGTAGAGTGGATGAAGAATGGATGTCTACATCAGACACTTTAATGATCTACTTTAATGCTCACCCTTGAGGCTAATGGTTGAAACCCATCAAATCATTTTGCTGCTGTGTTTCTTGTCTTTTCTCGCTTTCTTTTTCCTCTACATTCTCAGATCTCAGCAATTAATGGCTTATTTGCTCAATTGTTTATTGCACTAATAGCCAAAACTATAAAAAATAAGATCCGGGTTGCAATAAACCAGAGCAGTGCTTTGACAAGAATGTGTAAACCTATACTAACCTTTCCCTGTTTGTGTCAATTCTTAAAAAGTGTTGTTTTTTTTGACATGCTAACACTAAAAGAGATTCAATTTTTTTTTTACCTCTAGTGGCATAAAGACTCCAAAACAAATTTAATAAAGACAATGGTCTGACTAAGCTAACAATTTATATATCCATATCCACCAGATATATGATAGTATCGTACCCTTGGGGTCAAATATTCATACTGTAGCTCCATTTTAATCCTGTTTCTAAGCTTGTTAAATGTTTCTTTACTACTCCTTGGTTGCAGTACTAGTTAAGAAAACTTGCTACAGTTTTATGCTAGACAGACTCAACAACCTCACATTGGGCTTATTAACAGTATTGGGCAGTAACACATTATTAGCAGTGGTAATAATTCCAGTAATGAGTTGTGTAACCAAAAATTAATAATATTTCAGTAATAATATTACAGTTACCCCAAAACCAAATAATTTCGATATGTTACTTTTGTTTTTGTTCAAATACTAACTTGAAATACAAAATCACATCAGCAGATTCATTGTTTGGAAGATGGAAATGCTTACCTTAAATATTCCCGTTACGTGTATTTTGTCGAGTGAAAAAAGATGACAAGAACATTATTGCTGCAGGTAGTGGTTCTAAAACTGTTTCCAGTAAGAAAAACACGTTTGTTCTCAAACCTGCGTTCTGAAACACCTACTATGGCAGCACAACAACGTGAAGCTCCAGGAAATACACCCCACCAAAGTTGAGCCCTCCACAGCCGCGGCAAATGGCTGCTGCCCTGCACTGGTTAAACAACCAAAACGGGATTTTATTCATGGACAGCTGCAGGCTACAAGCAACAAAGATTTAATGAAGCTTGTGGCTGAATATGTGGTGGATAAAATGTTGCAGCCTTAGCTACACTTAGTGGCGATTACTCTGACATTAACATTGAGGCGTAGATGTGAAGTCTGAGGGGGAAAGGACAGAATTACTGATTTTGTGGGGGTGTAACCGGAAAGTAATATAAGTAGTGTAATGAATTACTGTTGGCAGTAAAATAACAATATTACTTTTAAAAAGAGTAACAAGTAATTGGGTAATTCAGCTACAATTCCATTTTTAGAGTAATGAGCCCAACACTGCTGATAAAACACTGAAGAAGAAAAAGAAGATATGCTTTATTAATCCCAGAGTGGAACTTTTTTCACACACAGGCCCGTAATACACACACATGCACAAACGGGAACTATACATGCATCAAATGGAGCGATGTCAGAGTGATTCACCCCAAGCGGTTGTGGGGTTATTGCCTTGCTCAGTGCGCAGGAGGTAAACTGGCACCTCCCCAGCTACCAGTCCACGCTCCATACGGGGACATGAACCGGCAACCCTTCAGTTCAACTTCAAGTCCCTATGGGCTGACCTACTGCCCCCACTGTGCAAGAGAAGCAAACTAATGAGCTAAAAGCACCTACGTGTGCACTAAGCACCTTTCACACTGCAGAGTGTGAGATACTCTAGGTTTCAGTCCTGTACTTGATTCATTCATTTTTGTTTTTTTATTGCCAGTGGAAGTGTCGGTGCCGCTCTGAGGGATGCTTTAACAGTGAGCTGCAATGTGGATTCCTAAATTCTTCCGGCAAATATCAACAAAACCTCTTGATGACCCGTACTAGAGAGGAGTGATGTAATCCTGTTTGAGAAATATCATTTGACAAATAAAATCGTACCAGTTTTCAAAAAATGCTGAAATAAGAATTTTTAGCTGTGAACTCAATTTGAACCCAGCTGTATTCACATACACACACACACACACACACACACACACACACACATACAAATGTGCACACACACACACACACACACACAAAGTTTGCTGACGATAAAGTCGCCAACGTGAAATAGTGTAGCAAGCCAAAAAGTGCAGCGTTTCTGGAGATGAAATCACTTGATCACCCAGAGAGCAGGAAGCTGAAATGTGATTTGGAAAAACAAATCATTAATTACATGCCATTACGTCATTACCATGAATGTGCCACTGGACTGCAGTCGGAAACCTGTCCTGTTGACACACCAAATATGTTGTATTCTCACAAGAGCCGAACGGTTTCTAAATTCTAGCAGGTAAAAAACAAATATCCGCCTTTCCCTTGACCCTTCCAGGATCCTGTCTACAAACCTAAGATTGGCTGAACACCAGCTGTCACTCAAATAAACTCCAAAACGAATACAGGTCCCTGTGATGCCAGTCATGCCACTGGGTGCCAGGGGTTAGTGGGCCAATCAGATGTGCTTACCCTCTCTATGTCCTCCACAGAAATGCAGAGTCTCTGTGATAATCCCTTTAGGGATTTTGACTGAGAATGCTCCCTCACTCTACTGGCATACTTCTTGGCACCGAGCAGTGGAAAAATCCACACACCTTCCTGCGAGGAGGCGCTCAGACAGGATACGTACTGTCGACAAAATAAAGCAACACTGAAGGGATGCTGAATAACAGGTACAATGTCCTCTAATTAAGCTGTCATTTTAATTAAAAGAAAATATATGCATCTTGCGTTCTAATGTCAAGGTTAGACCGTGTTAAAAACATTTTATCAACCCCTTTGATAAATTAAAACGTTTGTGTAATAAATCCAAATGTCTCTTTTCCATCTCCAACTGTATATTTGCACATACTTACATCCCCTTACACAACGCACATAACACTTTCCCCACACAGAGTCAGTCGCACACACAGAGGACAGAGAATGAGACCGAGAGAGAACGACACGTAGCGCCTCCCTCCCCTCCTCCCTACCTTGTCTTTCATTATTTATTTACTGTCTGCAGTTTTTCCATCGCACGCATATTGATGCAGAGAAAGCAGGGTGTGAGTGCGTGTCAGAATCATTTCCTGACGAGGGAGACAAGGTGGAAGTAATCAGCAGAGCGCTGATGCAATATGACAGCCCCTAGAACCGCTGGTACACAGTTAAGAGCAGGAGGGAGAAGAAAAACATCTCCCCACTGAAGGAAGCGGCAAGATTTGCACAAGCGACATTTGGGTGGAAAGTAGATTTACAAAGTTCTAAAAGTTTGGGGGAAGAAAATCGGATTCTAGGGCTGTTTTGTCTGAGCTCATCTCTGAAATTTTATCCTAAAGTGTAAAAAAAAAAAAAAAAAAAAAAAACCTGTAGCAAGTCAGTGTATTGTTTTTTTTTTGTTTTGTTTTTTCTTTTAAATATACCTCGATAAGGCCATTCAACAAGCTACATTAGCTGCCCATTTGTTTAGAAAATGTTTAGAGCTTCCACTTCAGTTCACTGCTTTTGTTGGAGCCTCCGGGAATTTAAGTAATTTAGAATATATGTAGTGAGTAAGTGCTGGTTTCTACAATCGTGACCAATGTCCAGATTTTTTGAGATGAAGAAATTCCCCATAGGCAACAATAATAAAAGCAGACATTTCTGGGTCTTTCTTCTGAAGAAATTCAATCAAATAAAGTCAAACTTTTCAGTCTGTGGGTACGTGCAGTACGGAGGGAGGACACAGACTAACAGGGTCTGCAGAGAAGCCAGCAAGGCGCCTGGCTGACATGATCTTTCTCCGCTAATCTTGTCTGACTGTTCCTCTTTCCCTCTCTCCGAGGCAGGTGTAGATTGATTAGTTATCCTGCAGCCATCACTGAGCGCAGTGAGACGGCCGAGCACGCCAGCTTTTCCCCCCACTTCTCCCCGTGTAACACACCTGTACATATCTCCTTCACACACCTGTACATCTCTATCCCATACATTTCTATCTCTGTCATCACCTCTCTCTGTCTCTCACATTTGTAGAGACACTTTCACCCACTCTCTCCCTCTCTCTCTTTTTCACACACACACACACACTCACACACACACACACACACACACACACGCACACACCATCTGCTCATCCTGACAGGCACAACCTTCCTGGGTGTAGTAATTGATGAATGAGGAAGACGGTGCATTTAGGGTCTCCCTGCCTCTCCTTTACACATGGCGACCCGAGAGAGCAAATGGGTAAACTCCACGCTCAAACACACACACACACACACACACCAGCACATTCAAACACATACAGAGAGGTGTAAGCGTGCTGATTGATTGATTGGGGCGGTGGGTTTCATGACGGCTGGCAACATTTCTCCACATCATGTCAACGCCCCTGGCAGCGGGAGTCTCAGAGTGATCTCTGAGGAATTAGGTAATCAAAGTCAGCGGGGCTGGATTCCAGGGTGGCGCCCATGCAACAGCCTAAACAGGTTTTAAATAACTGAAAATCAATTTTTTTTTTGTCAACTTGTCTTTAAAAAATTATGCTTATATTTGGCTAATTTCCACAGGGGAAAACCGTATTGGTTATTTTTATCAAAATAATAAGGAAAGGATATCCATATCTTATGTATCTTTAACTACTTAGTTTAAAAGCAAGATTTTTAGAGTGAACATATCTGCAGATCATTCATTTTTATGGTATTTCATCTCATTCCTCACAGTATCCGTGCAGTCATGTATATTTAGGCAACTTAAAGCGCATGATTAAAGTAAGTTAACACACCTCATCTTGTCATCTTGGTTAAATATCACTTAAGTCAATGCAAATTTGAGACAGGGCACACTGTCTGTTTGAAGCACAAGCCAAAAATCACATCTTTTAGTGTTTTAGTAGCTTTAAGGTTTTTTTCTCAATAAAAACAAAAAAATTTATTAACACATTTTCACTCCAATTCATCAAATACCAACGCTTGGTCAGTAGCCCTACGCATCACACTATGATACACTCAACCTAGTCTCACTCTGAAGTCGTTAAAATCCCGTGCTTGGGCAGTGACTTGCTGCATCAAACACCAACAAAAAAGACATCTTTAAACATCGGCCTGATACGCGGCCAGTCACCATTATGTTTAATGGCACTCGGCAGCATTGGGGGAAACGTGGTGGGACAAGAATGAAAGTTAAGGCAGCGTAAGTCAGAGTTGGGCGGGCTGGAGGAGTGGTGGTTGGGATCCAACAAACAACTTTCACCCGCGCCTAAACAAAAAACATTTCAATTTACGTTGCTGAACCAACATAGTGTATTTATTTTGACAACCTGTATGTAGACGGTTAATTTCCTATGAAAACGGAAGTGTACAGTATCTCACATAAGTGAGTACACCCCTCCCATTTTTGGAAATATTTTATTATAGCTTTTCATGGGACAACACTATAGAAATGACACTTTGATATAACTTAAAGTAGTCAGTGTACAGCTTGTAGAGTAGTATAGATTTGGTTGCTTCAGGAATCCTCTCCCACTCCTCCATGATGACATCATGGAGCAGATGGATGTAAAGACACCTTGCGCTACCCCACCTTCAGCTTGAGGATGCCCCACAGGTGCACAGGTGAGTTTAGGGCTGGATACATACTTGGCCAGTCCATCACCTTCACCTTCAGCTTCCTCAGCAAGGCAGTTGTCATCTACTAGGTGTGTTTTGGGTCATTATCATGTTGGAAAACTGCATTGCAGCTGAGTTTCTGAAGAGGGGCGATCATGCTCTGCTTGGAATTCATGTTTCCCTAAATGAACTGAGCTCCCCAGAGCCGGCAGCACTCATGCAGTTGTCTTGGTGCTCATCACCAAGGTGCCACACATGCTGAAAGAGCACCAAGACAACTGTCCCTTGCCTACAGTCAAGTATAGTGGTGGCAGCATCATGGTTTGGGGCTGCATGAGTGCTGCCGACTCTGGGGAGCTCAGTTCATTTAGGGAAACATGAATTCCAAGCAGAGCATGATCGCCCCTCTTCAGAAACTCAGCTGCAATGCAGTTTTCCAACATGATAATGACCCAAAACACACCTAGTAGAAACTGCCTTGCTGAGGAAGCTGAAGGTGAACGTGATGGACTGGCCAAGTATGTATCCAGCCCTAAACTCACCTGTGCACCTGTGGGTCATCCTCAAGCTGAAGGTGGGGTAGCGCAAGGTGTCTTCACATCCATCTGCTCCATGATGTCATCATGGAGGAGTGGGAGAGGATTCCTGAAGCAACCTGTGAGCTCTGGTGAATTCCATGCCCAAAAGGGTTAAGGCAGTGCTAGATAATAATGGTTGGCACATAAAATATTGACACTTTAGGCACGGTTTGGACATGTTCACTGTGGGGTGTACTCACTTATGTTGCCAGCTGTTTAGATGTTGATGGCTGTGTTTTGAGTAATTTTCAGAGGAAGGTAAATCTGTACTACTATACAAGCTGTACACTGACTGAGTGTCATTTCTATAGTGTTGTCCCATGACAAGATATAATAAAATATTTCCAAAAATGGGAGGGGTGTACTCACTTATGTGAGATACTGTATTTTGAAAACAGACAATGCTTGTAACAGGCAGAACTTGATCCGGTGTCCCAGACTGTCAACAACCAACACACCAAGGGTACCTTGCACGTTGCATCTAGACGTAAAAAGTCAAGGACCAAACATCGATATGTGACAAGGTCGGAGTGAGAATGTGTTGACACTCACTCCCCTAGCACCATTTTGGACAATCAAGGACGGCAGTTTTCGTTTCCAGTTTCTTTTGTACATGAGACGCCTGCTCTGCCCGCTGAGCTACTGGGTGCCCGATACAATCTCTTTTCAAGCTAAACTTCCACCATAGGTTTACATTTTTTACATTTACTTCATCAGGTTTTGCCCTGTGCAGACTTACTCGCTCTTTATGCTATAAGTCTACTCCAAGGCCATCGTACAAGTCACCATCAAGTGCAGCATATACCAAGGTGATGCACTGTCCCCACTGCTGTTCTGCATAGGCCTGAATCCCCTAGGTCAGATCATTTCCAAGAGTGGCTATGGATACAGATTCAGAAGTGGAGCAACCATCAGCCACCTGCTGTACATGGATGACCTCAAGCTGTATGCCAGGAGTGAACCAGACAATGACTCACTGATCCACCTCACCAGGATCTACGGGGAGGACATCGGGATGTCATTTGGATTGGATAAGTGTGGCCACATGGTGGTGAAGAGAGGGAAGGTGATCAGAACTGAGGGGGTGCAGCAGAAGACAGAGGATGATGAGTAGGAAGAGGTGGACGAGGAAATCTTGGAAGACCAACCGACAAACCAAGCCTTTCCATGGGATGTACCATCGGCAGATAGGGGAAGTGGCTAACATCAAGAAATCCTTCCAGTGGATTTCTCATTATGGGAAACCCCTCAAAGAGGCCTTTGAGACAGTCCAGCGCACAGTAGCAGGATGTTAGATGCAAGCTGAGAGAGTGAACACCAAGAGGCACAGCCAAGTGGCTGGGATAGTGTACAGGAATATTTGTGCTGAGTATGGACTAGAAGTCCTCAAGTCCCGATGGGACACACCTCTGAAAACGGCTGAGAACAACAGGGCTAAGAACCTGTGGGACTTCAAGTTCCAGACTGACAAGCACCTGCTCACTAACCAACCAGACATTGTGGTGGATGACAAGGAGCAGAGGAGGGCAGTTGTGGTAGATGAGGCAATCCCAGCTGACAGAAGCAAGAGCATGAAAAGACTTAGAAATACCGAGGGCTGAAGATACAAATGGAACAGATGTGAAAGGTGAGTTCTGAAGTGGTCAACATCTGAGGTCTCTGTCCAGAATGGAGTATCTTCTCACAATGTCTTCTCTAAATTTGTGTGAGAGCATACATTCCCCGCATTGGCTAACAAACAGCCCATACATTCTGAGCATATTCCACTCACGTCCTTTGTATTAAGTTATAGGATCCGTTAATGTTCCCATCAATTGTTGAAGGGAAACTCATTATATTAACACCATACCAATAATAACTTTTAACTACAGCCAGAACATGCATGAAAAGGTAATGTTAACATTAATAGGCCATGTCATTTTGCGCTGTAACTGCAGTTGTGGAAATAAATTACATTTTGCTTAAAAAGTGATAGAGAGAATGCGACCCCAGATCCACCAGCAGATTTGGTCGCTACAATCTTGTTGACTCCCTGGCTACAGCCTTTGTCTCATACAGACGTGTAAGGGTGCCTCGGTGTGTCCATATCAGACGCCGAGAGCCAAAGACCAAGCATTTATAGGTATTGGACAAGTTGGATGTGAGAACGGGTTAGCCAAACAGCAGCAACTTCTGTTGCACTAGCTGGCTTAGAGGAAATGGCATTAGTGTCTAACAGAATTACAGTTCTCTCAGCATATTTGGCAAAGCAAACGAATAGTACACAAACACATTTTGCAGGAGACAGTGTGTGAACCAAGGCATGGGGCTTTAATCTGTTTACTCATCCCTTCAGGTCCAGTGGGTGTCGCCTGCCTTTCACTGTCCCACACCATCATTCAGAGTTCCACAACATTAAACATATTCAGAACGTTTTTCACAATAATCCATCACAGGTTCAATCTTTAAGAGCTCCAACACTGTCTAGCAGCCAATGTGGAGAATGGGATTCAACAAGTTTAAGCTATCAGTTAATGGAGAAACTGGTAGTGTGACAAAATGTCAAATTTACATTAATCAAATGTCAAAATATGGTGCAAACTTTGTGTGATACATAGCAATCGCTCATAACATTCCCAGATTTGTTCTGCCAATGTAATTGGCTTAATCTATAAATGTTTCTAATTCAGATTCTAGTATAAAAAGTTATACTGTAAGTAAAGTCAAAATCTCTCCCTTTTTCTATCGGATATATTGTTCCCTACTCATCTCTCACCTCAACCCTGCTGACCAAATAGATAAGTTAAATAAATCTTATATTCATCATTTGAATGGAGCAACTGACACAGTACAGCTGTGTTGTATGTGGGTGATGGACAGAAGGTTACAGACACCGATGGAAAAGGGTGTCATCAAGATAAAAGGGAATTACCTTCATGCAGTATCTCTGAAGAGGCTTTCATTCACTTTTCTCTCAAGGTATCACTCAACCTTAAACTTTTCCACCTCTCCTTTCATCCACACACCGACCTCTCTATTCATCATCAGTCAATCCATCTACCAGCTGCTGCACTAACCCACCTATACATCCACCCACCAAGTCTGGCCAAGTGATCCAATGAACTCTTTACCTCCTCCGGTGAAAACAAACAAATAAAAATCACTCAGCTTTGCTGCTATCAGTGACCAAAGACTCGCAGTGCAACACCAAACTGTCCTAACACCATAAGCATGTTGGTGAATGTTGTGAAGCGGAGATGGAGGAGTGAGGAGGAAGGACAGGGAGGGTCCACGTGTCAGGTCCCATTGGGGTCACAGGATGGCGGCTACATTTACCAAAGCAAACAGCCCAGAGGAGCAGAGTACTTCACCTGTCGCTGTGGATTACTCCATTATCACATCCACCAGTCTCGCAGTGTCCCATTCCAACCACTCACTATTCAAAATTCATACAACATGCAGAATGGTGGGTGCTATAAAATGTTAAACTGCGGCAGGGCTCAAATTTTAAAAGAGGCATTGAGATAGTTGATGTGAGAGGAGCTGACTGTGTTATTTGGTTGTTGCATGTGAAACTGCCTAAACAAAATGGCTTTCAGTAATCTGGAACAACAAAAACAGTCATGCTTTATGTTAATGTGATGTACAAGGCTACATTAGCTTGTTTTTCAATAGTATTTCTGTATGTAGTGCAGAAAGCACAGCTTTAATTTCAGGTAGATGGAAAAAGGTATAGACAATGCAACAATGCCATACATGCTACATGCAGTCTCTCAAGCAAATACCTTCATACTGGAGGATTTATGTTAATGGGAACATTCAGTTCCAATGCAGGAAGCATGGTGCTGTATATACAATCTGCCTCTGACTGACAATACATTTTAAAATATACATATATAGCTATGATGAGACTGTAACATAGGAAGCATCACAAGATAAAAAAAAGAAATGGACAGAAAAATTACAAACAGAACAAACAAAACAAGACATTGTGTAGTCCAAACAAGGTGTGAAATACAAAAAAGGAAAGGGGATGAAAAAAATACAACTTTATTGCCACCGTTGGTGAGTATGAGGCTTAGGAGATACAATTGCTTTAAGATTAGAAACTGCATTTGTATGCATGTGAGTCCATGTGCAAAATGTGGATGTACTACTTATAGTACAGATTCTAAAGCAGCCATATTCTGTCATTCATCAAATGTGTAGGAGCCATAATCAAGTGTGGAAATCTGAAGATTTTTCTTCTATTTGAGATGAAACCTCTGAGCTGATTTCTAATGAGATAAGTGTGTCACAAAGTGGTCACCTAGCTTTTGAATACATTTACCATCCTCTAATTTTCATCTAAGTTCTGATAGCCCAGGTACAACATTTTCATTTCCCTGGACTGGGGAAGAGAGAAAAATCAACACCTCCCTTTTTAATGAGAGACATCTTTGTATGTCTTAAGTACATTTATATTAGCAGCATTCCCTGACCAGTTTCAAGGTGGTGGCGACGATAAGTTTCTGCCATCGACATACTGTAAGTAGAGTCTCAAAATCTAAGCAGATGGATGACCTTCAATTATGGATTCACTCACCTACCACATGTAACTGTGTCGCTTATTGTTGGAGTTTAAACGTGGGTAATCTCAGCCCCCTATCTATAGCGTGGAGTTGCAGTGTGGACACTTTAAGGGCAGAGTTTATGTTCGTTACATAATAAAAAAAAATCTAATCCAACTAGAAAACTATCAGAAAATAAACAACTGGACGAGATGTGGTAAGATCCTCCAATGTGTTAATGTGTTTTGGAAACACACTGAAGAATGATAAAAATGAATCACCTGCAGTACAAACAAACATTATTAAGAGAGAGACTGTAATACTGTAGATCCGTAGTTCCAACACCTTCCAGAGGGACAGAGCAGATTAAAAACTGCAGGGACTGGGTGAAAAGAATAATGCAACGAGAGGATCTGAAGTACTTAAGTGCTGCCACGGGGCTGACAAGTTTGGTAACAGGTGTGATTCACATTAGAGCTGGGAGAAACCAGCAGTCACCCAAATCTTGGGCACTGAATTTGTGTCCACTGCAGACACAGAGAGCACAGGTGAGGACTTCTTTTATCCTCCCTAACACTATAGATCTTCCTTATTTTGATTCTCATGGTAGTTTTAAATAAAAGGCACTGGATAAAACAAAAGAAAAATATTTGGGTCCCTGACACATCAAGCTGAGAGTTAGCCGTTGCTCAATGTCTGGCCCATGGGTGAACATCTGTCGCCTTAGTTTTTGTAGTTCTCAGTTTTTTACCAGTGTCCCTTTTTAAATGACGAACGCACACTTCCACCGCCTGCTGATATGGAGAGTTATTTCCTCTCACGCATGCGCAGAAAGTACATGCCAGTTGTCCGTTGGCTGTCTTTGTGGGGTATTCAAGTGCAACTTTTTGGCCAAGACACAGACAAAGTGTTGTGACGCAACAGTCAGCCTTCGTCGCCACTAGTTCCTTGATGTCAGTTTGGTGTGTCTGGGTCTTTACACATAAATGAATGTCTGTTACATTCAAGCCCTTGCGGAACGATGTCACATAATGCTGATAAAGCCAATCGGCGCCAGGGAAAGCTCTCTGTATTTTGCAGTATACTAGAGTTGTGGTATCGTGTGTCTGTGGTGACTTTCCTGCACAAAGTGATGTACTTTATGTTACCAGACAGAGCTTAAAGAAGGCAAGTAGGGAAGAGACCCTAACGACAGAGCCGCAGCTAAGAGTATGGTGGAAAATGTGGTGGAAAGTTAGAGGCCATGCCATTGTTCCAGCGGAACTTCAATAGTCTGAAAAATGTCCCATTAGACCTGAAAGCCCATTCATATGACAGCCCATTATACCGAAAACAAATGACCATTGCTTCGAAGGGCCTCTTCACTGAAAATTTGCTACACACTCAAACAAACAAAAACACCAGGTTAATTATTCTGCAGAATGATGTCATTGGACCCTCCTACTATGACGAAGGCATGACGTGCCCGACACTGCCTCTGAATGGCTTACCCTGATATTCTTTCCCTAACCTTAGCCAATCTCACTTCTCATGCCTAAACCTAACCAACTCAACCAACAAAGGCAACGAGTACTCACCAGTTAGAGGCAGAGTAGGGCGCATCACGCCTTCGCTATGGTTGGAAGGTCCAATGACATCATTTTGCATTGTAACTAGACATGCTAATGTTTGGAAAAGAGTTGTCAAAGAGAAAGCCCTATGGAACAATTGGCGTTTGTTTTCGCGATAACAGACTGTTGTACAATTGAGCTTTTGGTTCAGTGGGACATCTTTTGGATTACTGGGCCGTCAGAACAATGGGCAGTCCCTGAAAATCCTATGAGACTTCAAAGAAAAATTTCTGGAGTGGATGCTCTAAATAAAAAAGACATTTGGTGTTGAAGGGAAGGATCAAAGTCAAAATATTTTCACAGGAAGAAGGCGCTCTTCGGGATGGAGGAGTTGCAGTGAGCTCACCTGCAGGCATACGTCCTGACAGTGTTTATGTAATTGCTCACTACCAGAGCACAGAGACAAATATTCTGCACTCCAGTTTCAAGGTACTGTAAAAAACAACAACAACAACAACAACAACAACAAAAAGCGTGCCAGATGAAGTGCTTAAAACTGCTGCTAATTTTCTGCCAGCACTAGGTGTAGTGAAAACTGCAAAGTTCTTTCATTTCAGCAGGGAATTCTGGATACTAGCCCTGAAGCTGGTGGCTGGAGGTGGACTTAGCTGCACCGTACTTTTACCCTTCAGCAATATTGAATGCCAAGGCACTCATAATACCACTGTGGTTTAGCTAGGCAGCAAATAGAACATGGGAAATGGCACAAAAGACATATCCAGGGTAAAGAGCTATCCCTGGAGAGCAGAGTGACACCAAGGAGTCCCTCTTCTCCTTCTCAGCAGTATGATTAATAACCCCTGTGCCCCATAATCTCTCCATCATCTATCTATGTAAATGCCCCCGGACCTGCAGCGCCAACACACTTTGACTGATGGCTGTTCCACAGCATTGGGCTTGGTGTGTGTGTGCGTGAATGAGTGAGAGAGAGAGAGAGAGAGTGTGTGTGCACATCTTTGCATATGTACGTGTGTGTGTATGTGTGTGAGGGTATGTGAGGGGTATTTTGTGGATGGAGAAGAAGAGATGAGAAAAATCACATGGTCCCTCCGCCTTGTCACAGTCAGTATGGCCACACAGACACACTTACTGTTTTTCTCCATTACAAACACACGCATTGGGAAAGGATGGCACAGCACACCAGAACAAGGCACAGGGGACGTTATAATTTACTCATACAAACAAGAAACAGGAGACTAAATTAGATTGGGTCAAATAGTCTAATGACTTGTCATTTTATCCCCTTAGCCCCTTTTTCTTAGCGATGGCAGTTTCAATAAATAGGGTGAATGGGATTAATTAGGCATCTCAAAGTACCATTTTAAATATTACATCAATTATTAATGCTTGTATAATTTTTTGATTCAATGAAAGTGTCTCTTGTTCATATCAGTAAGGGTTTTGGAGGATTTTATTTGGTTTGTAGGCATGGGAGTATGAGCACTGGCACTGTCCCCATGTTCGTATCATATATTTATTGCCAGTAGGCAACCTATAAATCATCAGACACAAACCTAACGAACAGGACAATAACCCGGGCATTATGGTTCTTACTTTGTGAATTTTGGTCCAAGTTGTCTGGCGACATGAGGGGAACCCATAAGAAGCGACACTGCCTGCACTTTCACTCCTCCTCTCCAGGAAGCATTTCAAGTGTCATGCAGCCTTGCAGATAGCCGTTGCCCCCAGGAACTTGTGTTTATGGATGAGGGGAGCAGAGGAGAGAGACAAAGAACACCAAGAAAAAGAACATTAGAAGGAGTGAGTTAAGAGGAGAGATTGTCCAAGGCATAGCCAGGATGTTAATCTCTCCTACACACCCAACAGTATGTAATGCATAAAAGTCAAAGCCTGTCTCCTGGATATTACGTATATTATTTAACTGTTTTCTTACGATCTAGTCACAATGTAATCCCTGTCTGAAATATGTTCAGAGACATTTCTTTGAGGTAATGAAATGCTACATTTATCTACCATGCTGGATTGTCAGGGAGGTGGTCAGGTTGGATGGCGGACATTAAGTGCAGGACCGTGACACCAGGATCCCTGGTTCACATCTAGACTGCTGTTTGTGGTTAGACTTAGGCAACAAAAGCACCTTTAAAATAAGGAAAATTATTTCATTTGTTGAGATAAAAGTGGTCTTATAGGAGTGTTTAATAGGAACAATAGTTCCACACACACCATTGCATCATTGCAGATGTTCATTTATATGGTTTTACAGTTTTGGCTGATAGTTACCATTCAACTAATCAAATGAAGACAAATCTAAATACTAATAATCATTCATAAACTGATTAACTGTATTGTGAACTGAACTGAAAAGCTCTCTTAATATGAAACCCAGTAATTGCTTAGAGAAGTTAATTAATCAATCAATGCTTTGACAAAGACCAGTTTTTAGATAATGGGTTTAAACATGCAGATCTACCAGTTTGATGCTTTAAGGGGAATTCAGGTTCTACGGGAGTTCATATAAGGTTGGAAGACAGGGTTTATTATTCTGCATCCACCATGTCTGCGTGTGTTTCCTAAATGGATGAGGATGGGGGATGGTGAGTGCTGATCGGGATGCTTGGTGTTTTTTAACCATGACATCCCTGAGGCAGTTTTGGGCACAAAGACAGATAACAAGAGAGTATTGAAAAGGTCAAGGAGTAGCATTGTCTTAATGTGCACCTGACTCTGTCTGAGGACACAATGGAAACATCGGAAATAAAAACCGTCTCACATACAGTAAATCCAACTGCAACACAAATAAATACAGTATATATAGTATTTTGTTTTGCCATTCTTTATACACAGTTTCCATCTGTTTCACATGTTGTGTGTCTGTTATGAAAAGGTACATCAATGATTATCTCTCTTTGATTAAAATAAGGATCCAAATGCAAATTGTACTGTCACTGCTCTGGCTGGCTTAATTATTCTCTCATCACACTCTCCAACCCACAGGATGTCCTTTGGGTGATCCGGCAAGAACCTAACAAATCTTGACCTAATTCTGGTTTTAATGCCGAGGGTAAACCTGATCTGATTCGCTAATTATCAAGCCATCTCAATCTTGTAATTGATAATTACAGTTGACTGATTGTTGGATAATTACAATGCAGCTGAAATGAAAACAGACACTTATTGATTAGATGCTATCTAGATGCTGTTTGGAAATCCTTTACCTTTCATGATGCCATACCAACTGTTTATTTGTAAATCTAAGAGTCTCTGTTAAAGTTGATAATAACATGAAGTATTACACACTCTAAATTTATTCCCCTCTTTTAAACATTATTTTGCAACATGATAATGATTTTCTAAGAAGTATACCATTGGTGTTAGTTTGAAAAAACATTATTTACAGTGCAATCCCTGATGTTCATTTTAGAATTTGTTAACAGGAAGTCAGCTCCACTCTGTATTGTGTATAGTTAAAACGGAGGCTGGCGATCAAACAGTAAAACTAAGCAGTGCTGACCAACTATGAAACAAGATTCTGTTAGTGTTATCCACTTCTTGCCTAAAATGTTTTCAGAAATATATTATAGATATATATTGTTTCATGTGGAAAAAACATGGAAGAGAACTGGGTACAGCCATGGAGGCGGAGCCCCATCCATTGCTAATGAAAACTGCTCAGTGGCGCATGTAGCCAAAGATGCTTGATTTCCATGGTATGAAGTTAGCTGTAGCTTCCACATCGTGGGGCCCATAGCGCAAGTGTAGTAGAGACTTAAACGGGATTTATACTTATTGGTCAGCTCCATACAGAGCCTCCACCACAGCCTACGCTGCAACAATTTCAAACACAAATACACAAAGCGGCTTGACAATAATCACAGCATTCACAGACAAAGCATTTGTCTTTTGCTGGACACAAATACAACATGCTAATGTTTTTAGCACAAGCCTATGGCATTTTACATTGAATAAATTAGCCTAGCAGCTAGCAGACTTTTTTTCCACTCGTATGAGGCCAGGGACAACAGCAACATTTAACAAAGGTAACGTTACAAAATTATGCTCCATTACAACTCACAGGGTTCACCAACAAAACAATTGTCTTATGCTAAACATGTTTTCCAAACAACTATAACATGCTAACGTTATTAGCACAAGCCTATGGAATTTTACATAATATAAATTAGCCTAGCGTCAAGCTTACATTTCAGGCTCACATGAAGCCAGGACGAATCCTGAAGTATAAATCCCCAGGAGATAAATCACACACAAGACTAAAATTGCTATTTTGTGGAGGCTTTATTGTCTTAACAATTTATTGTTTCTTATCTGTGAAACTAAAGTAAATAAAAGTTCCGACTCCACTAAGGGAAATGGTTTCAGCTTACAAACATAGACAGAAAATCCCCATAACAGTTTAGTGCTCTGCTAATTTGAATGTGGATAAATATGATTAAAGTTTATAGTTCTTCTAGACTTTAGAAATGTTATCAGAGCAAATGGATCAAGTCCCAACAGTAGCGCAAGTGATATTGCGGGAGTTGTAATGCTAAAAAAATGTATCCACTGATCTTTCACAATGTAAGTTTATGGGGAAAAGTCCCTTTAGGACCCATGGCATTGTGACGGACCCAAAAGATGTAATCCCACATTTGGCCACGATGAAAAATTTTCAAAACCCAGCATTGTTCAAAAACTGCATGTCACCCACCAACTGGAGCTTTTATTGGTCAGGTGCAGCACAGTGCATTCTGGTAGCTGTAGGTTTTCTATCTCTGAGCCCCAGCCCTTTTCCTCTGTTTCCTCTGGTCATGTGTAGCACCAATTTCAAAAGTATTTGCATCTTTCTTCTGCATAGACAGCCCAGATTTATGAAAGGACCATCTTTCTAGCAGTAAAATACCTCATTAAGTAATCCAGCCAGACCTGCCACTTTTTCACAGAGAGATCAGAGTCTAGCTTCCGGGGGGGTCTCTAAAGCTCCTCTCTGGTTTTATCTTTGACTTCATCGAAAACAGCACCAAAACAAAATTAATTTCATGTGTTTTGATGGAAAATCTATAGTTTTTAGTTACAGTTAGGAATTCGTTTTGGCCTTAGTTAAAGAGATGGAATTAATCCCTACTAATAGCAGCAATTAAATAGTTGATGCAGCATTTACAATTTATCAAATTATATATAGTACACTGTTGAATCAATAAGGTATCTTCACTAAATCAGACGATCAGGACATCCTGTCACTTATGAAGTCAAGAGCCAGTCAATACAGTTCTTCCGATGGCTTCCTACATGAGAAAAAAAAACATGGATACAAACCCTCCAGAAGTGATCGTTTTCAAATCTTTCATTGACACAGACTGACTTGATGATGATTGCCTTGATTTAAATGTAAGAGAAACTGAGTCACTCTTGTTCTGCTTATGTGTTTACAAGTGAGCTTCAATTACAAAGTCTCACATGAGAGGAAAGGGGAGGATAAATATCTACAAACCAACAACTTTCCCAAAAAACCTTCACGGCCTTCACTGAATATCTCAGCATCCAGAGGATAGTCTGCACCCAGCCCACACTCCAAAGCACCTTTTTCAGTGAGCCGCCCTCACACAGCTCTTCAGAGGGGAGACATGTAGTTAATAATTAAGGCTGTGGCTGGAGGCACAGGGAGGCTAAACTTCCTCTAACAAGTGGCTCTCTGACAGCGCAGACATATGGCTCTCGCTTCCCCATATTCTCCTCAGCCCTCCAGACTTGTGCATTTCACACACGTCCAAGGCGGGGGTGAGAAACCTCCATCCTGACTGCCAAAGAACAATAAATCAAATTCCTAATGTTCAGCAACAATCGGATAATTATGAGTGTGGCCGCGTGGAACGAAAGGGAATTTTCTCTTTTGAATCAAGTTAAGTATTTAGCCTGATTTCTTGCCAATGCTCTGCATGTTCTGTACAATAGGCCACACTGTGTTTTCATTGGAAAGGAGACTTCCCAGTGTTGACATTGAACAACACTGATAAACTTCTCAGACTCTGAGGTGATCAAAAATGAAAAGAGTTCTTTTCAGCTTGATCTATTTCACAAATCCTTTGAAAGAAACAACCCTTGATAAGTATTACCTGTGGATCCAACACCAGACTGCTTTTAGAGCCTAGCAACTACCAACAACACAGGAGACACTGCATCCACCATTTCCAATACTGGGGACAGTAACTGCAAAGAACTTACACTGATACTCTTTGGTAACTGGGGATAGCTACTGGGGAAAACAAAAGTGCTATCCCCTTTGTCCTTTGGTGCGCAATGGTTGACACACTTCCTTTGTGCTGTGAATCCAGCCTTTATTTAGTCAGACCATTGTATTGATATATAAGCAAGCAACTATTTGTTATGTGAAGATATAGAGGTGTTAAGGCCCGGACATACAGTATTTTCTGCATTGAATATCCACAGAGTTGGACGCACACGCCGTCCTCTTACTGCCAATGTGAGGAAAAGAAAAAATAAGAAGACTCCGCAGGGTCTGCAGCGAATGTCTGTCGAATGTCCAACTTAAAGCTAACTTCATAGAGGTGAGGCGACAGCTGCAGCCGGCTTGACCACAGTGTTTTGTATTAAACTGGAGTGTGGAACAAGAGATTGAAGCATGTGCAGTCAGCGCTCTTGCAATGCCTAAAGTCTGTGAAATCACAAAAATGGGCCGCATGAGGATGTGCTGACCCTCTTGGACATGGGTGGATAGCGACATTTACATCACGCGGACAAAAGCAGACCCTCGCAGACACACGGACACCGAAACTGAATTGGCAATTATGGCATCCTGAGCAGAGAATGAAGTCACGCTCCCTCTGTATGGGTTGTGATCCAAGTTTCGTTGTTCTTTGTTGTGGGAAGCCGGTCCAGCTGCACGTGCATGTTAGTGCATGTGTGTATCCCACTGGCTAGCTTTTCGCTGCTGCCTTATACTTCGCTCATGCAGGGATTACTGCAGATATCAGGACAGTGTCATTGCAGAAGCTTAGCACCTGTGCTCTAGTTCATCCCTGGTTAACACAATTAGCTCTGTCAGCACTGTTGCTAATGTTTAGCACTGTTTATAGAATTGGCACGGTTGTAAATAGTCCCCTACAAACAGGCTTTTTACTCAAAACTACAGTGTTCAGCTCTTCTTTTTTTTAAAATGAAACAATACATAGTACTGAGAACACTAAGAAACAGGCTGATTATTGCTGGTTCTGGTCTTTTCATGGGATTTGCTGACACTAATGTCCCGTTTCCACCAAGCAGTACAGTACAGTTCAGTTTGGTACGCATTTTTTTCCCCTCTTCCATTGTGAAAAGTTGTGGATGGTACTAATAGAACCGTTCCGAACCGTCCCCATTTTTGGTCCCCCCTCTGTTGGGGTACCTAGCACACAGATCTGGTACTAAAAGGTGGAGCTGTGAACACTGCAGTCCGTTGACTGGTCAATAGCAGAGGGTCACTCTTGTTAAGGGCTGAGTTGTGGCTGGTTTTGAGGCTCATGTAACCACTGTTCATATCGTGGACAGTTTTACATATATTAGTAAAATGTAACTATAAACTGAAAGGATGTTTTGCTGCCTCTTGCAGCAGCTGTAGTCTGAGAAAAAAATAGCTTAATTCACTGGGCTGACTACGGCAACTTTTAAGGTGGAACGTTAACTTGTAATGTTACTCAATGCATGAGTTAATGACGTGAATCCGTCAGCGCACCTTAAATTTCAATGTGACACCTTTGACCTTTACTTTAGAATTAAATGCCTCATCACTTTTAGTAATGAGTGGATCTCAAAATGTTAAAAAAAATATATATATTAATCTAGACCAGATTTTGTGAACTGCATATATGCCAATACTCACTTGAATCAGAAAAAGTGTCGTGAAGCGTCGTTCCTGTGGGCTCCAGCAACACTAAACCCCTCACTGCAGCCTGTTTTATTTTGTTCTAAATCCTGTGTAGCCTCATTCTGTGGACGATAAACGAGGTGCAGACTAATAAACAAGGACATACAATGAGTGCTGGACGGAGCGGTGAGTGACAACAACCCCGCCCACATTTAAGGGTACTGTTTGCAGTGGAAACACTAGAGTCTAGGTACCATGTCTGAAGGGTTACTTTTGGTTCCAAAGATACCCTACCGAAAGTGTTTGGTGGAAACAGGAAGTAAGAAAAATACAGAAAAACACCACCCTTCACCTTTAGATTCAACTCTTCATTTACAGTACTACATTATACACATTATTACCACAATCTGTAACCTACCTCAGATAAACTGTCAATTTCCTCATTAGGGAGGCTGAGTTAGAAGCTTATCTGCTCCCATGACTGTAGTGAGTACTGAGCCAGAGAACCAGTGCCAGGCTTAAACCCATTAATGTCACACCCATAAATAATGTCTGCTAATGACTTATGGTTGCCCATTAGAACATATCACGACCATTTTTTGTCCCGCGCGCAGCGATACAACGTTGGAACGATTACAAATCTTGCAACATGACAAAGTGTGCCCCACAAGTTTGATGGAGTAACACATTTTGTACAGTTTCAGTGAAAAGTACAGGATGATGTTACTCAGAAACATTTGGACTCGTATCCAGTTCTATTAGCAGCAAAGGGAAGCAGAGACGACAAAGACTTTCCATGGCAGGCACCAGTTGTACTACTTTTAGGGACGAGCTACACATTTGGCCAGGGAGAACCGTCATTTTAAGCTACCATCGCCTTTTCCTGCTTCCTTCCCCTCTTTCTGCTGGGTGGGGGAAGGGGGGACAAATCTTGTTTTGATGCTGGCGCTGTCAGGGGGCTAGCCAGAGAGGATAGTAAACACTGCCTTTGCAGAACATTTAAAATCAATCCTTCAGCCACAGGCCTCGCAACCCCCCTCGCTTCTCTCTCCCTCTTTCTCTCCCCCTCTCTTTCCCCGAGCCTTTCTTCCTCTCTCCCCTCTCTGTAATGTGTCTGCTGCTCTCTGAGAATAGAGGCAGCACTTAAAAGCTGGGCGTAGGGGCTGAGTTTTGTGACAACAGCTCCGGCTTTTATTACCATGCTGAGATGTGACCAGCACCCCCCCACCCCCACCCCCACCACACACACACACACGCACACACACACACACACACACACTAACTCACTCACACACACCAACCTCCAAGAAGCACACATATAGACTTTCACACATCCACACATGTCGGCTCACACATACACACTCACATCAGCCTGATGAGCAAATAATCATGTCATTAGCCCGTGTGCGTTCAAGGCAGTGGCTCATTTGCCAGCATGCAAGCCGTTACCTTTGCTCATGATTGGCCAGAAGATTAGCTGAAAATCATTTTGTTTCCAGCGTTATTGCTTGATTAAGTCACCATTTCTCAACCAATAGAGACAGTCAACAGAGACGTTTACCAGACGACCATTGACGGTGGAGTGGAATACTAATGAATACATAGTTACATAATAAAATAGTTTTCTCTGTGGTTTGTCTTCTTCAAAATTCCTAAATTGAGCCGAATTTCCTCATCGTCTCACCTGTGGCTCCGTCTGAGTGCGTGCCATTAGATGTCTGAGCTGCGCTATGCTGTCGAGCAGCTGGTGGAGAGCATGTGAAATGTGACCCCGGAGAGGGTAATGTGAACCCAGGTCCGCACAGACAGCACTCTCACTCTGTGCCGGCCACGCTGAGGATTGTGTGTGTCACCCACCACCCACCACCTCCTCCAACGAGCATTTCATTCAGTTTCTTTTAGCAGGTGGAGTGACAGGAAGTTTTCTCTCCACTCACAGCATTTGTCTTTTGTTTTGTGTATTCACTTTTTTTTCCTTCACTTGATGAAAACCAGTAAATTAATAATGTCAAACAGGCCTGTTTGCAATGCAGTGGCTGGCAGGTAGTGGTGTGCAGCAGCACAACAACATGATATCTTCCAGTGTTGCAGTCGTCTTCAAGGCCAATCAGTGACAGATGTGTCACCTCCAGACCTGTAATTGTAAATGTCTCCTTTGGGCCAATCGGTGTAATTTCAAAAATGGCAGAGTGTGGTGGGGAGATGTACAGTATCATTGCTACAAGTTCTGTCAAATTGACGGGAGGTCTGCTGGCATTGTGGCAAGACGCAGACCATGACCTCAACATCAGTGTCTCGACGATACACTGTACACTGTCCAATAAAAGAAAGGAAAGATCATT
Organism: Epinephelus fuscoguttatus; assembly: GCF_011397635.1. NCBI lineage: Eukaryota > Metazoa > Chordata > Actinopteri > Perciformes > Serranidae > Epinephelus > Epinephelus fuscoguttatus. Next base: position 19,890,413 of record NC_064754.1, read on the forward strand.
TTTAATATAAAACTAATGTTGACAAAAAAATCCATAAATAAAAAACAAATCTTCCTGATTTAATTGAGGTGGACAAGTGGGAGATGCATATCAGTGGCACTTTATCTGCAGAAAACAAATTACTGGACTCAATCATAAATTAGGAACACAAACATCCACCAGTAGAATTAAAATAATCCTAACTTTGAGGCTGAGGCGAGCTCGTATGTATGCTGTAAATAGCCTTACCCTCTTTATCCCTGGAAATCGAAATGGTCTTTCCGCTATTGACTGACTGAGCGGTGAGATTTCTACGCTGCTGCACATTGCTTCAGATAGGGGCTGGTGGTGGTGGTGGTGGTGGAGGCGGCGGTGGGGGTAAGGAGGGATTTCTGGTACAAACAACCATCAAAGATGAAGGTGTTTCATGCGAGCAAAAGATGCTGCGGCAAGGCCCCGCTTTAATAGTTCACGAGCAAGGCTTACATAGCAAGGCCCCCCCCGAGGACCAGCACAGCATAGATGGACACCTTTTAGCTTCCACGCTGCAGAAAGCAAAAGCTTTGGTAACCATAATACCGGAGAGAAAAGGAAATGTCAATTTAATTGACAAAGAAATGTAGGAAATCTGACTGAAAGTGTTAATTTCTTTACCGTTTTGTTTTTCAACTCTGATATTGAAAGGTGGAAAGGTGAAATTGCTAATACAATATGTTTTGGGCATTTAAAGCTTTTCTTTTCAGAAATTCAGGATTAATCCCTGACCTCATGCCATTACTATTTTATATACCAAGATGGGTAAAATAAATGAGGTACTGTGGTGAAGTCAACTGTTGTGTTTGGAAATAATGTTGTATGAAAAAATCCTTGGACAATATTTTCTTTCAATAACTCTTTTTACTCATCTGAGGTAATATTTGTCCTTGAAAACTCACTGGGTATAATTCTGATTGTTTATTGCACTGTCAAGCCTCTCATGCATTCAGAGTGAACGTTGTAGATATGAGTGCATGAATGTATCCTACAGCATTATTTTACTCAACAAACGTGAGCACAAAGACTTTTTAAAACTTTTTAAGTTTCTGAACCCATGCATGTGACCTCTTGCTTGGCTTTTTATTTTTAATATAAAAAGAAACAGGTTAACGGTAACAAAGTACACAATGAAGTAGTGTTGTCAAAAATACCTTTTTTTATATACATATAAATTCTGAATATTTGAAATGTTTTCAATATTAATTTTTCCACAGTATTGCTACACCCTGTGCTTTTTCACTCTCTTATTAATGTTCCCTGGAGTCATTCTGTTGTTTTCTGCAAATGAGCAAGAAGAGCTGTGGTTGTCATGTTATAGCCTTGTTATTTTAAAATGTGTTTTGATTGGCTGCTACCTTGGCCCGGGAGCTCTTGGTCAAACAAAGAAATGAAATAACTAAATAAATAAATACTTATATTTTAATATAATGTAAAATTGTGTGCACTCAATTTAAATTTTTCCAGTGGTACCAAAAATGAGCCCCTTAGGAGATGTGGGGGAGGGGAAATAAAAGATTTGTGAGAAATAGAAATGGGTGAAAAAAAGATAAATACTTTTGCGTTCTCACAAGAAACTTTTGCATTTTTACGAGAAATATTTGCGCCTCTTTTTTTTTTTGCACCTCCTGTGGCAAGGGTTTGCTGAAGGTGTAGTAAATGGCCATGTGTACAAGTACTGCTTTGGTGCAGCACTTCTCAGTGGCTGCGGGTTTATCAACATATGAGACCTTTTGCATTGACGCAAAAGTTTCTTAGGAGGATGCAAAGTATTTATCTTTTCTTTAGCCATGTATTTTTCTCTTCTCTCCATCTTTATTTTTCTATTTTACCAATTAATTGTTATTGTCCCTCCATGTCCCCTTAGGGCTCTGTAAAAATGATACTGAATAGCAATATTTTCAAAGTAATGTATCGACTGTATAAGAAAATCCAGTATCATGACGACACTACCGTGAAGCTAACAATCCTCATACACCATATCTCCATGTCTCCTGATGACACAGGGCCAATTGATGCCATTTTTAACTGTATCTTGGACATCAAATCCTGGATTGCAGAAAACTTTTTACAGCTCAACCAGGACAAAACTGAAGTTTTACTCATCGGTCCTGAGGCTCAAAGAGAGAAACTTTTATCCAAACTACAGGCATTGTCCTTAAATCCATCAATTCAAGTTAAAAACCTGGGCGTTATTTTTGACTCTGAGCTTACTTTTATTCCACACATTAAGCATGTAACAAAAACAGACTTTCATCTCCTAAAAAACATAGCCAGAGTCCGCCCTTTTCTCTCCTGAGCTAACACGGAGACGCTAATAAATGCTTTTATCTCTAGTCGTATTGATTACTGTAATGCCCTGCTTTCTGGTCTCCCAAAAAAAGTATCTCAGGCCTACAACTTTTACAAAACTCTGCTGCACGTGTGCTGATGAAGACCAGAAGGCGGGCCCACATTACACCGGTTTTAGAATCGCTGGCTCCCCGTGTGTTTCAGGATTGATTTTAAGGTTCTTTTAATGGTTTTTAAATGTCTTAATGGTCTTGGGCCTTCTTATCTTACAGAACTGCTTATACGCTACGAACCCTCGCGGACCCTGAGGTCCTCCGGCACTGGCCTCTTGATCATTCCCAAAGTTAGAACACGTGCTCAAGGGGAGGCATCTTTCCACTATTATGGCCCCTGTCTGTGGAATGGCCTGCTGGAGGACCTGAGGGCGGCAGAGAATGTAGTTATTTTTAAAAGCAGACTCAAGACCTACCTATTTAATCAGGCTTTTAACTAATATTTTCTTAGTTTTCAGATGTTTTACTGTCATTGACACTTTTACTTAGGTTTTAACATCATTCTTAGTTTTTTACTGATATTTTAATGTCATTTTTAGTCTTGTCACTCTTAGTCTTTTATCGATGTTTTATGTTATTCTTAGTTTTTAACTCCAGTGTTTCCTCAGTGGGGGCCCTCTGCACTGGGGGCTGTGATTGGCCCTGGCTGTGCTGGCGCTGCCTCGTGGGTTGCTTCGACTGGGTTGGGGGGGGCTGCACTCTGCCTCCTTGGCGGTGGTGTGGGCCCCTCTATCTGCCCATGTTGAGGTGGACTCCGTGTTGGTGTCCTGGTGGCCATGGGCTGTGATCAGCTCCCGGTGCAGACGGCTCCCTGTGGTATTGTTTCCTCACCTGGTTGCTCTGCGCTCTGCCACATGTTTTTATGTCTACATCATGACTGTGTTTGTGGGTGGGTGGGTGTGTCTGTGGGGGTGTGGGTGGCTGGGTGGGTGGATGGGAGGGGCATTTCTTCTAGCCATGTAAAGCACTTTGTGCTACATTTTTTGTATGAAAAGTGCTTTATAAATAAAGATTGATTGATGGATTGATTGATTGATACAATAGCAGTAGTAGATGTCTTTGCAGAAGTATTGCTAGTGCAACAAAGTGGCAAAGCATAGCCAATCAGACCTCCTTATTTTAAAGAGTGTATTGGATATACTCGTCATTACAGTGAATGGAGACAAGGATTTTGGTAAATGATATGGCACAGGGGTAGGTAACCTGCAGCTCTGGAGCAATATGTGGCTCTTTCGTGCCTCTGCAGTGGTTCCCTGTGGCTTTGACAAAGAAATCATATGGAAATTAATGACAGAAATTTTTTCTAACATTTCAGTTTTCATGTATGATTGTTGTAGGCCTGAAGAAATGCACTAAATTAAAAAAGTTTAAACATTTCATCATCCAAAATGTGCTTCAAACATCTACGGCCTGGTGCTTTTACCTCCAAATTTTGCCAAACCCCAGGAGCAGTGGCCAGTGTTAAATCTCCCTAGATAGGCTAGCTACAGGTTATTATTTTTGGTCAAAAATGGCTGTTTTGATAGTAAAGGTTGATGACCCCTGACATAGAGGAATGACATGTGATTTGTGGTGGTGGTATTTAGGTTAAATTTGGTTCAAATGTGTCCTTAAAATTCATCTTGCATAAATTATATCTGGAAACTAACAAACTGCAAACACACTGAGTAGAAACTCAAATACTGTGTCACCAAAGTTGAAGGAAATTATGTAGTTTGTGCAATGCTTCTGGTTGGTAAACAAGTGGAAAGGTATTTAAAACAATTTGACGACTCTCCACTACCAGGCAATCAACATGCAGCTGGACATTTATTGTGCTCCAGTTTTTATTGGACCGTAAGAAGAGAATGCACCACCAGGACAGATAAGTAAATGCGGTGGGTTTAACAGATGCACGGTGCACGCAGGCCTCGATCTTTGAGCTGCTCCCTCTTTGATGGCATGCAGAGCCAGATTGCACAACCGACTTCTCTCCCGCGTTACTCAAAGCAACAGGCTCCTTCCTCGACCTGTCAACAGGTGTTTTTTTCAGTAGACAGGCTGTCCAGGGTTACTGTGGGAATATATAAAGGCCTCACAACTCCCACTGCCTGGTGTAGCTCATTGTTAGTGAGCATGTGCACAAAAATGCACACTTGCAAACAGTGTTGTGGGCTTCGCATTGTGTTGGGGACTTCCCAAATGCCATTATGGTCATCGCTAATATTCGTGTCACAATAAGGAATATGTAGAAAGAAAAGACATGATTACATGACAGTTCAATTGGTGTTTCGTCTGAGCATCAAAGAGAACAAAATAACTGGAATGTGGCTGGTCAGAGATCTGTCATTGGGAAACTCACCTCCTAACACACAATAAGACGTCTTTCAGAGATCTTAATAAGTTTGCCATTTTTATAGGCGAAAATACGGAGCAGTCAAAATCATCTGAGATTTTATGAAGTAAATTTTATTACGGCTTTGTCAAAATGATTGCCCAAGGGCAATATGCCAATTTAATCTTTGTGTGCAGCCATCCTATACAAAAATGAATTAAAAGAGTATTGTAAAGGCAATATCTCAGTGGAAAAATATGAAACCACAAAAAGTCCTTGCTTTTTGAAAAGACCTACCTTTATGTATTTCAAAGGTCTAATTTATCAAATGTGATGTCCATTGCACTGCAACACAAAGTCAGTTTCTGGTTAACGTACTTCAATCTTGTAAATAAGAAGTAACCTTCTCTAAAGAAAAAAAGGTTATGTGGCCATAGACATGCAGGGATATGCTCTGTGTTGAACAAATAGTTGAACATTTTTAAAAAGTATATACAATTATTCCCTTTCATGCCCAGATTTAGATGAGAGGATCAAGACACTCGACTCTGAGTGTTCACTTGCAAGTGAACCCTGGTGCAATTTGTTTACAGTGGGAAATGCAAACGGATTATCCAACCAACCAAAGAGAGGAAGTGATGTAGAGCGCAGTGCATTTTGGGTAGAAAAACAAAACAAAGCAAACAGCGCGAACCAAGAGAAGCAGAGGTAAATAAAAAAAACTTGAAAAATATCTCGATTGCAGACGTGGAGTAGTGAGGAGGTGCAGGCACTTATTGATATATGGTCAGAGGACTATATATAGCAGTTGCTGGCTGCCGGCTGAAGGGGGTGGATTTCCATTTTCAGTCCTGGCCAATCGATGAGCCGGGTTTTCTTCTTCTTCATGCTTTTTTTCTTCCTTGTCGGTGGTTGTTTCGGGCAATACCGCCCCCAAACCAGCAGCTGTTGTAACCGTGTGACGCTGTCCAAGCAGTTTGGTCCGCTTTAAAAAGTGCAGTGTCAAAGTGAAACGAACCAAATGAAGGTGTGAACCGCTCAATTGAAACGAGTCCCTTGGACTATCCTAGTGTAGTTTTGCATTCATTCATTCATTTTCTGTAATCGCTTATCCTGTCAGGGGTCGTGGGGGAGCTGGAGCCTATCCCAGCTGACATTGGGCGAGAGGCAGGGTACACCCTGGACAGGTCACCAGACTATCACAGGGCTGACACATAGAGACAGACAACCATTCACACTCACATTCACACCTACAGACAAATTAGAGTCACCAGTTAACCTGCATGTCTTTGGACTGTGGGAGGAAGCCGGAGTACCCAGAAAAAACCCATGCTGACACAGGGAGAACATGCAAACTCCGTACAGAAGGGCTCCCCCACCCTGGAGTTCAAATACCCCTACACTGAGTTCGAACAGGAACCCTCTTGCTGTGAGGCGACAACGCTAACCACTGCACCACCGTGCCGCCTAAGACTCATTTATTTAAGAATATTGTTTTAAATAAATTTTATTTATTAACTTTTATTTAGCTAGTTGTTACGTTCTGCAGGATAATTTGCAAATCTCGTAATACACAGTGCAAAGTGAAAAATAAAATAGCTCTTATAATATACTCAATGTTTGTTTCTGACAATGTTTAACCACATAGTTTAAATTGTGCTCCACTTCAACTGTTTTCCAAGTGTTTTCTTACTTTATGAGTCTAAGTTTAAACTTCAGGTTAAGCATCAGGGAAATTAAACATCTACACCTTACCACAATACAAGTCCATATATGTGCACCTACAGCAGATCAAAAACTATGTCCTTGTGTCTGTGTGCGTTCACAAACAGGTAAAACCGGTCAATTAAAATGCCAAACTGAGATACTACGGCCACAGTATGCTGCGGCTGACTTCAGGTTAATTTCATTGTCAACACCTGTTTGTGCTGAAAATCCACACAGAGATGATGGATCCCAAACAGACTTGCTGTCTTCAAAACACCTCTGTGAAATATGGAATTCTTTTTTTTTTTTTTTTTTTTAACTCTTTTGTTTTCTAAGAGGAAGGCTTTCTTCATGCATGGCTTCCGCTTTCTGCACGGTGAAAAATGTTGTTACCAGGCAACAGGCATAACAATGACACAGGTGCTCTCTCTCTCTTTCCGTCTCCGTCTCTGTCTCGCTCATCCAGTGTTCATGGGTTTCGCACCCTCTCCTCAATAATGTTAAATGGCACTTGTTTTAAGTTCAGCATGAATTTGTTACACTTATAAAAAGGTTGCACCTTGATTATTCAGAACATCCTGATCTGGTGACTCTTTCTCACATTTAGCCATGGGCTTAATGTGGGTTGTTTTTATTTTACTTTTAATAGTTTTTAGATGTAGTCAAAAAAATAAAAATGGTTTTTGTGGACTGCAAAAACCTCCATCTTATTACGCATCTTTGCCTATTATTATTGACCCCTATAAGTTGTTTTTTTTTTGTCGTTTTTTTTTTTTTTAAAAAGTAAAAATAATTGCTGATGAAGTGTGATATTAATTCCTAATAAAAAATAGCCTGATTTAGAAATCTGCGCCTAACTCTTTGTTAAAAATTGAGCAAAAAAGCAGATCACTATACTGGATGAATAAAACTTTCTGAGACAATTCTTGTTTATTTCTAAGTTTGTATTTCTAAATATACATTTTTAAGTTTATTTGGAAATCAAGTCACCACAACTGCAGATTTTTTTTCGTTGTTTCACAAAATAAGACTTTCGGGCCTAAACACCAGACAAACACGAACTGATAGCAGGATTTTCTTTCCAACAATGTGAGAGGGAAAAAAGTGCATAATCAACAAGTTCTGCAGCCATGATGGTTTTACGGAAACCTTGCAGCCTACTGTATTTCTGAAAGCAGATTTTCAAAGTTTCTTTCAAAAGCCTGGAGTAATCCCGGCTCACATTTTTCTAAACACCAAATCACAAACAAAGAGGCAGGAGAGGAAGAAAAGCAAGGGCAGAACTAACAGGCTGTTAACACCAGCCTGAGCCCGGCCCGATCTCCTCCATGTCTGTCTCCTTTCTTGCTTTTCAGAGATGGCAGAGGCTTTGAGCTTCGTTAAATTGTCCCTCCTGCCCCTCCCCCACCTCTCCGTCTCCTTTCTCTCTTCCCCTCTATCTCCTCTCCCCGTCTCTCTCCCGTTCTCACTCACTCTGTTCTCGGCGTCCCTCCTCCTCCCCCTCCTCCGCCCCCACCACCTCAGCCGGCAGTCTTTCGCCCTTAATCAGAAGGCTGCGGCTCCCCGCGCTCCTCTCCCTCCTCCATCCTCCTCATCACCCCATCCGCCCCACCCCCCCCTCCTTCTATCCTTTCACCACCAGCCGCCACTTCCCTCCCAGCACTCTCTCTCTATCTCTCTCTTTCTTTACATTTTTCCTCCCACCTCCCCCCTTGCCCCCCCCCACACACACACACACACACCTCCTTTTACACCCCTGCAGTTAGCGTCTGCCAAAGGCCGCTTCTGTTCATCACTCACCCATGCACTTAGCAACAAAAGATGTGTGGTAATTTCCCTGCACGTGCGGCAGACCGCCGGCCCGGTCACACCCTGGGGGGCGATGAGGTGGGAGGTGGTGGGGGGGCTCTTTGCCTCGCCTCTGCTCGCTGCTGACCCCTATGTCACGCATGATCGACGTGGGGGAGAGTGGTGGGCTGCGGCTGCGTGACTGGCAGGCCGTGGAGACGAAGGTGGTGGGGCGGGGGTGGGTGAAAGCACTGTCAGAGTGGTGGTAGTGGTGGTGTGATTGTGTGTGTGTGTGGATGTTTCAGTGACTCTGTGTGTGTGTGTGTGAGTGTGTGTGTGTGTGTGTGAGAATGTGGTGGTGGGGGGTGGCTGACAGGGAAGGAACAGCGCTGATGGCTTCTAACGGCCCTGGCCGCCACGGTGTGTTTGTTAAAATGACTTCCTCGTGCAGCATTGTCACCGGCTCGCTGCTGCACCTGCTCTCCTCCTCCCCAGCCTCCACAGCCTCATACCCTCTCGCTCTGTGTCTCACTATCAACCACAGCGCTCCCTTCTACTTTCCACAAACACAGCTTTGCAAATGACCGTAAAAATTCTCCAAGTCCAGACGCCACCACAGCTGCACATTTGCAAGACCTTTTACTGTGCATTTCAAAGCGCAGCACCAAGAATCAAAACAAGAGAAAGCATTCATGAACAAAGCCAGAGAGGTGAAACAAAACACTTTTACACATGGTGAAATACTGTACAAGCAAACACACACACACATAAATATGTAGCGTGCACATGAGACTCAAATCAGCCACACAGGGGAAAGGCATATTACTGGAATTCTCAGAGCGCAAAACCTTTTCCCAGCAATGAAAGAGTAAGGGTGGGTGTGTGTGTGTGTGTGTGTGTGTGTGTGTGTGTGTGTGTGTGTTGGAGGGGCGGGGGGGTTGAGCAGGGGTGGTGTACGGTACGGGTGCGAGGACACCTCCATCCAATCTGATCAATGGCGATATTAATCTGAGCACGAGTCAGCCCCGCCGCCCCGGCATTTGATTAAAACAGGGAAGAAATATGACGTAACCAATAAATCTGTTTGTCAAAATGGCACGTGGCTCGAGAGGAAAGGAAATACTGGCACAGATAAGGCGCTGACGACGAGGAGAGGAAAGGAAAGGAGGTTGAATGACAGGCAGAGATGGAGGGAGTGTGGAGAGAGGAGGGGGGGAGGAGGTGGGGTGGCTGGTGACTGACCTCCTCAGCATTTCCGCTGCATGAGCGAAGCACTCAGGCTGAACCAAATCTTCACCTGCTCGCCTCCCACTGCACTTCCACCAAACTACCCTTCCCTCCCCTCCGACCCTCTCTTCCTCTCTCTGTGTCGATCTCTCGCTGTCTCCATCTCTCACCCTCTCCCACCAGCACCCATGGATAACAGAATAATCCTCCTTTCCTGTACTGGGAGCCTGAATGTGTGTGTGTGTGTGTGTGTGTGTGTGTGTGTGTGTGTGTGTGTGTGTGTGTGTGTGTGTGTGTGTGTGTGTGTGTGTGTGTGTGTGTGTGTCTGTGTTGTGGAGTTTTGAGGCCTCTGCAGCACACTGATGGAAATAACTCCAGAGAACAAGAGCTGGCTGAAATGTGCGTACTGTATATAAACATGCAGACCTGCCAGCACTGTTAAGAACATTTCATGCATCAACACATATATACAGTATTATATTCAGACAACAAAAAGTATTTCTGATTGGTATCCTTGTTTTTCTTATGTCAAATATAGGTAGAGAAGTAGGTGTCAAAGTTTACTGTGGAACACAGTATAGAATATTCTCGTGCTATTTCAGGCGGCTGTGATGCTACACATTGCAGACTGGAAAGCAAAGCATCTCAGCCGAACCTCCCAAAACTAACTTCAACTGAGGCGAAGTCATGACATCACGTCCTGACTGGACTCTGAAGCTTCTGTAACTCAATGCAACCTCTAATTAAGTATTTCTTTCATCTGCTTTGCTGAAAAATGAAACCTGCTCGAGGGTTTTTTTCCGTATTCTACAACAAATTGGCTTCTGTTGCAAAACCTGCTTCTCAGATCAACACCTTTATGATTTAAACAATGATTAATGACGATTATTCAATGTGATAACAGAAAAAAACACAGCCCTCACTACCATTTAAAAAGGCAGCAGTGTTGGTACCGGTTTCTTTCATATCCATAAAACTCACCAACGCTTTCTTCTCACTTTTGCAATTTGTTATCTGTAATCTCTGCTGTCAAAGATCTTCTGAGCATTTGCTCCTCTCTGTCCTGCTGTCATTACAGACATGTCTGAACTAACTGTATCACCTCAGCTCCCTCATGGACTTGCCTCCTCTGTTGAGCCGTGATGCTTAGTCCACAAATGTCTAGCTTTATGGTAAATGGTGTCCATTAAAACAACTAAAGAATACATATTCATATACAGTAGGACTGCTGTCCTAACAAAGCAAGCCACGACTTACAGCTAAAATATATGAGGCACGGACTTGACGTAACATGTCTGCCACAGCATGTCTGCAACAGAGCGTGTCCATTATAATCATCTGCTATACACTGACCACAGAAGCAGTGCTCATCTGTGTGGGAATTTGGGGTGAAGGGAAAAATCAATACAGCCCAATATCTTGCATGGCAATATTGTTTCAAAACAAGCCAAGTATCGTTCTTTTTATATATATATATTATTTATTTTGGATATTTTAACATGGGAGGAAAGAAGAACTTGGATATGACAATTTGCAAGCAGTGTCATATAAGAATACCAGAAATATAGTCTGAAAATACTATGAACAATATGGCCCACTTCACTTCATCATACAGAGATAGCGTTAGCTGCTGACGGCTAAGCTAACGCTAAACCCGCTCCACTGAAAAATCAACCAACACTGGACACTTAGCTTGACAAACCTACCATCCAACTCTGAGAGAGCTTAGTGAAGAACACAGTCCATCACCTACTTCATTTGCAAAGATCTGCGTCCATATATTCATATAATCATTCATTTTCCATAACCCCTTTTCCTGTTAGGCTGGCATATGGCAAGAAGTGTGGTACACCCTGGACAGGTTGCCAGTCTATCGCAGGGCTGACACATAGAGACAGACAACCATTCACACCTACGGACAATTTAGAGTCACCAATTAACCTGCATGTCTTTGGACTGTGGGAGGAAGCTGTAGTACCTGGAGAAAACCCCGAACAGCATTGTTGAAAACGAAGGCTTTTGTTACGTGCTAAAAACACTGGAATGAAGGTATGTGACTCCGTCCTGACGTTTTTTTGCCAACACAGCCATAAGCTCTACAGAGAAGTGAGGCATAAAGTTGAGGAATCTGAGTACTGCAGGAAGGGTGGCATTAACTTGTGACGCCTGGACTTCAAGGTCAGTGAATTCATATGTGACTATAACGGCACATTATCTCACAGACGACTGGCGAATGCTGTCTCATGCTCTCCAAACGAGAGCAGTACACAAAAGTCACACCGGAACAAACACTGCAGACCTTCTGCAAAATGCAGCACAAGAATGGGGGATTGTGGTTGAAACAGACAACACTTCTAACATGGGTGTTGCCATTAAGTTAGCAGGATACCTGCTTAATCTGGCCTCGCAGAGGGCGTTAAATCTGCCAGAAGTTCAGTCTGTCAGGTGTATGCAGCACTTATGACAGGATTTATGATGGTGTTGGTCAGTCTGTCTGCTTTGCATCACATTTTGCTGCAATGAAAATGATTGAAGTCAGATGAACAGACTAAAGATGATGTTGACAAAGTTTTCCTTTGGGGAAATAATGGAAAAAAAGTATATATTGCAATATATTCTATCGCAATACTCTGCATATTCCAGTACATTTAATATCACAATAATATTGTATCATGACCTAAGTATCATGCACAGGAGCCATATTGAAATTGTACATACAGACAAAAGCCAAAAACGGCGTGTGCCAAAAAATATTTTTATACAATCAGGCTTCCACCTCACCATCTGCATCGCCATTTCCCGTTTCTCTCCCATCAAATCTGTTTTAACAGATCACAACTTTTCCATGGGAAGTTGCGTACACCTCTTTCGGGCCTTGTTTTGTGCGTATGAAATGTTTATAAATGAGACCCCAGGTAACAGTATGGATCAGGTAACATAAATGTCAACAGGTTAATGGTAGGTAAATGTCTTAATGTCCCATTAATGGCATTTGTATTAGGACAGTTTGTGTTGCTACTTTTCAGTCTTTTGCCGTGATTTTTAGCTATAGTTAATCCTCAGTAGAAAATGTTCCTGTGAGTGTTATGCAGTGAAGGTTTATATTTGTTTCTAGAGGCTAAAAAAAAATAGCCTTGTGCGTGAGGGAAAAGTTGCTCGATTCATTAAATTCTTCCCCACCCACTTTTTAATGCAGTGGCACCTTAGCCCAGGGGTCAGATTAAGCTGCCACACCCTTCCTGCTCTTTATGCAGAAAATATGGATTTGGTGAGATTTATTAAATCTGATCCCCTACAAAGTCCCATGAAACTTCTCAGTTTTTTCTTCTGTTCCTCTCATATATTTATCCTCTGAATGTTTTGCACGGACAGACTGGTACAGCCTGCAGTATGCTTTTTTAGTAAAAGCAACCACTGCTGGCCTTGTGCTCTATCTCACGGTCTATCCCCGCCTATAGACAATAAGAAAAGGAAAATGTCATTGTCCTCTTAACAAACGTGTTTTCTCATTTAAGCGAGTCGGAGAAATTGCATTTAGGACATGATTGATTTACACAACGAAACAAAAGACGGCAGCAGATAGTATGTAAGATTACCTTGAGGTGGGTGCAAAATAAGTGAGGGTGGTAAAAGCATCTGTGATTGTGACTGTGGTCTTCAACGTCGAACTGAGACCGCTGTCTGGGAGAAACATCCCCAAATTACACCCCCTTTTATCATTTGTGGATGAACAACTCCAATTTTGTTTTGGCCTGCCAAGAAATATAAAAGAGGCTGAGGAAGGTATAATACTGTAAATGTAAAACTAGGAAACACAAGACAAATTGGATTAAAGTATTTTCTTAAGATTCTAAGGTACGTTTACAGATCAGAAGGTGAAGCGGTGTGAAAATGTCACTCGGTGTTTGCACAGAGGTGTCCAAACATTATGAAGCATTTCTCGTTTGTTTTTCTTCCGATAAAAAATAAGATAATGCTTTTCATTATACTGCCAGTGTTCCTGGACATGTCCTCTATTCGTAGTTTCTTGGAATTTGTCTTGCAGGATAACATCTGTTGGTCTATTAATTCACGTACACAACATCACTGTACAGCTGCTCCTACAACTGATAAGGAGGAAAATTATGAGTTTTAAATCGGTTCTCATCCTTGGTGTTTAAAGTTACTTAGAATGCATTCACACTGGCGCAATTTGGTCCACTTTAAATGAGCCCTGGTCCGCTTCCACGGATAGTTCGGTTCATTTGGAGTGGTGTGAACGCTCATTCGAACTCTGGTGCTGGCCAAACAACCAAACCCTGCTCCTCTTGGGGGTCTCGGTTCACTTGAAAGTGATCCCTGGTGCGGTTCGCTTACAGTGGGAAATGCAAACGGATTATCCAGGGAACCAAAGAGAGGGAGTGTCATACAGCACAGTGCATTTTGGGGAGAAAAAAAGACAAAGCCAACAGTGCAAACCGCTCACTGCCTCGCCTGCTGCTCATACTGAGCAGCTTCTTGTGAAAATCAATTGGGTTTGAACACTAAAGTAAAAACAAAAACCCCAAGACTGCATAAATTTGGTGTTTCTCCATTGTTTTTGTGGTGACCAAGCTGGCTGAAGAGGTTGAGCCAGGTTTTCTTCTTTCTCATGTTTTTTTTCTTCATGGTTGGTGGTCATGTTGGGCAATACCGCCCCCAAACGTGCAGATGTTTTAACTGTGTGACGTTGTTCAGGCATTTTGGTCCACTTTAAATAGTGAAGTGTGAAAGTGAACTGAACCAAATGAAGGTGTGAAATTTTAAAACTTTGTGTTTCAACAACACTTTGGTTACCGTGGGGTGGTTGAGGCACAAAAACCACTTGGTCATGGTTGGCTCAAAGTACCTTCTTTGGGGGCACAAACCCTGTTGGAAAAAGCAGCAATCTCCCAACACTTATTGTGGCAAAACGGTGACAGGTTGCAACAAAACACCACCGTTTAGTACCTAAAAAGTCACAGGAAACACAGCAATGACCTGCCAAATCAAACAGTGGTCTGCAGCTTGGCAGGTGTCTCGCTGAGGTGACACACCATTCACCATCCCCCATTACTATGTTACTTTAGAAATGTTGACGCTACCTGGCAGAGTGTGCAACCCATAGGAAGCTCTAGTGAAAGTTCAGTCAGGAAGACAATACTTCCATGCTCAGGCTGTAAGTTTCTTTCTCACTCTGCCATTCACTCCTTGCACCTACGCTCACTCACTATCCCAAGGTGTCATTATCTGGGAACGTCAATTGAGTCATCAGCTGATTTACACAGCGACACACCTTCTTACTGCTCCTCATTTTAATTATGGTTCTTTCTCTGCCGTAGTTCTTTCTTGCTGCAGTTATGTGTGCCCTCCACCTCCCCATCACCACCTTGTCTTTACGGATTCATCAGCCTCATATGCCTCAGCAGTCAGCAGCCTCAAAATCGTCAGCCACCACCACCACCACTGTCTGGACTCCATGAGGGGATTCATCTTGCTGCTGCTCAGATGTCCCTCGATCAAAAATGATCTCCCTCTGGTGTCCAAGCGCCAAAGACTTCTGCTAAATCTTAATCAGATCAAATCATCTGTTCATCTGTACACTCATATTCTGTTTTAAATATTATCTTTACTTTATTCTTCCATCTATTTTGATTGAAATAGGCTGAGCTCGTTACAGCAGCCTGGGTTCAATTCCAACTTGTGGTGCTTTCACTGCGTCTCATTGCCTCTCCCCACTTTCCTGTTTCTGTCCAACTGCACTGTAGTAAAGGCAGAAAAAGGCCTAAACATAAATCTTAAAATATACTAATGTAATGTGTTCGTGGGCTGCAGAAACACAGAATGGCAATTGTTTTTTTCTGGCGACTTGGCTGGATTTCGGAAACTAGCGCTTAGCTGCAGTGACCATACACGGAGCTCTATAAAGTCTTGACCTCAGCAAACACAGCCTCCATCTCAAAAGAAAAGTGGGCGGCTCTTGTAAGCAAGTCAACATGTGAAAAAGACAATGTTGTGGCACATAACCATAACCACCACCACCTCAACTCCTCCTCACACCTCCAGCCTTTGTGTCATCCCGGATCAGTGTTAGCTTCTTGAACACAAAGAGATAAACTAATATAAACCAACCACCTACCTCCTAATGTTTTACTAAGTAATGTGTTACTGCCCAACACTGTTAGTCATACATTATGCTGCTTTGGTGTGATATATGGAGCACATTTTGGACAGATGGTAGAGAGAATATGTTGTTGTGTAGGTGAGGCTGTTAATTAAGTTGAGGAAGGGATGACTCATATGCAGTCCACCTCGAAATGTCACTCCATCAGTTCTGGCTTTGTGCTTATCACCGTGGACACTGTCTGGACGGATGAATGCTGTAAGAAGCAAACTTGTTAATATGCTTATTTATTATTTGTGTTAGTCCTAATGAATGTTGTAAAGCATGTCATTAAAACGTGTATAAAATGACATTTAAAAGCCTCCACAGCTTTAATAAAACTAGTTGTCCTGTGAAGACCTTCGTGTCAAACGGCTGCAGTTCTACAGCAGCAATCACCATCATCATTTTGGGAGGCCAAATAAAGCTTTGTTTGCTTTCCTGACTAGCCATGGATCCCCACCATCTGTGCGCAACTGTGCCATGAGCGGTCCCCATCACCCGAATGGGATGGAAACTCTGAAATGAGAGGGGCGCAAAGCGAAGAGGAAGAGGGATGAAGGGATTAAGAAGGATGGAGAAGGATGACGGAGAGGTGGAAGAGATGAAGAGTGAGGCCACGCAGGAGGAAGAGGAGGAGGAGGAGGAGGGTGGTGGTGGAAGAGGAGGAGGAGGGCAGACCGGGATGTCACGTGACCCCTACTTCAACTCACTGCAGGGGGAGTCAGGCAGACAAAAGAACCTGTCAGCATGCACGTAAAAGAGCGTCCATGCACACACACACACACACACACACACAACAACACAGAACTGTAGCCAGATAAAGCTGAGTGGCAGCAGGTACGGATGAGGGAATGGATTTTTCTTCTTTTTTTTTTTTTAGGTCAAGCTAAACCTTCAAACATCAAGGTGCCTAGTATAAATAACCCATCTACCAAGAGGGATATCTGGGCAGCACAGAGGGGGGCGGTCAGTTCTTGACATCTACCTTCATCAATATCGTACTGCTGTGTGGTCAGGAGAGGAAGAGGGGAGGAAAAGGAGAAAAATTCACAGTGTTGACAAAAAAATACAAGAATATATGATTAGCTCTTCATTGCGCCGTCCACTGCTGATGTGTTTTAATAATTATCACGGCTAGCTGTGAGAGCTAATTTAAAATCTTGTCTTCCGTTATTCATGCAAAATATAATTCCAGGTAGACAATAACAATGTTGATCTGTTTTCCGGCATGGCCAGTCGAAGTTTATCATTTTCTTTACCCTTGCAGCAGCATGCGCCAGCAACAGTGACTTCACCAATATACCTATCTGTTCCACTTCACATGAGCTTCTGTGATATCTTCTTCATAATATTCTGCAAGAGCTGCATACAGCTAGCATATTGTCCAGAGTTTTAACAGGTCCAGTGAGTTCCTGAAGAGCTAAAGTGCAGTCAGGCTTCATCTCTAGGGCACCGATTCTCAAATTAAGTTTGTTTTTTTTTCATCATTAAAAGTTGAAGAACACAGTTGATGTACATCCGTTATGGTTTCTGAGATGTTTTCTTTTTGCAGAGATTTAGCCTTTGTAATGACAGTGCAAGCATCACCATCTGTTGATGCTCCACCATAAGAAGTTGCCTCCCCCATCACTATTTTGCAAGGGCACTATCGCTGCATCCTGGGCTTAGCGCCACCCAGGACAATTGTGAATGTTTTTTAAAAAAATATAAATAACCCAGAGCATTTTTTTTACCTAACAGCAGAATGATAATGTTTGCTTTGAAATCTTTCTGTCACGATGACATAGTGCTGTGGAGATATAGGTCTGGCTGCACGAGACCATACAGTAGTTAACGGAAAGAGACAAGTAAGTTTTGGGCTATGAATTACACATATGCTGTTTCTCATTTAAAAGATAATTTTCTGTGAAAATATGTAATCTAATGGTGCTTTCACACCTGCCCTGGTTGGTTTAGTTCAATCGAACTCAAGTTTGTTTGCCCCCTAAATGTGGTTCGTTTGAGCAGGTGTGAACACAGCAATTGCACTGGGGTGTGCACCAAAACAACCGGACCAAGACCTTCTTCAAGAGGTGGTCTCGGTCTGGTTACAAATGAACTCTGATGCGATTCCTTTGTGATGAGAACGTGTTCCAACCTCAATCTGAACCAACTGCAGTCACATGACACATTGTTGGGGTTAAACATGAGCATGTTACAGTCCTGGAGGATTATTAATGTGCACCTCCTCCTGTACTGCCTTAATATGCACATTCAGCACATCCAATGCATCAAAACATTGTTTTCTAGTTGGAGCCGCGCCTCGTTGTCAAACTGTATGGTTTGACTAAAATGAACAATGACAGCAATATAGTCCACGATGACCAGCGCTAAAATCAACCTGTGTAGTTGTCCCTCCATTGTGACATTAGAAACTGTCACATTTATCTTGCAAGTGTACTCTTCTTCAGTGTTTTGTTTTCTTCTTGGATTTTTCCCACGTGGAAATTCTGACCAATCAAGAGCAGCTTTCTTGCGCAAGGCATTTTATCTGGTCCGCTTGTAAATGCTGCCATGAGAACACGAACCAACTCAATTATACAACTTTGTAACAAAATAAGTCCCTGATTTGGACCAAAACAAGACAACTCTGAAAGCGCCCTTAGGCAACGTAATTTTTTGATTTTTTTTTCACTGAAGCAACACAAAACTAAACTGTGACTTTCTTGACTTGCAAAATTATCTCTTAAGTTGACAAATATTATTTGTGCAATTCATGACACAATTCATAAAAAAATCAACAAATTATTTGTCTCTCACAAGATGATATTTTTTTACAAAATAGGCTCTCAAGGGGACACCGAAAGGGGAGGGACTTCACCTCTCTAGATTTCTTAGCGTTCACATATAAATGATATTCACCATGAAAACCTTCTAGATTTTTAAAATCCTGCCTCATAATGTTACAAAACATGTTGTAATGTTTAGCATCTTGTAAGCCTTTAAACGTATGATCTATTGCTAAAATTGGACTTCCTGGATTTTATTGGACACATGGCACAAGTCAAGCTACTTCCTGGATTCCTACATCAGCACTGAACTTTGACATTGGACGTAAGATCACTTAATGCGGAATCATCCAATATGACCTGGGCTTCTTGAGTGCATACAGAAGCTGCTGCACAGTGGGTAGTCCAGACATCAGGTCTGCACTCTGACTCTCTGTGTGCTTTTACAGTTGTTCATTTGTGTGTCTATTATCTCCATGGCCTGTCTCTTAGCATGCAGTCTCAGTTCCAGTGCAGTGATGGGTGAGGAGGGGAGAGCCATATCTGGGCCCTCTTGCTAATTGAGCGCAGCACTGGACCCAAAGGTCTGCCTCGCTGACGCTTTCTTAATCCATGGCTGTTTAACGCTGGCTGTGCTTGAGTAATTAAGCAGATAATCTTCAATTAAACCGAGCTCGACCCCACAACCCCCTACCCCCATCCTGAGACAGATGGGCCTTGGAGCACGCAGCTCCTCTTCCCCAAGATAAATGGTCCACTCCCCTGCCATGCAACCCGGGTGCTGCCATGCTTTATGGCAAGTGTGTGTGCCATTATCATTTTTTACCACTGGACTTCAATATTGCCACGCTGACACATTTTTGGCCTCGCTTGCTGTGTGTATACAGCGTGGCCAGAAATTATAGTAATCTGTTTACACGTTTGCTGCGTGTATGTTTTTCAAGATTGGGTTTATTTCCAAATGCTCATAGATCAAAATTCTTGATTTAATTCTTGTATAAAATCACATTTTTGACATCTGTGGAGGATGATAAATTTAATTGGCTTGTTGGAATTAGAAAAAAATCTAAATTATTTCTCCAGGACTCCAAATGTGTCAGTTGGATAAAATAATTAAACATTTATAAATAATTCAGACATATGACGAAACCGTAGAAACTGTTATTGTGGTCAGAATCCATATTATTGTCGGATCATCTCTGTTGTGCCTTCACCTTAAGCCAATCTTATATTAAACGGGGGCCATATTCTAAAGTCATATCAAGGAGACTGTCTGGGGGCTTGACCCTCATTCGAAGCCAATCATGCGATGCTAATTAAAAAAGTCCGATACATGCATGCAGATTTACACATCTGGGATTCTGGTCTTACTGTGTTGGTCTGTGCCTTAACGTGGGGAAGTCTGGATCTTTACACTGATTTCACATGTAAATGATCTCATCTGGCTGATGTTCAGATCCTTTCAACCTGTCGAGTTTGTACCTTGTAGGAATGAGTTACATCTATAGCACAGATACTTATATCTTCTTATTGTGAACACAAAGAAAAGACCACAACCAATAGTGCAATACTTTGCTTCCACATGGTTTTTAACGTCAAAACCAAGTCTGTGGCACCTGTTCCTACTGAAGATAAACCTAAAAGAAAAAGGACATACAGTGCCCTCCAAAAGTATTGGAACAGTGAGGCCAATTCCTTTATTTTTGTTGTAGACTGAAAATATTTGGATTTGACATCAAAAGATGAATATGGGACAAGAGATCAACATTTCAGCTTTTATTTCCAGGTATTTACATCTGGATCTGATACACAACTTAGAACATAGCACCTTTTGTTTGAACCCACCCATTTTTCATGAGAGCAAAAGTATTGGAACATGTCACTGACAGGTGTGTTTTGTTGCCCAGGTGTCTCCCAATTACATTGATTATTCAAACAATAAATAGCACTGAATGTCTGAGCTCAGTTTCAGATTGGGTACGATAGATTTTGCCTGTGCAGACTGCATTTAGAGGTGGAACCAACATGAAAACCAGAGAGCTGTCTATGGGTGAAAAAGAAGCAATTGTGAATCTGAGAGAAGATGGACAATCAATCAGAGCCATTGCACAAACATTGGCCATAGCCAGTACAACCATTTGGAATGTCCCGAAGAAGAAAGAAACCACTGGTGTACTAAGCAACAGACGTCGAACAGGTAGACCAAGGAAAACATCAGCAGTTGATGACATAAACATTGTGAGAGCTGTAAAGAAAGACCCTAAAACAACTGTTAGTGACATCAGCAACAACCTCCAGAGGGCAGGAGTGAAGGTATCACAATCTGCTATTCGCAGAAGACTTCATGAACAAAAGTACAGAGGCTACACCAGAAGATGCAAACCACTCATTAGCAAGAAGAATAGGAAGGCCAGGCTGGAATTTGCCAAAAGGTACAGAGATGAGCCTCAAAAATTCTGGGAAAAAGTTTTATGGACTGATGAGACAAAGATTAACTTTTTCCAAAGTGACGGAAAGACGAAAGTTTGGAGAAAGAAAGGATCTGCTCATGATCCCAAACATACAAGCTCATCTGTGAAACACGGTGGAGGTACTGTCATGGCTTGGGCTTGCATGGCTTCTTCTGGGACCGGCTCTTTCATCTTCATTGATGATGTAACACATGATGGCAGCAGCAAAATGAACTCAGAAGTCTACAGAAACATTTTGTCTGCTAATTTAAAGAAAGATGCAACTAAACTGATTGGGTGATCCTTCATCATGCAGCAAGATAACGACCCAAAACACACTGCCAAAACAACAAAGGAGTTCATCAGGGGCAAGAAGTGGAAGGTTTTAGACTGGCCAAGTCAGTCTCCAGACTTAAACCCAATAGAGCATGCATTTCACCTGCTGAAGAGGAGACTGAAGGGAGTAACCCCCCAAAACAAACAACAACTGAAAGAGGCTGCGGTGAAAGCCTGGAAAAGCATCACAAAAGAAGAATGCAAAAGTTTGGTGATGTCAATGGGTCACAGGCTTGATGCAGTTATTGAAAGCAAAGGATTTGCAACTAAATATTAAGTCTCATTCACTTTAATCTATTTTAAGTTTATATGTTCCAATACTTTTGCTCACCTAAAAATTTTGTGTTCCATTACAAATAATGCTATGTTCTAAGTTGTGTATCAGATCCAGATGCAAATACCTGGAAATAAAAGATGAAATGTTGATCTCTTGTCTCATATTCATCTTTTGATGTCAAACCCAAATATTTTCAGTCTACAACAAAAGTAAACAAATTGGACTCACTGTTCCAATACTTTTGGAGGGCACTGTATATATATATATACGTTTCTTTTATAAAAGGCTCAGTCATTTCCAGCAACAGCTAGGAGCAGTGGTTTTTAGCAAATGTTCTTCAAACAGTATCAAATAGGGGCACTGCCCATTGCTTCGAAAGGCCCAAGATTCTGAAGCCGTTAGTCCGATAAATGTCCCACTGTACCAGAAACCCATTTCCCCGACAAACAATTGCTCCAAAGTCCTGTTTTTCCGAAAGATAAACACTCAACTGAAGACAACTGAATTGACAGAAAATATGTTCAGACACTTCTGTAAACCATGGATGCATTACATGTGTCATCAACGTTGTGGTGAATGTGTGGTTACGTTTAGGCCCCCAAAACACTTGGTTAGGGTTAGGAAAAGATCATGTTTTGGCCTAGTACACTCACATTTGGTGGGATAAAAGTTGCTGGAAAGGCAGGGACAGGTCAGTGGAAAATTCTTCAGATCAGTGGCTCAAATGCTGCATAGGGTCAATAAAGTCATCCCAGACTGGTGGCTTAAACATTGTAAAGAGTCAGCAAAATCACCCATGATACGTGGCCGAAATGCCACAGGGAATCTGAAACTAGCCGCAGGGAATGTCTGTTTTCATAGAAACATGTCTTCAAAACAATGGGTGTTTTTCGGGAGGATAACAGGCTGTCGGAGAAAGGGCTTTTTGTCCACTGGGACATTTTTTGGACTAATGGGGCTTTGGAATTTTGAGCCATCAGAACAATGGCACGGCACCATAAACAGTGCTTTTCTTTGGGGCTATTTTCAGCCGTGGATTATTACATGTTTGATATTCTAGTGGACAGTTTATGTGACCAAAAATAATCTACAGTGGCCATGTACATCATAAGAAAGGAACATGTTATCCAGTCTGGTGCGGCTCAAGATGTGTTTTTAATAGTATCTGAACAACAATGGAGGTCTATGGCGCAGAGGAAAAAGCCTTGTGAGGCTTTGGCTACACAGACAATGCTGGTTTTAGCCTTTTCATGAGATTTTCTGACAGTCAGAAAAATATGGGATCTTGCTGTATCCTTGAAGCTTTCATGTGTTTCAGCATTGCAAATATTTTTTTGTGACTGTAAAATTAAAAGAGGCAGCAACTTATTAGAAATCAATAAAATACCTCCACAGGGCACGGTTACATGATCACAAACCGTACAAAATACGTCCCTATTCATTGAGCCTAAATAAGCCTCCGAATTCCCTTCACCCAAAGCACATACATTTAAGATGCCTTATGGGACCTCAGTGCCATTTTAGTCTCACGCTAACGATCCTCACAAGCTTATCAGTGCTGCTAACACTTGCACATAACCCTCTCTTCCTCTCCCTCTCGCTCCCTCTTTCTCTAGCCACTCCTGTTTCCACAGCGGTAATTAAGCCATCAAAGCGTGCAACCATGCCCATCCTCCGTCTCTAAGGTGAGAATACGGGCCCACATGTCAAGTGGAGCGCAGCCACCCGTGTGTCTCTTTAAAGGGGAAGGCACAAGGGACAGGCAAAGAGAGAGAGGAGTGTGCGTGTGTGTGTGTGTGTGTGTGTGTGTGTGTGTGTGTGTGTGTGTGTGTGTGTGTGCGGGGGTGCGGCGGGCTATCACCACAGCAGCTGCAATGGGCTGGTAGACAACACAGTGTGACGTAGTGCGGATGTCTAATACCTGCTGCCACACTGTGCTGGAGATCCACAGAGAACTGTTTGTGTTCAGCTTGGTTTCTTCAACACTTTCGCTTTTTTCTTTTTTTTTTTCTTATAAAAGGAGAAGACTTAAAGGGGCGAAATACAGCCTGAATGTGCAGGTGTATTGGCACATATAAAAGCCTCTTCCTCATACACACACACAAACACACACACAAACACGTACACCTGTCCCAATGTGCTCTTTCCAGCTCTTTCATTAAATTCCACCCACACATCCTCTTGCACTGCTGTATGTAATAAATCAGTGATGTTCAGTGCATCCCAGCAGTTATTTTATGTTTATTTCCTCGTACCAACAACCTACCTCATCTAGGCTATGTCTATTTTAGTAAATAACATCCTACATTTCCCAGGATGCCTTTTGACATTCCCCAGAGATCATGCCTGTTACTTTTGGATTAAACTGAGCAGGTAAGTTACGTCGTCTATTCTGCCCAGGTTTCCCCAGTGTTAAAAACATAACCAAAGCCCAAATTATACTGGACACTTAAAACTTGAACTTAACTGATGTTCAACAGGTAACCATGGTCACCATCTTACTTTAGTGTGTTAGCGTGCTAACACTTGTTGGTAGAGTTGGGAAGTGGGCAGAGCCGCTTGATCCTTAACTGTCATTCTCCACTTTGTATTGAACTTAATTTTCTTTCCCTTTAAATGATATGCTCAATGGCTACATTTACATGCACACTACTATTTCACTATTATTGAGAGTAGGACAGGATTCTGAATTTGATGCAGGTTGTGTAAACAGCATATTGCGTTTAACTGTTCCGAATTAGACCTTTTTCTGAATTTAGCATTTTCCAATCAAGACGTGGGATATGCCCACATTATTCCAGTTTTATGGCATTATCTGGACAACCTATTCAGAATTTGGGCATCAAATGGGGTTCTTATGCAGTTTGCAACATGCAGTTTGTCTGTTTATAGATAGCACTGTGCGAGACGTTGCACACAAACCAACTCACCAACAGTTGGCAAGGCCGCGGCAGAGATGCATGCCCAAAAGAAAAGCCCGAAACACACCTACTTTTAGACACTATTGCCCCTTTTCCCCCGCAGGAACTTTTATCAATTACCCGGGATTTTGAAAAATCTCTGCACGTTTCCACCGAAATTACCCGAGTAAAAACCTTTCCCTCAACCCCAAACTTTCCCTGGAAAAAGTACCTAGTAGGGGGGTAGGACTTTTCAGATTACCCGGAATTCTTGAGGGACGGAGCTGTGTGCCGGAGAACGCTGATTGGTGGAACACACACGTTTGCAGCCGCTGCAAACTTAATTTATTTCTACACGCTTCGCTTCGTTTGTGTTTTGATTAAGGATGGGTACCGAAACCCGGTACTAAATTAGCCCCGGGGCTAAATTATCAGTGACCATAGTATTGATGACCGCTAACGGTATTGGTTCTTTTGTGCCGGTGCTGAACTCCTCAACACACATGCACACACACCGACGCAACACCGGAACAGCTGAGCAGCTGCCATGGAAACGAAGTGAAGATAACTCGAAAATGACTCAAGTTGTCGGCAGCTACACTCGTTACTGTAAGTGACATTAAACCTTAGCGAGTAAGAAGCCAATACTTTGATACTTGATACTTTGATTTGATACTTTGATACTATTTGATGCCAATGCTTGAGGTGCAGTGGAAACGCAAACCACACAGATTACCAGGAATTCTTTTACCAAGGTAATGGATTCCTGGTAATAAAAGTTCCTGGTAATGTTGGTGGAAAAGGGGCTTATGAAAGACTTGCATACCAACAGGTTTTGTGATATGTGCAACACTGACCTATTCAAGAAGGCTGTTCCAATATTCTATATTTTGAGGTGATACACGGCATGTTAAAGCACATTAACCAGAGTATACACGCTGCATGTGAACGGAAGTATTCATAGCATATTCATTTTCATTAGCCATGTAAACAGCTTAGTAGGAAATTTGTCTTTTTTGGATCAATGGCAAAAACCAGAATATTTTGTGCATGTAAACGTAGTGACTGAAACCCAGAGGTCTCCAAGATGTAACAATCCTGTGGGTTTATGTTATGTTATGGCCAGCAGTTTTAATTATCTCAATATGACGACACTGCAATCAAACTCGATATCCAGCGAGATTTGCTGAAAACTGCTTCTGACAGTAGGACTAAGCCATGTTTAACAAGCAAGTTGGTGACATCACTGGAATGGTTCGTCTCTGTCTGCTTGTTCATCAGTTGAGGTTGTTGAGCTAGGCTTGATAAACTTGATATTGTAAAGTGTGTTTTGTCCTTTGATGGCTGTTGCAAATCCTAGCTGGCAGTCAACAACCAAACAGGACTGGTCTGCATATTGTTAGTACTTTGTTAAATGTGTTATTTGATATAAAGTTGGAGGCTGGATGGATAGCAGCACTGCTAAAGTTGGTAGAAGCTCCATCTGACGATCAATAAATAAAATGATTGCATTGTTTCCACTAACATGAAAACAGCAAAGGTTATTGATTAGCAAAAGTCCAATGTTCTATGATAAAAGTACAATTTGTTGTGGCAGTGTATCCCAGGGCGCGTTCACAGTCTGGAAAAAGCAGTCTTTGTTGTTTCAACAGTATTTACTTATTTTAGGTTTCTTAGTTTGACATACAGCTCTGTGCTTTGTCGCTGCCATGTGTGCCAGCTCCCTTTTTACATGGCTTGTTTGTGGATTCAGTGAGCAGGTGCACAGGTGCAGATGTACAGCTCAGTACAGTAGGAGCAGACCTCCAAACTCTCCTGGCTTGCTGCCAGGTTGCTAAACTTCACCCCATCCCAGCTGTGACAGAACATCAGAGGGGACAAAGCTCCACAGAGTTCATTCAGTCAACTACAGGCCAGGCACATGGGGACCATATGCAGACAGACGTGACACGGACACTGACCTCAGTGCCAGACGAGCGTGCAGCGTCTGAACCAGGGGCTTGTTTGAGATAGTAATGATACATTTTGTTGTAATGATGCAAACTGCTGCAAATTGCTTGTCGCATAACCCTCACAAAGTCAGGGATTATTATCTTTGTCTTTTTTTTCTTCTGATAAAAATGCAATTTCATCTCACTTCCAGCTACAATATCACAGTCTAACGACTGAAATAAATAATATAAAGTGTAAGCCTGATATTACCTGATTATAAATAAATAGCAAAGCTAGATGTCATCTGGGACCGTGTATATATGTGGTTTAAGTATGTTGAGCAAGGGTGTAATTTAATGTGTTCGGCATTAGTGATGTTCATGTGTGTATTTCATGATATATTGCCTACAAAATACGCATGCGTAATTGAATCTTAAGGAATTTAATATGGGTGACCAGTTTATTATTTTTATTCTATTTGACTGCTATTATATCAACTTCAAGTTTAAAGGAGCAGTGTGTAGGATTAAGTGGCATTTAGCGGTGAGGACTGCAGATTGCAAGAAGCTGAAACTTCTCAAATGTGCCAAGCCTGAACTACCGGTCAGAATTCCTTCAGGATTCATTGTTCGGGAGATTTTTACCAAGAGCTGAATTATCTGCAGAGGTCTCTTGCTCTCCAATACAAATGGACCAGGTGATTAAAACCGGTAAAAGTTTTGAGTAAGGCATCAGCACCAGTAATCTGGTCACTTTATAAAGTAGTTATTGTGCTTTTTATATTGTATTCTGTACCGTGCAGTATGTACTTGGAACATGGATTTACTGTAGTCTGCATTGCAACTTGAATTTTGTTTTTATTTATTGCTTCTACTTGTATGTGTGGG